>NC_033802.1:12124680-12165114 GCF_001876935.1 Asparagus officinalis
CCTTTTTATGTAAATAATGCAGCGTGCCCTGGTTACTGTCCCTCCCCAAAAAAATGTTGCTGGGTGAGCAAAGGATATTCTCCTGATGATCGTTGCTATTGCCTTCAGTGTAAGACCGACTGTGGATGGTGATCGTAATTGGCAACAGTATCAAAATCTGTTGTTGTTATGGATTATGATCATCATGACTAAGTGAGAACTTATCAATAAATATCATGTAATGAGAACATGGGTTTATGCATTTTCTATTTGGAAATTATGGAAAAGTGAGAAAAATTAATCGGATGATCGACCTTAGATTTGTGATCTCTTACTCCCATATTGTCTCGCATACTAGAATTATCTTACTTTTGTATATAAGTACATCAATACAATAAAAAATATATAGCACAAATTATCAAAACCAATCCTTTTGTAGATTTATTTTTAAACATTGACCTATTTGAGATTTATTTAGCATTTTCTACCTATTTTCAACTGGCTAGCTAAATCTAGGTCGAAAATGCTAAAGAAGTTAGGAAAACTTCATGGAATTTAGAATCCCGTAAAGTTTAGCACTTAATTAATCAGGATTAAGTTTAGTGCTTTTTTGTTTATCGCTGATTAAGTAAGCACTAAGGGGGGGTTATTCACTGGGGTAATTTTTGGGATAATGGGATAATTTTTGGAACAACAATGTTTGGTGTTATTCATTGGGGTAATTAGAACTGGGGTAACATTTGTGGTGTTATTGGTTTGTTGGGATAATTGTGGGACAAATACCCCACTTTCCCCCAAATTACCCCAAGTATATAAAGAATTTCCAGCCCCCACCCCTAAAATTACCCCATTTCGTTTCCTGGAGCAAGAGGGGGAAAAAATTTCGTTCTCAAGCTTGAACTCCCGCAGGCCGTCGTCGTTCTCCAGGTCCGTTCCCTTGCTCCGTCGTCGTTCTGGAGGTCGTGGGCCTGCTCCGTCGCCATTCTCGAGCTCCGTCGCCCTTTCTCGTTTTCCCCCAATCTCCGAACCCTAGCTAGGGTTTCTCGTTTTCCTCTCCGGTGATCTCAAGGGTTTCTCGTTTTCCTCTCCAGCGATCTCAAGGTGACTTTTAAATTTGCATCTTGCTGCTGTTAGTCAATTTGCCTTCAATTTGCCTTCAATATGCATCTCAAGGTGTTATTGGTTTGCTGTTATTACAAATATAATCTGAAGGTGTTGTTGGTTTGCTGTTAGTCAATTTGCCTTCAATTTGCCTTCAATTTGCATCTCAAGGTGTTACTGGTTTGCCTTAAATTTGCATCTCAAGTTGCCTTCAAGTGGGGTATTAGTCATCTTGCTATTGGTTTATTGAATCCTGCTGTTGTTAGTCAATTTGCCTTCAATATTTGTCAATTAACAGTCTCTCAGAATTCTTTCTTACAATGTAAAAGTTTGAGATAATGCTCTTTTTCTATCATTTGCTTTAGGAGATGAGAGTGACCCAAATATTTCTTTGCAAGATTATATGCATTAAAAAAAATAATGTGGCGAAAACATCGTGCATCCAAATCCTATGACCCAACGTATTAATTTATACAGCTAGTCATAATTTATTTAATTTTTTTCTTGAAGAAACATTCAAGTTGATTGGATAAATCATCACGAAAGCTAGTCATAATTTATTTAATTTTTTTCTTGAAGAAACATTCAAGTTGATTGGATAAATCATCACGAACTTCCTCTAAAAAAAGGAAAACTGTAGAGCCTTTGCTTGCAATTATCTTATCTCAAATAATAAGAGTGACAAGATTCAGTTTCAAAGTGATCCACTTCTTTATTTCTGATTTCATTTTTAGGGTATATTTGCATTTGCAGGTAACCAAATTAAGATATCTTTTCTATGATTGTATTTGGTTGGTTGCTTAACATGTATACTCACAAATTAATATATCTTTTCTATGATTGTATTTGGTTGGTTGCTCAACATGTATACTCATGTAACTCACTAGAGGCTTTGACCTGTCAAAAGTCCCATTTGACTACATTTCATTTACTAATTAGCAAGAAGAGTGAAAGAGCCAGGACCTTATACGGATATACCTAAATGCAAGTTACTAAAATTTACAAATTTTCCTTTTGATTCTTGACTTGATTTGGTTAGCAAAAGACCAGGACCGTATAGGCTATATAGGCTATAAATGGATGAACATGATGTTATATTTGTTTGTTATCATGATGTTTTGCATGATTGTTACACAATTCCGGGTTTGGTTGGGACCCAATATCTCAGAGAATTACTTGCTCCGTTGAGGTGTGGGAAAATTACAAACAGGTTAGCTTCTTAATTACCCAAAGTTTCTAACTACATAATATATTGTTATGTTTGCTAATTACAAAAAAAGAAAAAAAATAATTTTTATCTTTGTTTTTTGACAGGCTCATCCCAATACACCAATGCTTAAAGATAAGTTGTTTGAAAATTTTGAGGATATGCAGATGGTTGTGGGTAGCCACTCAGCTAGTGGGAGAGCAGCTGGAGGCTTAGGTTGTGAGGGTGTAGAGAGTGCGCCATTACATAATGCATTAGGTGAGGGTATATTGGATGATGACATTGGACTTGATGCTATGGGTGAAGCAGAACCTACCCAACCACCAATAGATCCTTCACCACCTCCCCCTTATAGCACGCCAGGTCCTACCACTCCCGTGGCTGAATCTGTTCCATCAACCTCTAGCACTAGCAGAAATGTTCGTAGAGCACCTCCCCGCACCACCACCTCTGCATTGTCTCAACCCGCCGTGTAGGAAATGGAGAGTGGAATTACAATTATAAGTAAGGCTTTACAAGAGTTAGTCACAGAGGTGAGGTTGTTGCGAAGCCGCAACCAACCGTGGGTCGAGGGAGTGGCTTCAATTCCAGAATTTACCGATGAAGAACGATTGACTGTCCTTAGTCAAAATATTTCCCAAGACGTGAAGGATATGTTTGTGAAGATGAATGATGATCAAAGGAGAAGGTTTATGATTTGGCGTCTGACTGGAGTATTTCCAAATGACGACAATTATGCTTATTAATGACTATTATGTTATAAGCTTTTGGGAACATAGATGTTGTTAGTTCTATGCTTTTGGGAACATAGATGTTAAGCACATACATGTTGTTACTTGTATGCTTTTGGACTTATATGTTATTACATGTTGTTAGTTATATGTTGTTGGAACATAGATGCTTTTGGACTTATATGCTATTGGACTTATATGTTATTACATGTTGTTAGTTATATGTTGTTGGAACATAGATGCTTTTGGACTTATATGCTGTTGGACTTATATGTTATTACATGTTGTTAGTTATATGTTGTTGGAACATAGATGTTGTTACATGTTGTTAGTTCTATGCTTTTGGGAACATAGTTGTTAGTTCTGTGTCAACTATTATTTGATCTCGTTTCTGAATACAGGATGGAAGATAATCAGAATGTCTCTATTTTGCTATTTGATGAGGATACTGCTGATAATCTCCTCATTCGCATTATCAACATGGCTGCACAAATAGGAGGTCTAGTCACGAGTATCTCGCACCTCATATCACAAGAGGAGATAAATCTACCCATTTCCCAACTCAGACATGGCATTACGGACCTTGGCCTTCAATATTTAAAATTTAAGATGGATAGCAACCCACGTGATTTTCGTCGAGTATACCGTATGTATCCGGATTGCTTCATGAAATTGTGTATGGTCTTGCGAGAACGTGGTCATTTACAAGATACACGGTATATCAGCGTTGAGGAGATGGTTGCTATTTTCCTACTCACCGTTACTCAAAATCAACGATATTGCATCACCACTGAAAGGTTTGATCGATCCCGATTTGCCGACAGTGTTTGTTTCAATAAGGCACTACAGGCCCTTGTGTCATTAGCCCCTTGTATGATGGCTCCTCCTCCTACTGATCCACCAGAAAAGGTCACATCCGAATCTCGTTTTTGGCCCTACTTTAAGGTATTGAAATTTAAATACACTATATAAGTCTTCATTCATTGTTATCATTATAATTTTAAAGTCACATTTCATATATGTTAATGGGAATATATAGGACTGTATTGGTGCTATTGACGGGACCCACATTCCATGTATGGTATATGGCGAGGACCAAACTCCATACCGTAATAGACATGGCTATCTTTCTCAAAATATCCTTGCAGCATGCACATTTGATCTTAGGTTTATTTATGTCTTAGTGGGATGGGAGGGATCTGCCAATGACTCACGGGTCCTGAAGGATGCAATGAGTAGAAGTGCATGTAGTCTTCCACTTCCAAATGGTAAATATTTTTTTATCAAATTGTTAGATTTTATATTTATTGATTATAATTCTAAAGAAATGTTAATGCAGGTAAATTTTATCTAGTTGATTGTGGTTACCCAAATAGGCTACAATTCTTGGCTCCCGATTGATGGTGATTCTGATGAGGACGATGACCTACAAACTCAACAAGCACAACGGACAGCTGCATCACGTTGGAGAGAACAAATGGCAAACACAATGTGGGAGGATGGGACAAACGTAGCCCAAGGAGTCTAGAGCAAAGTTATATGCCGGTAGATTATATTTGTAATAATTAAGATTTAAGTTACCGACTGAGACTTTATTTGTAATAATTGAGACTCATCATCATCATTGTAATTAGATGTATGAATGATTAAATAATTATTGCAATTAAAAAATTTGTTAATCTAGCATAATAGTTAAAATAAACATCAAAATATTTTAAGATTGATTAATATTAATATTATTATATTATTTTTAATATTTTATATTAAAATAATATTAAAAATTAATATTATTTTATATTATAACTATTATTTATTTAATCATTTGATGTTATATCAAGTTAAACTTGAATTTAATTGAGCTAAAAATATAATATTATAAAAAGATGTCATACTAAAATTGTCCCACTCAAATTATCCCATTACCCCATTTTACCCCACTTTACCCCACTTTATCCCACTCAATTATCCCATTGGGTAAAATTACCCCATTGGAACAATTTACCCCAAATTACACCAAATTACACCAACGAATAACCCCCCCTAAACTTCACATGACTATAAATCCAGTGAAGTTTTTGTGACTTATTTAGCATTTTTGTCCCAATTTGGCTGAAACTATGTCGAAAATGCTAAATAAACCTCAAATAGGTAGATTTTTGAAAATAAAGTTTCAAAAGGGTTGGTTTTAAACGTTTGTCCAAAAGATATACTCTCTTTTCTCCCAAAAACTCTACTTTTGGAGTAATTTAGAGCGAAATGGGTCCAACATTATTGACTATAGAGCTTTTGTCAAATGAAAACTATAATAAACATTGATTTCAGATATTTCTATATACTTAAGATAGCACAACTAATATTTAGAACTGAACTATTGAACTTCGTGATTTGTGCACTTTATAGAAGGACGATCCTTTCTTGGTGCATATTTAATATTATGAACTAGGTCAATAGATCGTGCTCCCATTTTTCCACATCACTCTTGAAAAAAATGAATCATGCAAGCGGGCGTTCTGAGTCTTACGAATGGAAAAGACGTGAAAAACAAAAATTGCCCCAACCTCTCTCCGCAACACTTACACCTTACTCACGTACGCCAGTGACTTCACAATTTAACATCTTACCAAACCAACAAATTACTAACAACATCATGCATGGGCTCTTTATTCATAATAATAATTCAAAATTACCACTTCCTAGTACGCAATATTAACTGAAGCCCAAAACAAAACCAGCAAACATACTTCTACATGTTTAACCATCAAGGACAGACAACAGCACAAAGGATGAATAAAGTGAAAATTAAAGAAAAAATTGAATTTATCCCAAAATTTTAAAGCTGGTCCCATGAATTTTATTTCATATATAGTGATGTTTCTTTCTTTTCTTATTCTTATTCTTTTTTTCACACTTGGGGATTTATCTGTATAAAAAATTTCTCTCTCTGGGTAAAAGATTTAAAAGATCATTCAGAGTATCTATACGCAAAAGTAAAACTAAAGGGACATCAAGTTCGATCAAACTGATGACCCTACAGGGGCCTACACAATTAACGTTTTCTGTTTTGGGTCATCTACCTCGTTACCTAATAGAATATCCTTCTAATTAGTTGCATCCAACCGAGTTCTAACCGGCGCATTTGATAATAGTTGTACATGACCAAATGACCATGTCAACCAATTCTCTGTCTCTCTCTCTACAGAAACACCTATAATCCCCTAGGATTGCACTCATCTTAAAGAATAATGATAGAGGCACACCACCGGACACACCATCAGCCACACTCCCTCTCCTGCTACAGTACAGGGGTGCCCGCATGAGATTTAAAAAAATCTCATGCGGACCCTACAGTAGCAGGAGAGGGAGTGTGGCTGAAGAGGGAGTGTGGCTGAGGGTGTGTCCGGTGGTGTGCCGGTAGCGCCTCCCCATCTTAAATTCAAAAGTGAAACCGTGGATAGAAATGAGACGGATTAATATAAAAAAAAAGATGAGGAATGCCACTTACTGTCCTCCAACAGAGGTCTTGGAAGTGCAGAAGGAGCTACTTCCGGCAAGGAAGCAAGAAGCAGGGCCAAAGTGAGGAATGCTAAAACAGTGGGCTTCATTGTGCTCAGATTTTGGTTTGCGATGAGATGAGGTGAGAGTGGATACTATATAGAGATAAGGCCCATAAGGGATAATGAAAGTGAAAGTAGACGACACGGGGGCCAAAAATCACGTGCGTACTGTGGCAGCTTCAAGTTTAATAAGGTTTGGGACCTGTTTCTAGTCAAGGATCACATGCGTACTGTAGTAGTTTCAGCTTAAATAAGATTAGGGAGATGTATCTAGTCAAGGATTTGAAGTTTAATAAGATTAGGGAGCTGTTTAAGTTTAATAAGAAGTTGGGCCCGGACCACAAGTAGAGGCTAAGAATTCGGGGGTGCTAAACCGTATCCGTATCCAAGGAAATATTTGTAACCGTATTCGTTAGGATACGGATATGGTTACTCAAATCTATAATCGATAGGATATAGTTACGGATATGGTTTTGTAGTGAAATATCTGTATTTGTGTCTGAAATATTCGAATACATATTAGTCCTACTCTTACGATAGTTTAGATTCTTAGATTATAGATTTGTGATTATTTTGATGATAATGATGTCTAATCTTAACTTTTCAATTATAATGAACATATTAACGAACTCTTTTGTATCACATGAACTATTTTTTTCTCCATACTATCTAGTTTTCTCATATCGATCCGTTTCATATCCGATGCATATCCTCTCATATATCTGCATGTATATCCGTAACCGTATTCGATTTTAGCGGATATGGTTATGAATTTTTCTTACCGAGATATGTTTGTATCCGTATCCGAGATGGGTAAATGGATATGGATATGATAAGCATCATATCCGAACCGTATCCGGACCGAGTGCACCCCTACTAAAAATCATTCTTAAGTCTTAACCCAAAAAAATAAAGAAAAAAAAACTTAAACTACTAGCTAGGTACTGGCTCCATCTCCAATTGGAAATGATCACTCTTTTTTATTCTTTCAGTATGAGAATATACTCGCATATGATCATAGATGTTAATTTTTTCACATAACAAATTTGAAGTTCATATTCTATTAGTACTACCCGAACGGATAGTTTGGTGTCATTCAGAGGGGGTAGTGGGGTTTGTTAAGGGAATCTATAGTACGCATGTGATCCTTGACCGACAATCAAATCGAATTAATTACCAAAGATACCCACAGATACTCATATATAGGCTAAGTATTATAAAACCTTCCTTTTAACTTTGAACGATTTGCAGAAAACTTCGCTTAACTTTCAAAATATCAGGAAATTCTCGTAAGTTTTGAAGTTATAGAAAAAACCCTTTTCAACTTTGAGATTTTATTAGAAAACCCTCTAATTTAGAGGTTTTTTCTGATAAAATCTTAAAGTTAAATGGAATTTTCTGATAAAATCTAAAAGTTAAAGGGAGTTTTTTTGTGATAATCCATATACCTAAGGGGGTTTTCTAATATTTTAGAAGTCAAGGGAGGTTTCTAGGTATTTGTCCAAAGTTAAGGGGGTGGTTATATGATATTTTTACCCCCTCATAGCACTATTAAATAACGAGTCGAATTTGGTACGAAATCAGCATTTCCTCTTCATTTGTACTCCTAAAATTGCAATGTATCCACGCATGGACAGTTCATACACATAAAACACATTCATTGACGAGATAAAAAAAAAACATTAGAGGACACAAACATTGTCATATAATATGAATAGCGAAGTAAAAAAGAGAGATGTATATGGTTATATAAAGCTACAACAGAGTCTTCAAGAGCGAACTTTAAGTAGTCGTAATGACTAAAACGGTTCGTCTAATAATTCCTCCTTTTTTTCGTTTTGGGTTTTCTCATAAAAATCACCTTTAAAATACGTCGAATAAAAACCACTTTCAAAGTTTTTTTTCAATATGTAAACCACCTTATAAGTGGGTTTAATTTTCAAACAACCATTTTTTTTCAAATTGCTCAATATATATCTTAATTATCCAAACCACTCTCATTAATTACATGTGTAGTTGAAAAAACCATGTCAGACATATGTAATTAATAAAAATAATTTTAATATTTTGGATATTAATTGAACAGAAGTTGACCAAAAAATAGTTGATTAAAAAATAAAGCGACTTACGTATAAAAACTTTAAAGGTAATTTCTATCGTTCGACCTATTTTAAAGGTTGTTCAAAAAGAACTTTATTGTTATTCTAAAACTATTTTGCTGCTGTTGAAGTATTATCTGATCATTAGTGTCTTATACCGTTGGAATTTAATACTCAAAATACCAAAAGTTAATAGCTTTTAAAGCTTTCTTAGAATTCACTCCCTTACTGGATTAATATCCTCAACAACATGGGGCTGTTTAGATGGGTTTTTTGTATAGGTAAAAAGAGGGAAAGCTGCCAAAAATGTTAGCTTTCAATGATGTTTCTGCATCCCCTCAACAAATAGCCTCTAATGTTGCGCGTTTCACTCTGTTCTGGAAAGGGGCAATAAGCAGCAGAAAGGTATCATCTCTCCACAGGGCAGCCACTGATCTAGGTTTAAAGAAGCTGACTAAAGATGGTGCGGCAGACGCAGTGGGAGACAACTTCTAAGCAATCAACTCCCCTATCTTTTGCAGTGTCCATTTTCAGTGTTTTGTAATTATACCTTATGTTTAAACATTATCATTTGATACTCTATAGCCTCCCATGGCTTCGATCTCTAGGATAGAAGGAAACAAAGCAGTTGTTGCCTGGTTGGTAACGACAAGGTCTGCTCTCTACCGGCCACTTCTTTTGGTTCCTTCTCTTCCTTATTTTTGTAAGTTTTGTATATCTTACCATTTTTATTTTATTATATATACATGAATAGGGTTCCTCATCCTATTTGTAGTTTCAAAAAAAAATTGTTTCTCTCTCCTCCTTTATTTGCTTAGTACTGAAGAATGGGGCACGTCATTATTGTATGAAGGAATATTCTTTTATGATAATAGTATATTTTATTCTCCTTTTATAATATTACTTGACCCCTACGGGGTTGTCACAAAACCTCCCTATGGTTTATATGTTTTTTCAACATACCCCCTCCCACATATGAAAATTTGGGCAAATGAAAAAAATGGGCCTTACGATATTTCGGGGGACATCCACAAAACTTCAAAACTAATTGTGTTTATTTTTCAATCCCAAAAAGTCTTTATGGTTAAAAGTGATTTTTAAAAGTTAACCTGGCTTGAAATAGGCCAAGAGTTTTTTTTTTTTTTGAGTGAAAATAGGGATTTCCCTATCAATATATAACTGAAACCCAATGTTGGGAGAGAATACAAAAGAAGATATCTACAACTGATTAAGGCGACGTCTCCGAGGTGGAGAAAAAGGACAAATCAGTAGTAGATGTCTTGAAGAGAAATTACATAAACAACCAGAAAACTACAGAGTTTAGCACTCTAAAACAAAAAAGAAAATAGGCCAAGAGTTAGGGGCCTTTTTGTGAAACTTAGGCTTATTTTCTCATGCTATTTAGAGCTAATTATTCCTTTTACTCATCCCTCCCCCCTTTTTATGTAAATAATGCAGCATGCCCTGGTTACTGTCCCTCCCCAAAAAATATTGTTGGGTGAGCAAACGATATTCTCCTCATGATCGTTGCTACTGCCTTCGTAGTAAGACCAACTGTGGATGGTGATCGTAATTGGCAATAGTAGCAAAATCTGTTGTTGTTAGGATTATGATCATCATGACTAAGTGAGAACACATCAATAAAAAAACATGTTATGAGAACATAGGTTTATGCATTTTCTATTTGGAAATTGCGGAAAAGTGAGAAAAATCGTATGATCGACCTTTGATTTGTGATCTTTTACTCCCATATTGCCTCGCATACTAGAACTATCCTACTTTTGTATATAAGTAAATCAATACAATAAAAAATATATAGGACAAATTAGTTATCAAAACCAATCCTTTTGTAGATTTATTTTTAAAAATCAACCTATTTAAGTTTTATTTAGCATTTTCGACCTAATTTCAGCCAGCTAGCTAACTCTAGATCGAAAATGCTTAAAAAGTTACGAAAACTTCACGGGATTTAGAATCATGTGAAGTTTAGTACTTAATTAATCAGGGTTAAGTTTACTGATTTTTTGTTTATTGCTGATTAATTAAGCACTAAACTTCACGGGATTAAAAATCCAGTGAATTTTTTGTGTCTTATTTAGCATTTTGACCTAGTTTGGCTGAAACTAGGTCGAAAATGCTAAAAAAATAAAGTTTTAAAAGGTTGGTTTTAAAATTTTGTTAAAAAATATACTCTCTTTTCTACCAAAAACTCTACTTTTGAAGTAATTTAGAGTGAATTGGGTCCAACATTTACTATAGAGCTTTTGTCAAATGAAAACTATACTAAGCACTGATTTCAGATATCTTTACATACTTTAGATGATAGCACGATATTTAGAACTGAACTATTGGACTTTGTGATTTGTGCACTCATAGAAAAACTAATTTTTCCTTGATGCATATTTAATATCATGTACTAGGTCAATAGGGTACTTTCCCATTTTTCCTCGTTACTCTTGAGAAAAATGAAACGTGCGAGCGAGTGTTTTAAGCCTTCTGAATGGAAAGACGTGAAAAGCAAAATTGCCCCTACCTCTATCCGCAACACTCAACACCTTGCTCACATGCGGAATATTCTGTTAAAACTTGTACCCTAAAATTTCTTTACGAGGAAAACACCACATTTGCTTTTATTGCGCATGTCGGTGATTTCACAATATCAAACCAATAAATTACTAACAACATTATGGGCTCTTTATGTTAAACTTAAAATTCTTAAGGAAGCCAAACTTTATTATGATTTAATCATCATTATATCAGGATCTTAGAACATATGATTTTCACAATGAACAATCTAATTAAGAGAACGTATCTTGATCCATGATTTGAAGTTTGATGAAATTTAAACTACAAAGAGACAACGTTGAAGACTTTGATTTCTCTCTCTTTGCCCTCTTAATCTTTTCCGAAATTTTCTTGATGGAGAGAAAATTTTTCACATACATAGGTAGAGAGAGGACCAAGTCTTTAAATAGAGAATTACCCACTTTCCATCAATGTGAGTATAATTTATTGACCAATAGGAATTAACTAATGAGTAGTTAATTTAACTAATGATAAAACATGACCACTAAATGAAATGTGGTTAGTTTCATAACTAAAACTTAGTGGGGGGAGAAACTGTGACCACTAAGAACATGGGCCACAAAAATCTAACATTCTCCCACTTGGCATATGTTTCATAATTTAAAAACATGATTATTATAATACAATATAATATGCATAGTATAAGCTAATTCCATCATTATATTGATCAAACCATTAATCATCATTAAGTAGAAAACTAATAAGGATCATGGCGGTCGTACGTAGCTAAATCGACATAGTCCCTTCCATGTTCACAATATTAGTTTTAAACTAAACATGACATGTAATGAGACTTATCATAATCATCCAACAATAATGTCCTTATCAGAGACATATCCTGTTAATGTTCATATAATCATTTATGTATATACTAACAATAATAAACAGGATGCATTAAAATATCAGAAACAGTATTTAGATGAGCTCAAAGTGTCAAATATATAAAGAGCATGAACTTTATATAAAAGTTAGTAATGGTTTTCAATAATGCCCATTCTTTCAACATGTTCACCAAATATCTTTGGAGGCAATCCTTTTGTTAACGGATCCGCAACCATAAGATTTGTGCTAATATGCTCAATTGACACTCTTTGTTTCTGAACTTCTTCTTTAACGGCAAAGTATTTTAATTCCATATGTTTAGCACCCTTCGAATACTTGCCGTTTTTAGAAAAGAAGACTACTACAGCATTATCATAATAAATTTTCAGCGGCTTGGCACTACTGTTAACAACTCCAAGTCCTGAAATAAAATTCCGCAGCCATAATCCATGAACACTGGCCTCAAAACATGCCACGAACTCAGCCTCCATAGTTGATGCAGCAATGACAGACTGCTTCGTAATTTTCCACGAGATCGTTCCTCCAGCTAGAAGAAACAGATAGCCAAATGTGGATTTTCTAGTATCCAAGCATCCAACAAAATCTAAATCTGTATATCCAATCACCTCAAGATGATCAGATCTCCTATAAGGGAGCATATGATCATTTGTTCCTTACAAGTATCTCAATACCTTCTTTGCAGCTTTCCAATGATCCAATCCTGGTTACTTTGATATCTACCAAGCATTCCGACAGCAAAACTAATGTCAGGTCTTGTACAAACCTGAGCATACATCAAGCTCCCAACGATAGATGCATAAGGAATTTGTTCCATTTGTTTGTGTTCCAATTCATTCTTTGGACATTGCATAAGACTGAATTTATCCCCTTTCTGAATTGGAACTACAGATGTAGAGCATTTATCCATCTTGAACCTCTCTAGAACTTTATTAATATATGATTTTTGAGACAACCCTAACAATCCTTGTGATCTGTCACGGAATATTTCAATTCCTATCACATAGGATGCCTCACCCATATCTTTCATTTCGAAGTTTTTAGAGAGAAATTTTTTGGTCTCGTGTAATAAACCAAGATCATTAGCAGCAAACAAGATATCATCAACATACAGAATCAGAAATATAAATTTGTTCCCTCTGATCTTTAGATATATACATCGATCAACGATGTTTTCTTTAAATCCAAAAGATGTAATAGTATCATTAAACTTAAGATACCATTGCCGGGAAGCTTGTTTTAGTCTGTATATTGACCTCTTAAGCTTACTCACCATGTGTTCCTTTCCTTCAACTGAAAAACCGTCGGGTTGGTCCATGTAAACTTCTTCATCTAAATTTCCATTTAGAAAGGCAGTTTTCACATTCATTTGATGTAGCTCTAAATCATAATGAGCCACAATGGTCATAATAATTCTAAATGAATCCTTTTTCGAAACAGGAGCAAATGTTTCTTTATAGTCAATACCATCCTTCTGAATAAAACCTTTGGCAACAAGTCTAGCCTTGTATCATTCGATATTGCCATTTGAGTCGTGTTTGGTCTTAAAGACCCATTTACACCCAACTCTTTTACAACTTTTAGGCAATTCTACAAGATTCCAAACTTCATTATGCTCCATTGATTTCAACTCATCTTTCATGGTATCAAACCATTTATCAGAATTATGGCTTTTCATGGCCTGTGAAAATGAAACCGGATCTTCATCAATTCTAAGATCAAATTCTGATTCTTGTAGATAAACCACATAATCATCAGGAATAAACGATTTTTTCTGTCTTTGAGACCTTCGTAATGCTACTTCTTCATGGATTATATCTATTGCAGGTTCATTGGTGACAACGTCTTTATGGAGTGTTTGATCATTTATTTGTTGTTCTTGAAAGTCGTTAAACTGTTCAACAAGTGTAGGAACAACAAATTGAGAAGAAGTTAAAGGCAAAGGAACATTTATTTTAACTTCTTGAATTTTCACTTTACGTGGTTCCATACTCCCACTAATGTCACCATTCTCAATAAACCTGGCATTTTTAGTTTTAACAATTTTAGTGCTATAGCTAGGACAATAAAATCTATACTCTTTAGATTTTTTTGGATAACCAATGAAGAAACCACTGGTTATTCTTGAGTCTAATTTATTTTCATGTGGATTATAAATTCGTATTTCTGCTGGACAACCCCAAACATGAAGGTGTCTTAAACTAGGTTTCCTTCCTGTCCACAGTTCAAAAGGAGTCTTTGGAACTGTCTTACTAGGAACCTGTTTAATAAATACATTGCAGTTTTTAAAGCATACATCCACAATGATAAGGGTAAAGAGGAATAACTTAACATACTCCTAACCATGTCCATTAGTGTACGATTACGCCTTTCTGCAACACCATTTTGTATGTCCATTAGTGTACGATTACGCCTTTCTGCAACACCATTTTGTTGCGGTGTACCTGGCATAGTGTATTGAGCACATATGCCACGCCTTTCTGCAACACCATTTTGTTGCGGTGTACCTGGCATAGTGTATTGAGCACATATGCCATGCTTTTCAAAAAATTTAGCAAATGGACCAGGACATTATCCCATTTCGTTATATTTTCCATAAAATTCACCATCTCTATCAGATCTAACAATTTTTACATTTTTGTCTAATTTTCTTTCAACCTCATTAATAAACACCTCTAGGGCATCTACTGATTGAGATTTTTCATGCAATAAATAGACATATCTATAACGTGAAAAATCATCAATAAAGGTGATAAAATATTTTTCTTTATTAAAAGATAGAACATCAAAAGGTCCACATATATCGGTGTGTATTATTTCAAGGAGCTGTGTGCTTCTTGTGGTAGCTTTCTTAATTGTATGATTTGTATGTTTTCCTTTAATACAATCCACACAAATACCAAGATCGGTAAAATCCAAAGTAGGAAGGATTTCATTCTTTACCAATCTTTGTATTCTTTCTTTGGAAATGTGTCCCAAATGTTTATGCCACAAATAAGCTGAACTTTCATCCACTAAACTTCGTTTAGTTCCAACATTATGATGCAAAGTTAATAGAGTTTCAGCAAAAAGATTATCAAGCTTTAGTTTGTATAAACCATCAGAGAGAACACCAGAACCAATAAGATGATTATGCTTAAACAAACTGAAACATCCATTTCCAAATTTAAAATAGTATCCAGCTATATCAAGTTTAGACAAAGAAACTAAGTTGCGAGAAACAGTGGGAACATAAAGAGTTTGAAAAAGATATAAATGATGTCTAGTGTCTAAAAACAAGCGATAGGTTCCAATGGCCTCAACTGGAGCTTTGACTCAATTTCTCATGAAGATGAAATTTTCATTTGGATTTATGGCTTGGGTCGTAAGGAATCCCTGCATCGTATTCGAAACATGAGTGGAATCCCTGCATCGTATTTGAAACATGAGTGGTAAAACCAGAATCAATCGACCAAGTATTATAAGGAACTTCTGTTAGGTTTGATTCGAAACATACAAAAGCAAGAGGTTTACCTTTTTTTTCGAACCATGCCTTACATTTCAGGCAATCTTTCTGATAGTGTCCAGGCTTTTTGCAGAAATGACACTTATCGTTCTTTCGCTCCTTCTTGTGAACTTGGACAGGTAACACATTATCTTTCAGTGCTCTTTTCATGCCCTTTCCATTATATTTTCCTGATTTCTTTCCAGCTCCTTGATGACCCATGAGATTAATTGAGTGAATTCCTTGTTTCTTAAGCCTTGCTTCCACCCATGAGATTAATTGAGTGAATTCCTTGTTTCTTAAGCCTTGCTTCCTCTTGAATGAGCATACTTTGTAATTCAGTCACATTCCACCCTCTTGAATGAGCATACTTTGTAATTCAGTCACATTCCACTTATCTTTTATAGTATTGTAGTTTATTTAGAATGAACCATACTCAGAAGGCAATGAGTTTATGATAAACTGCACAAGGAAACTTTCACTCAATTCCATTCTCATAGATCTCAATCTTACTGCTGTGTTTGTCATTTCAGTGACATGCTCATGCATGGTACGAGAACCATCGAACCTCATGGCGGTTAACGTATCCATTAATGTCCCTGCAATTGACTTATTAGCAGAGTCAGATTGCGAGATATCTTCCATAAATTTCATAAATTCCTTTGCTTTATCAGTCTTAGGAATTATGGACTTAATGTTATTTGCTATCATCATCCGCATGAACATTAAGCTAAGTCTATTTGATTTTTCCCAAGCATTATGAAAAAACCTTTCATCATCATTGCTAGAATCAGTAATAGCAGTGGCATTGTCATATAAGAGTGCTGAATCAAGATCCCGAACACCTAGGTGAAACTGAATTTGTTCACTCCATTCATGAAAATTAAGCCCATTGAACTTTACAATAGACGAGGCTTGCAAATGAAAAGAAATAGGTGCTGCAAATATATAGAATACCAGCATATTAATGCTTTGAGTCATAAGCTTAAACTTAAACATAACACATATTATGATCACATTTAATTTAAATAATAAACGTACATCGAAGTTCTCCTTTGGGTGGTCCATCAATGTACAATAGTTAACATAATTGATGCTTAGTTTTTATTTCATATAGTTGGCAATTATATACTCCAATTAGACATGCTTGCTATCTTTGGATATTCTAAACATATCTAATCAGATGTAGTAAACAACCACAGTCATGTTTATAGATTATAAAATTTCCAATCAACCTTTGGGCGATTCTTAAATATTTTATAATCGATAAACCTTAATTTACTCATGACAATGTATGTACGATTATGTCATTTCATTAGTAGCATCACTTAATCATGAGTAATTGAAATTATATTATAACAATTTGATAAGCATGAGACCTCAAGGTATGGCGGCCACTTTGGTGACTAACAAACCATTCATTAAATTTCAAATTGTAAAATGAAATTTAGATAATAACGTTATAGTAAGCCCGCAAATAGTAGTTCATGAAGATTAACCATCCATGCATAATTAGTGCATTGACATAAACAAAAATATCGGCACAACAATGCACAGAAACATCATGCAGGTAAAATAGATAAATAGGCAGCAACAATAGGTGGGCACAAAATTATATTAGGCAGCCAATTAAAAAAACGAATTATTAAAATAAAACATCATTAGGAATCAAAGACCCCAAGGCCCATCAAAGACTATTAATATTTGGTGTAGCCCTAGGGGTTTGAACACCAAACCTCTAGGCTAAATCCTCAAACCTTACCACTAGGCTATTTACACTAAAATATTTAGTATAATCATAATATGTATACATATTAAATGAATGCACAGTCAGTTCCGAATTTCTGTAATTAATTATGTATTCATTTCAATACGAAATTATCAAACAGAATAATTTTCAATAATCAGCGAAAAAAAAAATAATTATTATTATTACCGAATTTTAAACATTCAATTAACAATGATGGAAAATCATAAGTTCTTTAACCTGGGCTCTGATACCACATGTTAAACTTAAAATTCTTAAGTAAATCAAACTTCATTTTGATTTAATCATCATTATACTAGAATCTTAGAACATATGATTTTCACAATGAACAATCTAATTAAGAGAACGTACCTTGATCCATGATTCGAAATTTGACAAAATTTAAACTGCAAAGAGACAACGTTGAAGATTTTGATTTCTCTCTCTTTGCCCTCTTAATCTTTTCCGAAATTTTCTCTAATTTTCTTGATAGAGAGAAAATTTTTCACATACATAGGTAGAGAGAGGACCAAGTCTTTAAATAGAGAATTATTACTCACCTTCCATCAATGTGAGTAGTTAATTTATTGACAAATAGGAATCAACTAATGAGTAGTTAATTTAACTAATAATAAAACATGACCACTAAATGAAATGTGGTTAGTTTCATAACTAAAACTTAGTGGGGGGAGAAACTGTGACCACTAAGAACATGCTCAAAATAACCACTTCCTAGTACACATTAACTGAAGCCCAAAATAAAACCAACGAACGTACTTCTACATGTTTAACCATTGATTAAGGACGGACTTCAGCACAAAGCCTGCAATCTTTCGGAGTAGTGAGAAAGACGCAGCATCTTGCAGGCGTGTCTAGAAGTAGCATCTGTGTGCGCTGAGTCAGCCGTCATCACTGCACATATACGGGGGAAAACGCAAATGAATAAAGTGAAAATTCAGAAAAAATCAAATAGTAACAAGATGGGGGGGGCGAGGGGGGGGGGGGTGGCTGAGATAGAACAACGACTTCCGCCTTTCCGCTAATTTTCAAATTTGGTTACATGAATTTCTTTCTTTCTTTTCAACTTACTACCACTTTGCTTTACTGTTGCAGATAGGACCCCATAGTGATGTTCTTTTTTTCTTTTTCTTTTTCTTTTTTCCTTTTTTATTTTTTTCTCCTCTTTTTTTACACTTGGGAGCTTATTTGTATAAAATTTTTCTCTTTCTCTAGAGAAAAGAGCAATGAGATCCGTCAAAGTATCTATATATATATGCAAATTTAAGTCATCTACCTTAATTGTTAACTAATAGAATATCTTTATTAATTGTATCTGACCATAGTTCTAACCAGCACATTTGCTATTCAATTCGTTGTAAATAATCAAATGACCATGTCAACCGATTCTCTCTAGATTGATAGAAACACCTCTAATCCCTTAGGATTGGTAAAACTGTGGAAAAAAATGAGACGGATAATAAAAGCTGAGGGATGGCACTTACTGTCCTCCAACAGAGGTCTTGGAAGTGCAGAAGGAGCTACTTCCGGCGAGGAAGCAAGAAGCAGGGCCAAAGTGAGGAATGCTAAAGCAGTGGGCTTCATTGTGCAGCTTTCATATATGTAAAGATTTGACTATTTCTGTAGTGATCTATCCTATAATACGATGTTAGTCTCGTACAATATATGAAAAGACAATTTGAACTTTATGTAAAATATAAAAAATAAATTTGGCTTTCATGCAATTTTTAAATAATTGTGGACTTTGTTTTATCTGAAAGTTTTTGATGAAGTATTTGGAACGTATTTGAAGAATTGAAACCCTTACTTTATTATGAGATCTCTTGGGCTTATATAGGCCCCTACACAACTTACAAATAAGCCCCTATATATATTATTAATGTCAACACTCCTCCTTAAGATGGGCGAAAGATATCCACTAAGCCCATCTTGTCACATCCTCTAATCTAATGTCAACACTCCTCCTTAAGATGGGCGAAAGATATCCACTAAGCCCATCTTGTCACATCCTCTAATCATGTCTAATGAGCTAAGTCCATCTTGTCACATCCTCTAATCATGTCTAATGAGCTAAGTCCTTTAGTCAGACAATCTGCTGCCTGGTCCCTAGTTGAAACATGACTTAGCTCCAGTAGTCCACTATCCAACTTCTCTTTGATGAAGAACCTATCGACCTCGATATGTTTGGTTCTATCATGCTGCACTGGGTTGTTGGCGATACTGATAGCTGACTTGTTATCACACCACAACTTTATCTTAGCTCCTTGATCCAGCTCCAGCTCAACCAGCATACTTTTCAATCATAACAACTCAGCAACTCCTAAGGCCATAGCTCTATACTCTGCCTCAGCTGTTGATCTCGCCACCACTGACTGCTTATTGCTCTTCCATGAGACTAAGTTGCCTCCTATAAAGATGCAGTATCCCGAAGTGGACCTCCTGTCATCAGCACAGCTAGCCCAATCAAAGTTGCAATAACCCTCGATGCTCATATGTCCACTCTTTCTGAATATCAGCCCCTTTCCAGGGGTACTCTTCATATATCTCAGAATATGGTACACAGCGTCTATATGACCCTTCCTCGGATCATGCATGTAGCGGCTCACCATGCTCACTGCAAAAGAGATATCGGGACGTGTGTGACTCAGATAGATCAACCTGCCCACCAGCCTTTGGTATCTGTCATGGTCATCTGGTTCTCCAGCTTCAGCACCCAGCTTGAACTTCTGGTCGATCGGTGTAGTTGCAGGTTTACACCCTACCAGCTTGAACTTCTGGTCGATCGGTGTAGTTGCAGGTTTACACCCTAACATCCCTGTCTCTTTAAGAATATCCAGTGCATACTTTCTCTGGGATAAGACAATCCCCTCCGCTCCGCGAGCTATTTCTATTCCAAGAAAGTATCGAAGCAAGCCAAGATCTTTCACCTCGAATTCCTTACCCAGTCTCACTTTGAGTTTGGCAATCTACTCCTCATCATCCCCTGTAATAATCATATCATCCACATATACCGCAAGCATGGTGATGTGACCTTTATTTCGTTGAAAGAACACGGTATGATCAGCGTTAATCTGCCGGTATCCCATACCTACCATAGCCCGCCTAAATCTGTCGAACCAAGCACGGGGAGATTGCTTCAGGCCATATAGAGACTTCTTCAATCTGCAGACCTTGCCCACTGTCTGTTCTGTGTTGAATCCTGACGGAATTTCCATGTATACCTCTTCTACCAGATCTCCATGAAGAAATGCATTCTTCACATCTAATTGGTGTAGCTTCCATCCACCATTTACTGCCAGAGAGATCAAGGTCCGAACAGTGCTCATCTTCGCCACTGGTGTAAAAGTCTCATCATAGTCAAGCCGTATGTCTGACTATATCCTTTTGCCACCAGACGAGCTTTGTAGCGCTCAACCTGTCCATCTGGATTCTGCTTCACAGTGAAGACCCACTTGCATCCAACTGCTCTCTTCCCTTTTGGTAGTTTTACTAACTCCCAAGTACGGTTCTTCTCAAGGGCCCCTAGCTCTTCGTGTATAGCAGCTTTCCATTTCTGGTCCTTCTTTGCAACCTGCCAATTGTTAGGTATAGTAACAGAGTCCAGTGATGTAATAAATACTCCATGTGCAGGGTGGATGTTAGAATATGATACAAACTGAGCAAGATCTCAACCATATCTATTGGGAGGATTTCTCGCATTACTGCGAGTAGTCCTCCGTACAGTTATTTGTGTGGGAGGAGTAGGAAGAGGAATGGAATCACCTTGAGAGGAATCTGGTGGTGGTGTAGGTGTCTCAGGAGTCGGGGCAAACGTTGGCAAGGGATTTGGCACCAGTGGCACTGTAGGTACTGTTCCCGTAATTTGTTTCCCCTTCCTACTATAGGTAAGTAGTTCCCCCTGAGCCGTTGGCCTAACACCTCTTGTCTCATTCTCCTCTTCTTCTTCATTCTCTTGCTCCTCCTCAACCAAGTCTCCTTCCCAATGAATCGTTATAGAAATTGATTTTTCTGATCTCTCACCATTCTCAGACATTGATTTCTCCACATTCACCAATCTCTCACCATTCTCCTCCTCTCGCCTCATACTTCCAGTATTAAGAGAGTTATCAACGGATGAAGTTACCTTCCGGGTGTAATATGGCTCGAGTTCTCGAAAGTGCACATCCATGCTCACAAGATGAAGTTACCTTCCGGGTGTAATATGGCTCGAGTTCTCGAAAGTGCACATCCATGCTCACAAACAACTTTTTCTCCACCGGGCTCCAGCAAACATAGCCCTTCTGAGTAGCAGAATATCCTACAAAGATGCATTTCACCGCTCTAGAGGCAAACTTCCTGACGGACGGCCTGTTGTCCTTCACAAAGCACACACAGCCAAACACCTTGAGTGGAATAAGCCCACCATTATCTCCCTTCAACGACTCACACGGAGACTTCCAATCCAGCACTCTCGAGGGCATTCTGTTGATTAGTGCCGTCGCGGTCAACACTGCTTGCCCCCATAATATTTCTGGGACATTCATGGAGATCATCATACTTCTAGTAACCTCTAAAAGATGTCTATTCTTTCTTTCCGCTACTCCATTTTGAGCTAGTGTGTATGGACACGTAGTCTGGTGTTGTATTCCCTGAGCCGACAAGTATTCCCTAAACGCTTTGTTAGTATACTCCGTCCCATTATCAGATCTTAATACCTTCACCACAGCGCCGTATTGAGTCTGAGCATACCTATGAAAATTTTGAAAGCAACCAAACACTTCACTCTTATTTTTTATCAGGTACAACCAAGTAACGCGGGAGAAGCAATCAATAAAGGTAACAAAATACTTGTATCCATTCATAGAACTTGTAGAACAAGGCCCCCAAACATCTGAATGTATCAGTTCGAATGCACGAGAACTCCTATGACCAGAACTTACATAAGAACTTCTAGTCAGTTTTCCAAACTCACATACATCACACACAAGGTGCTGCTTATTTGCTTTCTCAAATAAAGAAGGATACAATCTACTTAAAATACTAAATGATGAGTGTCCCAGACGCTGGTGATGAAGCATTAACTCATTCTCAGCACTCATTTTAGATCCTAGTCCTGCTTCCTCTACGACCGACACCAATGCTGAATCCAACCCTTCACGATCCAGATACCACAGTCCACTACGTCATGTGCCAGTCCTAAGTCTCCGTCCTGTCCCCTTTTTCTGAAAAATCACCTCGGAAATATCAAAAGAAACAATATATTTTAGTTGGAGGATGATAGAACTAATAGACAAAAGATTGACTAGAAAGGAAGGAGCATGCAAAACATTGGACAAAGTTACAGAACCAGTACAATCGAAAAACATTGGACAAAGTTACAGAACCAGTACAATCGACTGTACCCTTACCAACCACCGGCTGAAATGTATCATCAGCTGTTTGAATACTATCAGGCGATACAATCGACTGTACCCTTACCAACCACCGGCTGAAATGTATCATCAGCTGTTTGAATACTATCAGGCGATACTGAGTGAGTATATGATAAGAACTCACTAGCATTACCTGTCACATGGCGAGACGCATCGGAGTCGACTATCCATTCTGATGATCTGTCGGGAGACATAGAAACAAGAGCATGTATATCATCAGTACCTTTGATCGGATGAGCATAGGTAGCAGTGTTGCCTCTGGCGAAGAACAAAGTAGATGCCTCCTCAGTCCCATCCCCTGCTACTTGCTGCTTCCTCCTGAGTATCGTCAGGAGAGCATGATCCTTCTCAGTAAAGACCACCTCAGCTTCTTCCTCTGCTACCGTCAGATTCGCTCGGTTCCCTGCTCCTCTTCCACCTCGTCGACCCCCACGGCCACGACCATGACCTCGAACTGTCCACGTCCACCCGAATCTCCTTCCTTGGGTGGCTTGGTGTAAGCATGCCTTAGATGACCCACCGCACCGCAGTTGTAGCACTATCGAGTCTCTCCCCTAGATCCAGTGTTGCTAGAGGCTGCCAGTGCTGACTTCACCACAGGAAGTCCACCTGTCCCCGCCTGCAGCCGAATGCGAGTCTCCTCCTGGATCATAGCAGAGACAGCCTCCTCAAGCGTGGGAATCTTTGGCCAAGCTAGCAGCAATGCGATTCGCTGAGCGAACTCTGATGTCAATCCTTTGAGAAACACCATAGTCCTCTCCTATAGAAAGGCCTCCCATTCTTTACATCCCGGGTCCTTGCAGCTCGCCTGAGGGGAAAAATGATCATAATCCAACCACATGCGCTCCAACTCTGTAGCATATTCCTGTACAGTCCTCTCTCCCTGGACTATGGCGTCGATCTCTCCTTTAATCTGGAATACCCTCAGGTTATTCCCCACTCCATCATATGTCCTCAACTTCTCTCAGACGTCCTTCACCTTCTCAATGCCATCCACCATAGCGGCGATCGTCGGGACCAACGAGTTAAGAAGCTAGATGTACACCAACATATGAGTGGACTTCCACTCATCTCTTCCCTCTGAGTCCTTCTCCGGCTCTGTCACCTCTCCTGTTAGATAACCCTCTAGATTCCTCCCTGAAAGGGTATATCTCACCCGTCATGACCAGCTCAGGTATGTACTTGGTCCATCCAACTTCAGATCGATGGTCGGAAGCTCCAACTTCTTCGATAGTTTTGTCGTGCTCTCACCAGCCGACAACTTCATTAGCTTCATCAAAGTTGACACCTCCGCGGGGTTCAACTTCTTGATGATCTCCTCCATCGAACAGGCTTCAGACCTAACACCTGGTCACCTACTCTTCCAGCCCTTGTTGTGTGCAGTGAAAATTTCGGCAGCACCTCTGCTGCATAACAAGAGTGGGATCGCAAACAAATTCTCGTTTCTCAGAGGAAACAAGAACCAAAAGTAGTTATATATCTCATCGACGTGAGAAATATACTCTTCCTGTCATCAGTTCGAGGACTGAGTCGAGGGAACTCATGCCAAACTCTAGGTCCGACATGGCGCAGCAAGGGCGCGAGCAAAGGGTGGTGGTGGGGGGGGGAAAGGGGTTTGGAAGAGGGTCAGGGGGGGTTCTGGGGTCGGTCAGGTCTGGGGTCTGAGGTCGGTCAGGTGGGGCTGTTTGATGAGTGGAGATCAGGTCGGTCAGGTGGGGCTGTTTGATGTAACTTACAAATAAGACCCTATATATATTACTAATGTCAACAGTATTTCAATAGTTTAACGAATTCAAAGATTTTTTTGTGATTAGTATTGATAGATATTTGATTGGAATACTCATACCACCAAGATGCATCTTTTTTTCGGGAACCCAACTCTTAGAAATTCAAAAGTTAAGCGTTCTTGGCCTGGAGAAATTTTAGGATGAGTGACCCACTGAGAAGTTTTTTAGGGAGCGCGTGAGTGAGGACAAAATGTGCTGAAAAGACATGTGGTGGTTTGTGAGTCCAGTCCATCAGATCTAATAGCGTACCGACTCCGGGATTTTGGGGCGGGGCGGTGCGCGACGAGATAATTAAGGTGAGAGTGGATACTAAATAGAGGATTAGGGAGCAAACATGGGGCCAAAAAATCACGTGCGTAATATAGCAGCTTCTAGTTTAATAAGATTAGGGCTGGAGCTGTATCTAGTCAAGGGTTTGAAGTTGCCTTCTTTGACTCTAATGACAAAGAAAACAACGTTTCAATACTACGGGGATAGTCTATAATTGGGGATAGATTCTTAGGTGCGTACAAACCAATATCAATTGATATGTCTCCATTAATGTCACGGCTCCGTTTGGATACCATGGTGTTTTCCTTATTTCCATGGTGTTTTTGCCAAAAACAAAACACAATGTGTTTGGAAACCATGATGTTTTTAAGCTAAATCAATATGTCTCCATTAATGTCACGGCTCCGTTTGGATACCATGGTGTTTTCCTTATTTCCATGGTGTTTTTGCCAAAAACAAAACACAATGTGTTTGGAAACCATGATGTTTTTAAGCTAAATCACCATCAAACAAAAAACACAACACTTATTTCAAAACACCTTTTAGGTGTTTTAAGTTTGATGTTTTGGTTTTGAGTTTGAGAATGTGTTAATATAATATCTAACATAATATATTAAATATAATTAATATAGAGTTATTATCAACATGCTTATTATATTATACTATACACTATACTACATTATAGTTAATTTAATATATTAGTAATATTTATTAAATAATATCAAAATATAATAAATAAAATATCTTATATAATAATATTAACATATTAAATACCAATGTTTTTAATATGTTAATAATGTATTATATAATAAATAAATAATAATAAAATACAAATAAACTAATAAAATTAATAAAAAAGTTATTGATAATAAATAATAATATAATAATTATATAAATAATATATTATACAATAGTATAATCATGTTATTAATATCATAAATACTAAGTATATTGTTAAAGTACTATTAATAAACTCTTAACATATTAAAAACTATAATATATTATATAATATTATATTTATAATATATTAATAACATAATATTAACATTATTAAAAATATATATTATATGAATAATATTATAATATTATATTATATTAATAATAGTATAATATTATATTAATATTAAAATAATATTATTATAAAAATATAATATAATATACAACAATAACAAATTCATATACAAATAATTAAATATATAATTATTTGAAAATACTATGTAATAAATTATAATAAATAATACAACCCAAAGCAGCACCACCGGCACTTTGCCGGGTATAATATAATATAACTCATTAAAGTAAATATAATATTATAATACATTATACAATATTATATTGCATTACATTTATACTTATAATACTATAAAAATGTAAACTAAAATTATAATATTTTATTTATAATATATTTTATTATAATTAATATAGATATATTTAATAATATTTTTAATATTAATGTTATAATGAGTCAAAGTAGTGTTGATCAAAAATACTTAACATGATGTTTTGAAATCATTTTAAGGGAAAAACACACATCATGGTGTTTTTTTATAAAAACACAACAAGAAAAAACACAATGGTATCCAAACGAGGAGATGTTTTCGGCCAGAAAAAAGGGGGGGTGATCGAGGGGGGCTGATCCGGGGGGGCTGATCGGGAATAGGGGCTGATTGGGGGGGGGGGGCTGATCGAGGTTGGGGGGCTGATCGAGGGGGGCGGCGGCTAGGAGGGGTGACGGCTAGGGTTTGGCTCTGATACCATGAAGAATTGAAACCCTTACTTTATTATGAGATCTCTTGGGCTTATATAGGCCCCTACACAACTTACAAATAAGACCCTATATATATTACTAATGTCAACAGTATTTCAATAGTTTAACGAATTCAAAGATTTTTTTGTGATTAGTATTGATAGATATTTGATTGGAATACTCATACCACCAAGATGCATCTTTTTTTCGGGAACCCAACTCTTAGAAATTCAAAAGTTAAGCGTTCTTGGCCTGGAGAAATTTTAGGATGAGTGACCCACTGAGAAGTTTTTTAGGGAGCGCGTGAGTGAGGACAAAATGTGCTGAAAAGACATGTGGTGGTTTGTGAGTCCAGTCCATCAGATCTAATAGCGTACCGACTCCGGGATTTTGGGGCGGGGCGGTGCGCGACGAGATAATTAAGGTGAGAGTGGATACTAAATAGAGGATTAGGGAGCAAACATGGGGGCCAAAAAATCACGTGCGTAATATAGCAGCTTCTAGTTTAATAAGATTAGGGCTGGAGCTGTATCTAGTCAAGGGTTTGAAGTTGCCTTCTTTGACTCTAATGACAAAGAAATCAACGTTTCAATACTACGGGGATAGTCTATAATTGGGGATAGATTCTTAGGTGCGTACAAACCAATATCAATTGATATGTCTCCATTAATGTAGTTTGTTAGGAAGAAATCGGGGCCAGTTGAGAGTTAATTGGACCATAAGTAGAGGCTAAGAATCATTCTTAACCAAAAAAAATAAAGAAGAAAAAAAACTTATAAACTACTAGCGAGGTACTGGCACCATCTCCGATTGGAAGTGGTCACTCCTTATTCTTCCAATATGAGAATATACTCGCATATGATTATACATAGATGTTATTTTTTTCACATAACAAATTTGAAGTTCATAATCTATTAGAGCTACCAATGGGCGAATCGATAGTTCAGTGTCATTGAGTGGGGTAGTGCGGTTTGTTGAAGGGATCTATTAACCACTTTAGTGGCAAAGAACTACTTGCTTGGGTCACAGGCTGATTCTTTCACCACAAACCTCACTCGAACCCGTGCGGCACTTAGTCACTCTTTCTCTTACTAGAATGGCTAAGTCAGCCTAATCTCTCAAACACTCACGCAAGAGAAGAGAACACTCAAGAGTAGAAGTTGAAGCTCTTATTGCTTTATTGCTTAGCAACTCTTGCTTGATACAAATGAAATGCCTTAGCCCCCTATTTATAGGCAAGGCTAGCTTACAATGAATAGCTATAATTAGCCTTCTAGATTGTTCCTACATCCAACGATTAGGATTGAGTCTCTAGACTCTTCTTCTAAAATATCTCCCTAGATATTTACATGAGACTTTCCTTGAATCTTCTAGATACATGATATTTGTCAAATGTAAGAAAACTCTAGAAACCCCAAGAAACTTCATGGACCCAACCTTTAATGAGTGAGTCCAAATGCACCCAATTGAGCCAAAATGGGGCGGTTCGTGACACTTGCACGTGGATAGTTCTAATAAGATTTGTAATTACAAATTTGCAGGACATTTATGCAATGATATAAACAATTTCTAACCACACATATGACCATACCTTGAGTCAGTTGAGTGCAAATTTTATCGGAACACTCTATCTAATGAGTGTTCCGAGATTTGACCGGTCTCGAGTGACATAGGTGGGCCGTTTAATATCATGCTCGTATGTAAGAGCTGCTACGGGGACCCAAAATATGGGATTAAAAGGTGGGACTAGTGATGTGTCCCTCCCCTATTGGATAATGAGTTGGTAATAAGTAAGCATGACCAACTCATTATCCAATAAAGAAGGGACACATCACTAATCCTACCATTTGATCTCATATTTTGGGTGCTTGGTGCATTAATCTTTTCTTACATAAACGCTTGTTCTTAGATATATAAATTAAAACTTAATGCTCATTTGAACAAAAGACGATGTGCCAATCATATTGATATTTAAATTATCTGTCGGTCAGACCACTGACTGCAGTGAATTGAATTGACAATAATTACGAGACGCGTGCATGGAGGGTTTCTACGTTATCGATATTTGTCAAACAAGGAGGCCCTCTAGTTGTGAGGTGTCCTGCTTATCATCAATGACAACCCATGTGAATACTTATCCAAAATATATAGACCAATAACATATTAAATTCGCAAATTTGCTATCCACATATTCACCCACCTTTACTCTGTCATCTTTATAAATAGATATATACTTGCTCCCTTCAGTTCAATGAATCAGTAAACTTGAAGCGATCCCATTCTAAGCTTTTAAGGGAGGGAGAGAAGAAACTATGAAGAGCATCGCCTTACTCTTTGCGCTCACTTTGCTTCTGGCTTCCTCCACGGAGGTAGCACTTTCCGCTCGGATGCCTCTTGCAAACTATGACCCCCAAGAGAAATATAAGCGTATGTATATATTTTCTTCTCCTCAGAATTTTGTTTCCCCTCTTTTTAAAGTAGAATATTATTTGGCAAATTTACAAAGTTCAATTCATCTGTGCATTGTTTTGTACTAAGGAAAAAACTCTCTAAGATCTGTAGCAAAATTGTATGATAGATATCTAACTGTTATAGTTAATTTGGCAAAATAAGCCGCTAAAGGATAAGAATGGTGAGATCAACCAGCTTAGATATTCTACATACAAGGATAGACCTATTAATTATATACTTGTTTATCTCTTCTTCTTCTTTTTTTCCTTTTTCTTTTTCTTTTTCTTTTTTTTTTTGGCTTAATTAATTTTAGTTTCCAATAGTTTATGCATTTCAAAAGGACACCATTGCATCAAAATTTTTGTGATGAGGGTCGGGCGCTACACGGTTAATTATACTGTGATAAGTCTCAGCAGGTTGAGATTATTTTTAATGAGCTAAAAATTTAGACCTGCGGATCAATATCTTTTTTAATTTAATGCACTTTAGAAGTAACTCATATATAAGATGTTCTCTTATACCATGTTAAACAATCCTGTCATCGATGTAGCTAGCTTAATTTATGCTCCAACAATGCAAAAGCCTTACATATATAACTCTAAATTTCTATTAGATATTAAGGAACACTTCGCGAGTGTATCAAGTGATGCTAGCTTCCTACAAATCATAGATATAGAGTGTTTTCTAATTAGCCTAGAACTTTTGTTATCCTTGGTTGAACTTTTTTCTTGATTGTAAATTTTTTTTCTCTCCCCCTTTTTACCCCCCAGAACCCACCGTGAAGTGCAAGCCACACGAGGAATGCTGCGTTTTTGGGAGCTCTCCGATAACTGATTGCCGTATGTGCTCTCGTTTATGTCCATGAGATTTGATTATAGTCAAGAAGCAGCGTGAGCCCTTTTGTTGGGCTTTGAATAATTGTATGTTTACCTGTGTGTGTGATGTTTGTAACATTGCTTAGTATGAAATAAAAAGGGGCCTTTCGATGCATATTATGTGGAAAAGGATTTGGGTTATCTCCACTCCTCCATATATAATAGGCAGAAAAGGAGAACAATTCTCGAGTTACAAGTATTTACTTCATTTTGGGTGCTTTTACGTGTACATCTATACTGCCCTTCACTGTTCGCAATTTGACTGCACTTCTGATATTATAATTAGGATAAGTTACACTAAAACCCCCAAACAATTTTAGCATTTCGTAGACAACGCCCATAAATTCGAGCAAAATAACAACATAACGCATTTTGAAAGTTATTGGAGGCCCAGTGTAATGTACCCAAAAGATACTGGTGTTGGATTTAAATCTAATTAAATCTATTTGTGGGCACATATGATTAATCAATGTGTATTGCTATATTTTAAGGATAACCCACTAAAGTGATCAATTAATCTGGGTTAATGGGTATTTAAATAAATCATGGGGTTATATGTGCATATACCAGGTTGTAATTGTGATTTGATGATGGGTCAAATTGCAAATGCACATCTATAAATAAGGGGTTATGCTCCCTAATTTAGGGTTACATTCTCTAATTCTCTTCACCCCCATCTAGAGAGAAATTTGGTAAGAGAAACCCTAAGTTTAGAAGATCATCAAAACCCTAATAAGGTTTCCTCAATGGATTCAGGTATATGTTTCCGCACTTTTTAATTCTTGTCAATCTCTTTGAATTAATCATGACTGTAAGATTTAGATCTCAAGTTTTATTTAAGATCTAACAAGTGGTATCAGAACCACATGTGATTAATTCTTAGGGGTTTAAGTTCTTAAAAATTGGGTTTTTTGATCTTAAAATCTCTAATTTGGATTTAGAAATGTTCTTGGATGAACAGTAACGTTTGGATGAACAGTAACGGTTTTTATTTTTCGGATGAACAGTAAAAAATTCACATTGAACAGTAAAGTTTTCAATTTTTTGGATTTTTTTTCTTCGCTTTTGCTTGGATCTGGATTAAGGAAATTCGTTTTTTTCGATTCTGGATCTGTTTTTTGAAATAAAATCGAGAAAAATCTTTTGGATCTCCTATTTTGTTTGGTCTTCGGTCCCATGCTCCTCGCCGGCGAAGCTTCGCTGGCGGCCTCGCTCTCAACTCCGACGGCGACAGCTACGTCAGGAAACCCTAGGGTTTCGACCTTTGGGTGCAGGAGTAATGGCGGCGGCGGTTTCAGATTGAAACCCTTAGGGTTCGTGCGTGAAAATGTGGCGATAATTAAGGAGGCGGTTACCTTAAACTTTGGCAGGCTTGAAAGCTTCAAACGAACTTAGCGTTCGTTCTCAGGTTGAGCCTCGCGCTCAATTCAAACGAATTTTGCGTTCGTTCTCAAGTTGAACCTCGCGCTCAATTCAAACGAACCTAGCGTTCGTTCTCAGGTGAGCCTCGCGCTCAATTCAAGTTGAGCCTCACGCTCAGTTCTCAGGTGAGCCTCGCGCTCAATTCAAGTTAAGCTTCACGCTCAGTTCTCAGGTGAGCCTCGCGCTCAATTCAAGTTGAGCGTCGCGCTCAGTTCTCATGTGAGCCTCGCGCTCAATTCAAGTTGAGCCTCGCGCGCAGTTCTTAGGTGAGCCTCGCGCTCAATTCAAGTCGAACCTCGCGTTCGTTCTCAAGATGAACATTGCGTTCATTCTCAGGTCGAACTCCGCGTTCATCCTTAGGCGAGCACTGTGCTCAATCCAAACGAACCTCGCGTTCGTTCTCAAGTTGAACTTCGCGTTCATTATCAAAACGAATCTTGCATTCATTCTCAAGTTGAACATCACGTTCATTTTTTAAATGAACCTTGCGTTCGAAGTCAAGCGAACTTTGTGTTCACTATGGTTAAGCCTCGGCTTTTCATGGGTCCACTTTGGTATACTTAATTTATTAAGTTATGGGCTCTAATTAAGCTATGAGACCCCAATTAAGTTTTTTTTTTGGAAATTCAGTTGATTTAAATTAAAACCTTTTAATTTAAATCTAATTTGATAGTTAATCAATTATTTAATTCAAATATTATGACACTAAGGTATTACGGTTGTCTCTCACTCCAATTGATTAATTAAAACAAGAAGTTGCCAAAGTAACCTCTCTTGTGTAGATTGTTCATGAGGAATGTGAGATGTTTGTGTGTATGTTTTCGTGTAAATATTTAATCGGCCCAAAGAAAGGTTAATATTTATTTAAACTACATACACATCTGCGATGATAAACGTGTGACAATTATAAGGTTTACATGTGAATAATGAATCGATCCAAAGATAGTTTTATTATTTGACATGAGTTATTGTCAATGTTTGATCATTGCAACAAGGTATCACTTACAAGTTAATATTATTGTCCAAAGACTTGATATTAATGTTATGCCAGATATCTTGAGATGGGATTTATCATTATTTGAATTTTATTGATTACTAATTATGGTTATTAATGTGAGCATTTTTTGTTTTATTTTAGCTAATGCATCTTCTGTAATAATTTCTTCTAACATCAACTCAACTCCCATGCTAAATGGGACAAACTTCAAGGTTTGGAAAGAGAACATACTAATTGTTCTTGGCTACATGGATCTTGACTATGCATTAAGAACTGAACAACCCTAACTTCTCAATGCGGATAGCACTCCTGATGCAAAGAAGGAGTATGAGAAATGGGAGCGTTCAAATCGTATGAGTCTTATGATCATTAAGCGTGACGTTCCGGAAGCCTTCAGGGGCATAGAATCCGAAGGGATTACTAAGGCTAAAGATTTCCTTGCCGAAATTGAAAAGCATTTTGCGAAAAACGATAAGGTAGAAACAAGCACGCTTTTAGCTCGCTTGATTTCAATGAAGTATAAGGGTAAAGGAAATATAAGGGAGTACATTATGGAAATGTCTCATATTGCTTTAAAACTTAAAGCACTTAAACTTAATCTTTGTGATGAGTTATTGGTGCATCTGGTCCTGTTCTCTCTTCCTACACAATTTAATCTGTTTAAGGTCAGTTATAACTGTCAAAAGGAGAAATTGACTCTAAATGAGCTCATTTCATACTGTGTGCAATAAGAAGACAGGTTGAAACAAGATAAGACTGAAAGTGCCCATTTGGCCTATACCTCTAAGGATAAGGACAAGAAAAGAAAGAATGGTAATGAAGCTGCTAAGGGTCCAGTTTAGAAGAAACAACATAAGGATAATCATGGTTGCTTCTTCTGTAACAAGCCTGGACACGTAAAGAAGGATTGTACCAAATATCACATCTGGCGTGCTAATAAGGGTACGTTCCTTACTTTGGTCTGTTCTGAGGTTAATTTAGCTTCAGTATCTAGAAACACTTGGTGATTAGACTCTGGTATTACTACTCACATAAGTGTTTCTATGCAGGGTTGCCTGAGCTACAAAAGCCAAGTGATGTTGAAAGATAAATCTTTGTGGGCAATGGTCAATCGGTAGATGTGAAAGTAATTGGGCTTTTTTAGGTTGCTATTAGGAACTAGTTGTTATTTGGACTTAAAAGATACTTTTGTAGTACCGTCTTTTAGACGGAATTTGATTTCAGTTTCTGTATTGGACAAATCAGGTTATTCTTGTTCATTTGGAAACAATCAATTCAGTTTATCTTTTAATTCATATATTATGGGAACTGGTTACTTGAGTACTTATGATAACTTATATTTGCTCGATACAATTACTTCTTATAATGAATTCTTGCATGTGAATCACGTGGTACTAAGCGTAAATTAAATAAGGAAAATTCGGCGACATTATGGCATAAGCGCTTGGGTCATATCTCAAAAGGTAGAGTTGAGCGTCTTGTGTCTGATGGCATTTTGGATTCCCTTGACTTTTTAGATTTCAACGTATGTGTTGAATGTATCAAGGGAAAACAGACCAAAGTTAAGAGATTAGGTGCCAATAGATCTTCAGATGTCTTAGAATTGATACATACAGATATTTATGGGTCATTCCCTATGGCATCCTGGAATGGTCAACAATATTTTATATCATTCATAGATGATTACTCACGTTATGTGTATCTATATCTTATTCATGAAAAATCTGAGTCTCTAGACATGTTCAAAGCCTATAAAGCTGAATTTGAGAATCAACTCAACAGAAGAATTAAAACCGTTAGGTCTGATCATGGTGGTGAGTACTACGGCATATATGATGGTGCAGGTGAACAACGTCCAGGACCATTTGCTAGATACCTAGAGGAATACGGTATCGTCCCACAATACACCATGCCGGGTTTACCTAGCATGAATGGTTTAGCTGAAAGACGAAACAGAACTCTTAAGGATATGGTAAGAAGTATGATATCTCATTCTTCTTTACCAGAGTCACTCTGGGGAGAAGCACTAAAGACAACAGCTTACGTTCTAAACAGAGTGCTAAGTAAAGCAATTGTTAAAACACCTTATGAGCTTTCGACTGGTCGAAAGCCCAGTTTAAAGCACTTACATATCCTTACAGGCCAAATGAAAAGAAATTGGACTCTAAAATAGTTAGCAGCTACTTTATTGGGTATTCTGAACGCTCTAGGGGCTATAAGTTTTATGATCCCACACTCAGGAATATTTTTGAGACAGGAACAACATCATTCTTTGAGGATGTTGAGTTTGGGGGGAGAAATAAGGTCAGAGACATTGCTTTTGAGGAGGAATTAGCCTCAGATCCAATCCATACAGTTACTTTTGACAATATCCAGGTTCATATACCTGTTGTTGCTCAAGAAGTAAATCTAAAACCTCAAGATGATAATGTTAAACAACTCCCTGTTCTAGAAGAACAAACTCAACAACCTCAAGAACCAGTGCCTTTACGGAGATCCACGAGAGAAAGGAGAAATGCTATTCCGGATGATTATATTGTGTAAGGACCATGAAATTTGATACTAGATAAAATAATTTTTTTAGAATTTTAAAATATTTAATTATAATTTTTAAAAGAGTATTTATATTTTTCTTGAATTTCTACAATTTCCTATGATTTAAAATCTAAGTTTTATACTTATTTAAATGATATTAATATTTATAAATTAATTTTGTGCGGTAGAAATTTCTGGAATTAATCTGTTGTGTTATCGGTATTATCACATGTCATTTTGAATAATACGTTGTATTATTTTTTATTATTACGTATATTTTCGTATAATACGTTGCATTATTAATTACGTATTATTTGTATAATTTGCTGTATTATTTCTACTGTTACATATTATCTGTCGTATTAGTATAACGAGTACGTTTTACTGTGTATATAATTATCTCATAATTATTGGATTTTAAATGTAAGTAAATATATTTTATTTATTAATTATTTTTGTTTAAATTGTACAATATGTGAATATTTCGACTATTTCATATCAACTGTTGTATTGACTCAACATGTATGTTTTTATTTGTAGGTAATTATTCTGTAATTAGTTTAATTTAACCGCCTACACCACCAACACCTCCACCCTCGGCTGCACCACCTCCGCCGCCTGACCGCCCCCAGATCCTCCCCTCCTCCGTCCACCCACCTGCAGCCCCGCCAGGCCGCGCCGACAGCCCCTCTCGAGCCTCCTGCAGCCGCTCAAACCCCACCGTTCGCCGTCCTCAGCGACCCCCTCGACCACCCCGACGTCGGCCCCAGCCCCCTCGCTCCCTCGCGCTGCTGTCCAACCTCCAGCGCCTTCCCTTCGCTGTCCAGACCCGCGTCGACACCCTCGTCAGTCCCCAACTCAGATCCGTGAGCCGTAGTCTCGTCCGTCAACGTCGATTCGTTCTACGAACCCCGAGGCAAGATCCCTCTTGCTCGTTGTCTCGTTAATTTATATTTTTTTTATCTCAATTATGAATTTATTACATATGTGCGTAGATTAGTTTGTGCTGATATGATATTAATTTTGTGGTTGTTGGAAATTTTACGGTGAATATATTTTGTGAAACGATGAATAAGTATGTCAAAAATATAGTTCATGGTTAATTTCGTGTTGTTTGGAAGAAATGATATATTTATAGAGTATTTTGAGAATTATTTATAATGAGGAAAAATATTTTAAAAGGAATTATTTCGAGAAAATAATTTATCTTGGATAAGGAGTATTTTTGAATGATTGTTATGACTAAAATGATTTTATTTTAAGAAAAAGAGTATTGTAGATTATTTTATAAAATATCATAGAAATCATTATAAATTAAAAAGTATTACTGTTCATAAATAATAATAGAATATATTTTAAGAAGATCATTTTAGAATTTTTATAATGAGAGATAATTTTAAAGGAAATTATTCTTGGAATTAATAAAATGAGATAATTTTTAAGGGAAATTATTCTTGAAGTTTTATAATGGTAGTTTCATCTTGCATTGTTAATAATAGCTTTGTTCTCGTATGTTTCTTGCATGTGATCACGACCCCTGTTCACACTTCATGACTTTGACACTTAGCGTAATTACATTTATTATTCCATGTTGAGAATCATGAGGAGTACATAATTATAGTGATCTGTATGACACAGTTAGGATCTAGAATCTCATGTATAGATGACTTGGAATTACGAGAATTAAGGTGAGAAGTCTTGGTCCATGTGAGCGGTTATGATTATTGATTGTTTTCCAGGCTCGCGCCAGTGTCTTGTTTCGGCCTGGGGTGGGTCTGAGGTATCGTGATATGTGATTGTTGATGTATTTTCCAGGCTCACGCCAGCGTCTTGTTTCGGCCTGGGGTGGGTCTGAGGTGAGGTGATATCGAGATTATTATTTATTTTCCAGGCTCACGCCAGCGTCTTGTTTTGGCCTGGGGTGGGTCTGAGGAGCAGGGATATTGAGATTGTTGATTATTTGAGATGAGTGATGTGATAGTTAGTTACATGACATCGATTCTTGGCTAAGTATGATTCTTGTGAGATATAGGCCGGTTGTACTCCTTTTCATATATAGATCGGGATTAGTATTTAATTATCTATAATTTGAGACATATGGTATATACATAAGGGTTTCATTGTTTGGATTATTTCGCTCGACGTACTACGTATCTTGTTGTAGATTTTTAAATATTAATTCCATCTATTGTATGGTTTTTTTGTTTGGATAGTTTCTGATCGCTACCTGCATGATCTTGTTATTTGGTTGATTTTTGGATTCATCTGATTATTAGTATTCTAGTTGCATGCCTCTATCGTTATTACTATCATCACATGTTCTATTTTTATTTCTGCTATCGCATTGACCATGCATATATTATCATTATTGTTATTGTATTTGTTTTGCCTTGGGGGATCTTGTCGTGTGTTCCACACGCTGACGTACTCCTTTTTCTGGGTGTACGTCAGATTTAGGAGATGAGCAGCCTCAGTTCGGAATCGTACAGGAGCCAGAAGATTCTTAGGAGGGGTGTCTTGCAGAAGGAGTAGAAGAACCAACTGAAGCGTAGTGATTTTCTTCTGTAGTAGTAGTTGGATATTAAAACTCTTTTACCGCACTTTTCTTTAGTTTGATGATAGATTTAGTTATTTTATTTCCTTTATTATGGACTATGTATTTCTTATTTCCTATCTTTAGTTTGATGATAGATTTAGTTATTTTATTTCCTTTATTATGGACTATGTATTTCTTATTTCCTAATTGAACTGTTGTTATAATAAGGGTACGTTTGATCCATATTTTATGTCTGGGATGATTTACCATTGATGATATGTCTATTGTATTCTGGGTTGTCTTTATATTCTTGCTATGTGTGATCGGGGACCTGTGACTTCGTATTGTACTTATTTCCAGACGCTTAGCGTATTGGATTGAGAAGAAAAGAAAAGAGAAAAAAAAGGGTAGAGTGTAGTTCTTCTCAATCTAATATGTCGCGGGCTTGTTCACGTTCCGGTTCCCAGGTATTTTGGGAAGCGGGGCGTGACAGGTTTTTTTGGTGGCCCATGCAGGTCACGGTCCCGAGTCCTCACTAGTAAGAGTCTGGTAGACAATTTAGATACATATCATATTTCATCCGTAAGACTATGATTAAGTTCTTATACTATTATCTTAATAACTATGTTTTAACTCCTATTTTCTAATATATAGTTTTGATTTTAACCCTAATTCTTTGATCCTCGTTTTCCTTCAGAACTATGGCTGGTACTCGTGGTGTTAGTAACCCATCTAGTAGCAGTGTCCCGCAGCCCGAAGTGCATCCAAACCAACTTCTGGCGATGATTCAGGGATTGGCCACGAATCAGCAGCACCTAGCTAGGCAGCTGCAGCGGGAGCCTCAGCACCAACCTCCTCCTCGTCCAGAGTCTAGCGTCAGGCAGTTCCGGTATATGAGGCCCCCTTCTTTCTCTAGTGCTGAAGGACCCCTAGCAGCGGAGGAATTCTTAAAGGTCACTGAGACTATTCTCACGGTGACCCGTATTGCCCCTGCTGAATGGGTGGATCTTATGGATATTCAGCTCACCGACATGGATCAAATTTGGTGGACTGCAGAGAAAACTCATCTGGAGAGACCCATCCTGTGGGAGACGTTCACCAAGCGCTTCAACAGGAAATATTTTCCTCAGTCAGCTCGGGCGAGCTTTTGCGAAGATTTGTGGAGCTCAAGCAAGGAGGGCGAACAGTTGATGAGTACGAGGCCGAGTTTTCTTCCTTGAGTCGATATGCTCCTCATCTTGTTACAGACCCCACTATCAGGAGGCATCAGTTCCAAAAGGGCCTGGATAAGTATATCAGGTTTGCTCTAGCTGGTAGAGCACTTGCGACCCACGACGTCGTGTTAGATGCAGCACGTGAGGTTGAGAGCGTGCATAAGGAGCTTGAAGACTCACACGTGATTCAGAGCAGGACACCAGCAGTTCAGGCCCGGAATATCGATCGTTCACCTTCGAGGCAGCAGCAGAATCCGGAGCGACATCAGTTTTCTCAGCGCCAGCCACTTCCTCATGTGCATCCCTATCAGCGCCCTAGAGTGCAGACTCATGACCGGCCTTCGGTGCAGTGCTCCTATTGTAGTTTCCGTGGGCATACCCATCAGGAGTGCCCCAAACGTCTTCGTCTATGCTTCAACTGTAGATCCCCTGACCATGTCAACCGGGACTATCCGTAGCGACAACAGGTCAGCTTGCCCCCACCTCCAGTTCGAGCAGCTCTTCCAGCTCCACCTCGATCAGACTCAGCAGGTCCAGTTCAGCACGGACCTTATCCTCGAGAAGAGCCTCTTCCTTAACAGCAGCAGGATTATCAGGAAGCGCGAAGGCATCAACCACCTCGTCAGATGTTCATGATGTCAGCTGTGGAAGCAGAGGCGAAAAACGAAGTTATCACCGATAAGAATAGTTTATTGTTAGTTTTATTTGCGTATGAACTTTCTCATTTCGCATTACCTTATGATATTATGATAGGAATTATTTATGAGTGCTAGTTTAGATGTATCTTCCTTCTATACTAGATAAAGTTCTCGTTTCTTCCATTCTTGCTTTATCACCCTTGACTCTGGAGCTTCTCATTATTTCTTGTCTCGTTGATTTGCGAGTACCAACTCTCGTTCCATATCTCTGTCCTTGAGTTTAATTCCGAGGACGGAATTTGTTTTAAGGGGGGTAGAATGTAAGGACCATGAATTTTGATACTAAATAAAATAATTTTTTTAGAATTTTAAAATATTTAATTATAATTTTTAAAAGAGTATTTATATTTTTCTTGAATTTCTACAATTTTCTATGATTTAAAATCTAAGTTTTATACTTATTTAAATGATATTAATATTTATAAATTAATTTTGTGCGGTAGAAATTTCTGGAATTAATCTGTTGTGTTATCGGTATTATCACATGTCATTTTGAATAATACGTTGTATTATATGTGGTATTATTTTTATTATTACGTATATTTTCGTATAATACGTTGCATTATTAATTACGTATTATTTGTATAATTTGCTGTATTATTTCTACTGTTACATATTATCTGTCGTATTAGTATAACGAGTATGTTTTGCTGTGTATATAATTATCCCATAATTATTGGATTTTAAATGTAAGTAATTATATTTTATTTATTAATTATCCTTTGTTTAATTGTACAATATGTGAATATTTCGACTATTTCATATCAACTGTTGTATTGACTCAACATGTATGTTTTTATTTGTAGGTAATTATTCTGTAATTAGTTTAATTTTTTATGTACCCAAAAGTATTTATTTTAATTATTTTAACCCTAATCCAAACCCTAATATATATATATAATTATTTCATAACATTAAATGTAAGTAATTATATTTTATTTATTAATTATCCTTTGTTTAATTGTACAATATGTGAATATTTCGACTATTTCATATCAACTGTTGTATTGACTCAACATGTATGTTTTTATTTGTAGGTAATTATTCTGTAATTAGTTTAATTTTTTATGTACCCAAAAGTATTTATTTTAATTATTTTAACCCTAATCCAAACCCTAATATATATATATAATTATTTCATAACA
>NC_033802.1:12166114-12204276 GCF_001876935.1 Asparagus officinalis
TTGTGCATGTTTACGGTCGACCGCCGCTCCATGTGCGGTCGACCGTGACTCAACCTGACTGTTTTCTTCGTTTTCTTCGTTCGTTCGGCTTCAGCTTTGGGTCTATACCTTAGACTAACAATCTCCCACTTGGAGACCAAAGCTCCATCAGCGAGTTCACCCGAACTCTCCCCTTCTTCATGAGCTTCTTCTCCTCCCCGAAAAATCCTTTCTTCAATCATCATCATCCCGGTGAGCTCGCCGATCCTCGTATTGTGGCTCCACCTTCATCTTCTACTCGTGAAGGCCAACTGAAGTTGCACACAACTCCAGTTTCTCAATGGTGACTGCTTTCGTCAACATATCCGTTGGATTTTGACTCCCCAAAATCTTCATTAAATGTAACTTTCCATCTTCAACTAACGAGCGTATAAAATGGTATTTTACGTCGATGTGCTTCGTTCTGGCATGATATACTAGATTCTTGGCAAGATGTATAGCGCCCTGGCTACCACAATAAAGAATTCCTCTCCCTTGCTTTAGATCCAACTCTTCCAAGCACCTGTTCAACCAGATCATCTCCTTGCTTGCTTCAGTCACCGCGACATACTCGGCCTCGGTTGTAGACAAAGTTACAATCTTCTGGAGACATGAGACCCAGCTCACTGCTGTCGATGCTAAGGTATAAACATACCCCGTGGTGCTCCGCCTCGTATCATGATCACCGGCGAAGTCCGCATCCACATATCCCTACAGTACCAATTCCTTTCTCCTGAAACACAGTGGTTTATTCGTCATTCCTCTCAAGTACCGTAATATTCACTTCACGGTCTCCCAATGATGCTTCCCTGGATTGCTAGCAAACCTACTCACAATAGGGAGATGAAACCTATTTGCTGCAGAACGACTGAGTAAGAGTATTATAATAGTGTCGTTAATTCATGTATCCGGAATAGGGAGATAAAACCTATTTGTCGCAGAACGATTGAGTAAGAGTATTACAATAGCATCGTTATTCCATGTATCTAGAATAGGGAGATAAATATATTACCGCAGAGCGATTGAGTAAGAATAGTATAAGAGTATCGCTATTACACAAGGAGGTACACACATATATGCATTATAAGTTATAGTTTTTGCTTGATACGGGTGTATCTTCTCTTCGGGAGCTTAGCGATCCTCATGAGAGCTTGAGGATAGATGATTCTCATGGTATCTTGAGAATAGTGTAGAGGAGTCGTGGACAAAGTCGTTGGAGACGGCGAAGTCGAAGAGTTCAGAAAAAGACAGGAAAATGGATTTTATTGTTGTTCGGTTGACCGCGCATGGCTCTGCGGTCGACCGCGAACGTGCACAAGGTCAAGATTTGTCTCTGGACTTTTCGCGCTCGACCGCGATGGGTTCTGCGATCGACCGCCAAAACCATGTAGTGCATATTCAGCCTCGGGTCTCCTGTTCGGTCGACCGCGATGGTCTCTGCGGTCGACCGCGATGCGGTTTTTGGGCCTGTGCTTGTTTTCCTAGATTGTTTAGGATTTCTATTTGATATAAATAGAAACACGACTTTTCTATGGTTTATTACTCATATTGTAATCAGAGATTATTTTCTAATCAGATCTCAGAGAGAGGGATTAGGGTTTAGAGAGAATTGAGAGTTTGTTCTCGATTCTAGTGAGATTGTGAGAGAGGAATTGTAATCTTTTCATACTCATAATCTAGAGAAGATATTTTCCTTCGCCATATACTGAATTATACTTGTGTTTCTGTCATCCTCTTCTCAACCCACCTTTGATAATTCCGCGATCAAAGGTGCTCGCACGGCGACTCGTATCAAGTTAGTATCAGAGCAATCAGATCCTGTGAAGGGGAACCTGTGTATGGTCCTTACTCGATCGCAATACAAGAAACTTGGCGAGATCCTTATTTCATTGGAAGGAGTCCAGAAATTAAGGAAGAAGAAGATGGCTGAAGGAGACAATTTAGCGAGGATTGATGTATTAGAGAAGCAGATCGAGATGATAGGTTCGACTCTTACACAACTCGTCAGTCTTATCCATGGAGGTGACAAACAAGGTGAATCTTCTTCGAAAAAAATTGTTGAGTCCGATGTGAAGAGAGTAGATTCAGATTCTTACGAGGAGGAGGAGACCGTTAAGGCTGCATTGTATCAAGGGGGTAAGAATTCTTACCAGAACCTGAAGATTAACTTCAAGGTGGAGATTTCTGTTTATGATGGGAGTGTTAACATCGAGAGGCTTGATGTCTGGACCGAGCGGATGGAGACGTATTTTACTCTTTATGACTACTCGTCAAAAGAGAAGATTGTGTTCGCGACTTTGAAGCTTTCAGGGCATGCGTTGACATGGTGGAAATCCTACTGCAAGCAGGAGAAGAAGGCGGTGTCATGAAACAAGTTCAAGGAGTTCCTGAGGAAGCAATTCTACCCGGTAGGATTCCTTGAGGAGCGTTGGTACAAGTGGTACAGCTTGCGCCAAAGAGTCAATCAAACCTTTCAAGAATATACCACGGAGTTCCAACATCAAGCAATGGTTCTTAACATTGCGACGAAGGAATATTCTGTGTTTATAAAGTATATGGCGGGTTTGAGTGATTACATCTGGAAGGAGATGAAGTTATTCACGGTCGAGACTATTGCAGAGGCGAGCGTGAAGGCTATTGCTATTGAGGGTAGACAAAAGAAGAGCAACGAAGCAAAGGGAGAGGCAAAACAAGTTGGAGGCGAGTCTAGTGGTTCTCAATCTAAGGAGGAGAGGAAGAAGGGTGATCCAGGAAAAGTAGGGTTGATTTGTGATCATTGCGAGAAGACATGGCACATAGCTGATCGGTGCTGGGAGAAGTATCCTCATCTCAAGCCAAGAGGATTGAAGAAGAAGGAGGAGAAAAAGGCATACATGATAGCTCAAGGTCCGAAAGAAATCCCAGGGATGACAGAGCCCAATAACACTCTCAACCTTATGGCAGGGAAACAGACCACGAAAGAGGACGAAGACCCGAGAGAGCAGCTCTTTGTTCTTAAGTTGCAAGTGAAGACTAGTTTGGTTGATGCCATAGTTGATCCGGGCAGCAAGAAGAATTTGATATCCGAGGCCTTGGTTCAGAAGCTGGGTTTGAAGACGGTCAAGCATCCGAAGCCATATCCGTTGGGTTGGATTCAGAAGGAGGAGAGACTAAGTGTAGTTGATCAATGCACTGTCATATTTGCGTTCCATGAGTCGTATATTGACGAGGTCAAGTGCGACGTAGTTCCATTGGATGTTTGTCAGATTATACTGGGTAATCCCTACTTATGGGATAGATATGCGATCTACGAGAGGCGGGCTTAGAAGTATACATTTACCAAAGGTGGTGAAAAAGTTCATATTTCATTCGGCATCTCTTCCGAGGGAGACAAGCTTGGGGACGATGACGCGAGCGAAGACGCTAGTGAATGCAAGCAAGAAGTTTGTCTCACTGTACATTAGACTTCCAGGAAAGCTATTGATAAAGAATTGCAACTTAGAGCGAACGGTGACTACGACGAGACGCGGGATGAATGAGTTGTTTCCGATCGGACGTCGAGACTAGTTTCCTTGCAAGGCCAGGTAGTTCAGAAAAGAAGGAGGGGCTCGCGAGTTCCATAAGCTCCAGTTCTAACTTGAACGGGACTTCAAGTTCCTAAAGGGGAGACTCATGATACGGGTGTATCTTCTCTTCGGGAGCTTAGCGATCCTCATGGGAGCTTGAGGATAGATGATTCTCATGGTATCTTGAGAATAGTGTAGAGGAGTCGTGGACAAAGTCGTTGGAGGCGGCGAAGTCGAAGAGTTCAGAAAAAGACAGGAAAATGGATTTTATTGCTGTCCGGTCGATCGCGCATAGCTCTACGGTCGACCGCGAACGTGCACAGGGTCAAGATTTGTCTTTGGACTTTTTGCGGTCGACAGCGATGGGTTCTGCGGTCGACCGCCAAAACCATGTAGTGCATATTCAGCCTCGGGTCTCCTGTCCGGTCGACAGCGATGGTCTCTGCGGTCGACCGCGATGCGGTTTTTGGGCCTGGGCTTGTTTTCCTAGACTGTTTAGGATTTCTATTTGATATAAATAGAAACACGACTTTTCTAGGGTTTATTACTCAGATGGTAATTAGAGATTATTTTCTAATCAGATCTTAAAGAGAGGGATTAGGGTTTAGAGAGAATTGTGAGTTTGTTCTCGATTCTAGTGAGATTGTGAGAGAGGGATTGTAATCTTTTCATACTCATAATCTAAAGAATGTATTTTCCTTTGCCATATACTGAATTGTGCTTGTGTTTCTGTCATCCTCTTCTCAACCCACCTTTGATAATTCCGCGATCAAAGGTGCTCGCACGACGACTCGTATCATTGCTTCCATGTTAGATTACCCGTGAGCAGGGTACATTCTTTGAGATTGTGGTATATACTGTTGGTAGGAAAATTGTAAAGACGAAAATGAAAGAATTAAATTTGATTTTATTCTCTCTAACTTGCTTAGAAAAAGAATGTTTACAACTCTCTTAATCTCGAATACAACTTAAATTTCTTGATTACAAAAGAGAAGAGAATTTATGTGAATTCTCTCCTTTGTTTAAGACTGAGTTCTTCACAGTAGCGATGGGAGCTTGAATCTTGTATCCCGTTGACGATTCGAACACTTCACCTTGCTAGAACACAATATCTTCCTCTTGATTAACGTAGAGGAGAACTCAGTGATGAGTATTTTTAAACTCTTAACGAGTTAAGAAACTCTAAATGAGTTATAACTCTGTAAAAGAGTTAGTTTAAACCGAATAATCGGTTACCAAGCCAAATATCAGGCTCAAAGATTATCGCCTCTCAAGAATTAGAACTGATCTCTCTCTAACAGAGATTTTCTGAATCTGAACCAACCAAACAGATCTCCCCTATGTCCCTCTCGAACTCGGTTGAGTTTGTTGTATTTATAGAGAGATTAAGGGGTGTAACTGTCCCCTTAATCTGCTCCGAAGTGGGGCTAAAATCCCTCAAATCGTGGGGAAACGGTTTCAGAACCGTTCAACACGTTTAAACAGGTCAAACGCCATCATGGGCGTTCTTGATAGCTGATTCTGTGTTTTGGACGTGTAACGCAGAATAAGGACTTGCGTTCAGGCTGAAATGCCATGATAAAATTGTGTTTCATCTCACACGATATTCGAAGAAGCTGTCAACTTGTAGTCTCTTCTGATTTGAGCGTTTGCGAAGATTGTCATCTTGTATTCTTCGTCTTAGCTCCTTGTAATATGAAAGTTGTCGAATCGTAACTCTTTTCGTCATCGAATTGTTGATATGGAAATCGTCTGATTGTAATTCACATCTCCAATACTTTAATGAGAATTCACTATCTGTTGTAAATTTTAGACAGCCTACATATACGATATGTCCTATAGTTATTTTTTAAAATTGGATGGGATCCTCTTATTTTAGAACCGACTACTCGAGGGTAGTTCGAGATGAGATATTTATTCTGTATATTTGAGGGTTGGAGTATGTTTCTTTTGACTGTTGTTTTTCATTCATAGAGTTAGGAATTTGTATTTAGGGAGTCACAATTTGAAACATGGTATATACATGAGGGTTTCCTTGTTTGGATTATTTCGCTCGACATACTAACTCTCGTATTGTGGATTCCTAAGTGCAAATCTCCAGTTAGAGTTATATGAATGATTTTATACTTATATGTACTGACTCTATTTTCTTATACTCCTACCCCTTTCCCTGGGGAGAGGTGGAGATGATCTCGCTAGCGCTTTGACGCTCGTTGTTTTTTCCCCCCTTTCAGGCAGCGAGTCCGATGCACAGAGAGTCGCAGGTTGATGGGATTTCTTCATAGACTCCATTTAGATATTTTATTTATAGTTATTGCAGAACTCCACATTTAGTTGTTATTTTCAGACTCTAGACTGGTATTTTATTTTGTAGAGGCTGAGAGCCATAGTGAGATTTTATTTAACTCATTGTATTTGAGATCTAGTTCAGATTCAGAGATATTTCTATTCTATTTCAGTTGGGCTCATTATTGATTTTTATTGATTTTTCGTCTGTGTATATCTGATTTTGTTCTACTTCTATTATTTGTCTGTATGTACCTTCACCTATTTGTTGATTTCACTAGAGAGATAGTGACTGTGATGATGAAACATGTCATAGCATGGTGGTTGGTGCTTGGCTGGTTTGACAATCCGGGTTTTACCTTGGACTGCAGTCTTGTGTGAACCCTGGGACGTCACGGTTTACAATCACACAAAATCCCACAAATAAAACCCTCAAACAATTTCTCAAATCCCTCACGATTTCTCTCTCAAAAGGGATCCACAAAACCCTTGCACAGCCGAAAAGAGTCTGCAGTTTCCCCTCTGCACGTCCTAGCCGATTGCGCCTCTGTTCTCTTAGCCGACTTTTCTCAGCCGACTTTTCCCCTCTGCGTTTTTTCTTTTCCCTTGCACGCAACCAGAAAAAACCCTAGACACGTTCCTATTTATAGTAAGGGGGTGTTTGTTTCAAAAAAAATTTGGCATTTGGGTGGGATTTCAAATTCTAGGATCAAAAAGTGGGTTTTTTTGGGTTTTAGAATTCCATAAAACTTGTTTGTTTCAAACCAAATTTTAGAATATTAAATCCCCAAATAATAAAAAAGTATTATATTTAAGGATTTGTGAAATCCTCTTTTTTGGGTGGGATGTGGGGTGGATTTCAAAAGTGTTAGACAAATTAAGGATTTCAAATTCCAAAAAGTTTGAAACAAACAAAAACATTACAAATTATAGTATTCCAACTCCCAAAATATTGTTGAAACAAACAAAGTTTTAGGAATCCCAACCCATAACAAATTACCTATGGATTTCAAATCCCATGGTGAAATCCATATCCTAAAATTTTATGATTTGAAACAAACACCCCCTAAACAGAAACCGAAAAATTCCAGGCCGGTGATTTGTCCGCTGCGAAAAATTCCAGGCCCATGAATTGTCCGTTGTACTCAGGGGGGTTATTGGTTGGGACAAATTGGGGCTAAGTGGGAAAAATGTTCCAATGGAACAATTTTCCCCCTTTGGGATATTTTGAGTGGGGTAAAATGGGATAATGGGATAATTTGAGCCTTTGATTTGACAATTCATGTGGGATAATTGATGATGTGGCACCTTATTAAAATATAATTTTATCTATTAATTAATTCTAAATTAACTTATCCAATTGATTTAGTATATTATTTAGTATATTATTATAATATAAATATTATTTTACTTTAAATTAAAATATAATATATTGTACTATACTTACAAATTACTATTATTAATTATTATATTATATTAATATTATATTAGCATGCTATACTATATACAATAATTAATATTACATAATATCAATATATTTAATATAATATTTTAATAATATAATATTTAATATAATACATTATTTTATTTATACAAAAATATTATATGTTATACAATAATTACTAATTAACATTATATTAGTATGCTACATTATATAATAATATTATATAATAATATATTACATAATATTATTAATATATATTATTAAAATATTATATATGTTATTAAAATATTAGTATATGTTATTATATAATATTATTAATATATGTTATTACAATATTATATAATATTATAATAAATAACATTATACTATAATTATTATTATATAATATTATTAATATATGTTATTAAATTATGTTATTAAAATATTAATTTATGTTATATTTTATATATCATGTCATATATTTATAATATAATTACATGTATTAGTTAAGTAATACAAAAATATTTTAAAATTATCCCAATTGCCTTCAAAGTGGAACAACATTGTTCCAATATGAAGGATGGGGTAAATTTTTACTATTGAGACAAATTTTTTGTATATGAGTGTGGTAATTTTATCCCAAGTGGTGTAATTGTCTCACTAGTGTTCCAAAAAACCAATAACATAAAAATGTATTATCCTTGTTCCATTGTCCCAACCAATAACACCATACAATTGAATCCATACCCAATTACCCCAATGAATAACACCAAACAATGTTGTTCCAAAAATTATCCCATTACCCCTAAAATTACACCAACGAATAACCCCCCCTCAGCACTAAACTCAAACTGTGTTTTGCTGTTCAGTGGTCACGTTCACTGTTCACTGTTCACGTGCTTGTGCCCCCACATTCACAGGCCAAAGCAATTGCCTTTTGTGACGCATCAAACCGACATCAGCTCAGCCTTTTGTGACGCATCAAACTTCGGACACTCGACAATACCGACAGCAGTGATCCATGTAGCATTTTTCAGCCGTACAAGAACCATTTCTTCGAGTTTAGAGAATTTCAGCGTTATTTCTAACTCAATATCACCCCTCTTTGTTGCAACGTCATCGTCTTCTTCATCGGCAATCACATGCTCCATACCATCGCATTCCCAAATTCCTAATGATTCAAGGTACGGGAGGTGCGCAATCCATGTAGCATTTTTCAGCCTGTCGCATGAGGAGCGTTCCGAAGCAGTGATCCACCAGAGAACGTGATCTTCTTCAATGCATGATTGCCACCCACATAAAATCGCTCCAAGCTGTCGAATTCTTCTTCAGAATGGCAGCTTATATCTACCGTTTCGAAGCAGCCGTCGCAGTGGGAGGGATGTCACGTCTTCCAATTCTGTAATAACGACCCTCCACAGGGACAACAGCCGATTTTTGGAGAGTTGCTCCAGTGTGTCGAGCCTTCTGACATCGATAGATAGAGATGTGATCCCGGAGAGCACTAATTCTTCGATGCTTGCTTGACCTTCAGTACCCCATGCGTTAAACGCGCTACCAAATAGCTCCAGCTGCGCTAGTTTTTCTAATCTCGGTATCAATCCATGAGGGATGCTTCTCAGAGAAAATGAAACATTCACTAACAAGCACCTCAATTGGATCAGATCTCCCAACTCCACAGGCAGCGAACTTATGTCAGTGTAGCTTAAGTCTAGGTATCTTAAGTGCTGTAGCCTTCCGATAGCTGCAGGAATTAATTTCACTGATGTTGTAGTTAAATGACATATCAAGGCACGTGAGTGCGTTCATGTTTTGAAAGAAACGCTCAGGGATCATATCAATATGGTTCCCCCCAAGAATCAGGGCCGACAAAGTGGGGCAATCGGGATGCTGGGGCAGTTGCGTCCCGGGTCGTCCGTGAATCAACCGAATCATTTTATCATCCCTTGAGGTCCACCCTGCGCCGTCTCCATCTGATTCGTTCTTTCGTTTAGTTTGATCGATAATAACCCATTCTTTCTTGCACTCTGATATTATCCATAAAGCCATTCCGCGAATAACATCGTGCATTTTTACCAAACCCACTGAAAAGCCCTGAACTTCCTCCAACAGGCAAGCTCTTTTGAGATTCTGGAGATTGGCATAGCCGTTGAGGTAGCTTTCTGAGCCCTTGTGGTCGCTTTCTGTAAGATCACCGTCTATAACATTCATGCTAAGCCAAAAATTGATGAGGTCGAATTCCCCTTCATCCCAGAGAGCCCGATCTCCTTGCCATAAAGCACAAGATAAGAAGCAGTTTTTTACATTGTCGTCGGGGAGGCGATCATAAGAGACTTTCAAGAGAGGGAAAGGGTCTTCTCCCTTGCTCCACATCTCCTGAATCCCAATCCTTTCCAGAGAATTGACAGCAACCTCCCATTCTTGCCAGGTCTTGTTAGCAGACATCGCCCGAGCGATGAGAACAATTGCAAGTGGTAGACCGCCGCACTTCTCAGCAACTTTCTCCGCACGGCTGCAGACCCTCTCGTCTGTGTTGATAACAGTTCTTGTGCCTTCACCGACGTTGTGTAAAAATAAATTCCAAGCCTCTTCCTGTTTCAAGCATTTAATTTTTATCAGCTTCCTGCATCCGGGACTAAGATTCTCTGATCGAGTCGTAAACAGAACTTTACGTTTAGGTACAGTGCCGCTGCTGCTGCTGCCATGCGTGGGATGAGGTATCCCAAGCCTTTCAAGCTCTAGAGGATCCCATACGTTATCCAATAGTAGAAGGAAACTTTTGTTACTCAAGTATCGACGTATTCGAGAGTCTAAGGTTGATGTACCTTCCTCCAAAGGCAATCCAAGTCTTTCAGCCGTTTCCTTCTGAAGCCTGTCAAGGTCGAGTACCTGAGATACAGCAAGCAAGATGACATAATCGAATCCGGCGGAAGCGACATCAGGATGATTGTTGATTTTCTGGAGAAGGGTGGTCTTTCCCACACCCCCCATACCCCATATCCCCACCATTCCTACTTCCTCGTCCTGCAGGTAACCAAACACCACCTTTAGGTACCTATCGGTTGAATCCGCTGTAGCATCAGACGTTAATGTCGGCACCCTTCGGATACGTGGAGCACGTTTCTCCGTCACGCGATCTTTAGGAAAATTTTCCTTCTTTCTTACAAGTTCCCTCGCTCCCTCGGCCGCCCTGGCCGCACGTTTGCTGATCCTGTAACTCGACCAACAGTTCCTTGGGCAGCGACCTCCGAAGTACGTCGCCCTATTACGGTAGGCTTCGAGGATCCTTGATATATCAGCTTCTCTGGATTCTACGTCCCTCTTCCACGTCTTCACCCTCTTGGTGGGCACGATCTCGTCCGATTTCGATGTGTCGGTTGCAATCTGTTGTAGAACCTCCTCCTTTGTCAGGCTGAGCTCCTCATAGGCCTCCCTGAGTTTAGCCACGTTCGCTTCAGTGTTGAGCAAATATTTGGCTTCTTCGATTGAGAGAGTGACTATGGGGCCTATGATGGGGGAGCCAACAGCACTGATGACACTGATGACACACTCCACAGCCACAATTAGTTTATCTAATCAAATTATCAATAATAATTTGGCAATTATGTACATATGTCGAGTCATCTGAGAAAACATCTTTCTTTTATCAATCTTTGTCTGACTATTAATTCAAAAATTCTAATTGACGAAATAGGATATATACTAAAGACGTGCAGAATGTTCATTTCAGTACTTGATTTAGTTATAAGATCATTTTCTATCAATCAAGTCAAAAGGTGAGGTTTTTTGTCATTGTTGTTTATGAATATATATTAATATCTGGGTAAATGTCGCTCGGAACAAATCTTTTGAGCTCATTTAAACATGCTTTTTTTAACACTTAAAACATGCTTTGTCTTCAATGAATTCTCTCAAATTATTAGTATGTGTAATATTGGAAATCTCAACCTTTTTGTCTCAATTTACCCCCAGTGCAGGGTATAAAAAACGCGCTAACAAGGAATAACGATAAGAAATGATCATTTGCAGGAAATTAGAGTTTTTCACAATTACATCTTTATTTTCTAACTAATAACAATATAAGTTTAATTCAGTTTATAACAACAATTGTTTATAAGTTTATGATTTTTTTCTTTTACTTCGAAACAATGCGCAAACTCCATGTTCAAGGTATATATATTTCTATATTGAATGATTTCCCCCCCCTTGGCTGATGAAATATTGGTGGTTACTGATTGCACAAACTATCTGTCAGTCTGATTTTGTAACACTAGTGTTTATGCACGTGCAATGCACGCGGTTAAATATCAAAATAATTTATTTTTAAATTTTATTACTATAAATAAGACAGATTCATTTTAATTATTAGATTTGCTATAATTTTTATTTAAACATTATAAAAAATATTGATGTAATGGATTTTTGTGCTAAACTGGGATCAATATACTTAACTGGGATATCATAATTGATTTTCGCAGAAAAAGATATCAGTTGACATAATAATATCTTCAAGCAGAATAGTAAAAGAAAATAAGTTAAATTGATACTACATGTATATCAGTTGACATAATAATATCTTCAAGCAGAATAGTAAAAGAAAATAAGTTAAATTGATACTACATGTCATATTCTAAACTCTACTAATCCATAGTAAAAGAAAATAAGTTAAATTGATACTACATGTCATATTCTAAACTCTACTAATCCCAAGCTATAATATGGAGTCAAGGATGAATAACAATATCATTATGAACTATAGTTCTAGCAATAAGAAAATAACATTTCTTATTGCATTGAAAATAGAATTACACTGCACTTTTCAACATTATAAGCTCATGTTTTATAATAAACAATCTCAAAAGCAAACATTATAAAAAAGAAGTACGATAAACATGATATATATATGAGATCTCAGCCTACATTATTTGATAGACTTAAAATAATAAAAAGACAAAAACTAAAGATTAATGGTAAATATAGTATAATTTTATGTGATGAAAGCAATCACATAAACATACAAAAATACTAACAATTTTGCATGAAAATTACTTCTAAAAATTCCTAATTTTACTCAAAAATTAAGTTAAGCTATTATAGTATAAAAGGTTCAAAAAATATTATCATTTATTCTTTTTATTTCATATTTTAATTGAGCCAAGATCAATCTTTCTCCACATTTTTCTTTTTATTAGACAATTCTAGAGTAGTGTCTTTATCATCTACATCAATTGTGATATCATGTTGGAGTTGAATTTCTTAAAATTAATCTCTTCAAATAATAAAGTCCAACACCAAAATCAACCCATTTGTCTTTTGCTCCCCCTCGAAAACTATAACTCTAATCCATGAAATGAGTTTGTACATAATGAAGAACAAAAGACAATGTCAAGAGACAAAATAAGAAAAAAAGAAGAAGGAATTGAATAAGAATCGCTAGGTTTGTACATGATAAAGAGCAAAATACAAGACGAGAGTCCAGAAATATAAGATGATATACTTGGATCAAATAAATTATATTATTACTCATAATTGATATGCATAAGAGACAAAATGTGTTGATAATTTTAAACTATAAAACAGCCTGTATGGGCCCTCTAACATAATTTTTTAAGGCAAGCAACCCCCAAGATTAATTTTGAAAACCTTTTTTGTTTTGTGAAAGAGTTTGGGTGTAAAGAACAAATGTTAAATTATCTAATCCAATTAAAGTAGAATAATAAGTTAACCCCATACATAAAATTTATTTTAACCAAAACTCATATATAAGTATTATAATTGGCATTGAGATCAAAGATATATACGTGTGAGATTCTCTTTGAATTTTATACAAATAGTATATATTTAATAAGAAGTACGATAATATATATATGAGATCTCAGCCTACATTATTTGATAGACTTAAAAATAATAAAAAGACAAAAACTAAAGATTAATAGTAGCTATAGTATAATTTTATGTGATGAAAGAAATCACATAAGCATACAAAAATACTAAAAATTTTGCATGAAAATTCTTTCTATAATTCCTAATTTTACTTAACACTTAAGTTATAGTATAAAATGTTCACAAAATATTATCATTTATTCTTTTTATGAAATATGTTGATAATTTTAAACTATAAAACAGACTGTATGGGCCTTCTAACATAATTTTTTAATGCAAGCAACCCCCAAGATTAGTTTTAAAAATCTCTTGGTTTTGTGGAAGAGTTTGGGTGTAAAGAACAAATGTTAAATTATCTAATCCGATTAAAATAAGATCATATAAGTTAACCCCATACATGAAATTTATTTTAACCGAAACTCATATATAAGTATTATAATTAGTATTGAGATCAAAGATACATGTGAGATTCTCTTTGACTTTTATACAAACAGTATCCATTTAAATAATAATAGTCTAATTAAACTTTGTGATCTGAAAAGAAATCAAACATACAATATAACTAATTACTTTAAAATGATCTAATCTAATTCAATAAGAAGACAATAGATGAAAGTACTGTGAAAGTTGTTGTAAATTTATAATTCATAATTTTTAAACAATTTAATCTATTCTAATAAGAAGAAAATAAAAAATGCACATACTTGTTGAAGGAGATAAAAGCACTGTAAAAATTATTGCAATTTCTTGATCTGAAAAAAAGATCAAATATATAATATAATTAATTACTTTAAAATAATCTAATCTAATCTAATGACAAATGCACATGCCTGTAGAAGGAGTGCTATAGAAATTATTGTAATTTCTTGGCTTATATATATTGGTATATGATGTTACATGTGAGAGGATAACAATTATAAATAGATTTATATTTAAATAATAATAGTATAATTAAATTTTGAAACTAACTATGCAGTACTTTGAACTACTTCAATTTTAGTCGGTGAGAGATCGCCACTTTGTGTGTTTGAAACTAACTATGCAGTACTTTGAACTACTTCAATTTTAGTCGGTGAGAGATCGCCACTTTGTGTGTAATTATTAATCATATAGCATGTGAATAATTGTTTGCAGATTGGCATTATTAATTATGTAGCACGTGAATAATTGTTTACAATTTGATCATTGATCACATATAAGAGCAAGGGGATAAATTTGACATTTAATAAATCGTCTAATCAACCTAAGTGTACTGTGAACTACTTGAAGAGATCGTCACGTTAAAGCTGTGTTCACAATGTCAGATGACAAAAGCCCTGGACCTGATGGATTCAGTGCATCTTTTTTCAAATCGGCTTGGAGTGTTATTGAAGATGAAGTATGCAAAGCTGCAGAGGAATTCTTTCATACTGGTAAACTTCTTGGTGCATTTAACTCTACCTCCATCACCCTAGTGCCTAAAATTCTCAATCCTAGAACACCAGCTGATTATAGGCCTATCTCATGTTGCAACTGTATATACAAAGTGATCTCTAAAATCATTACTGCAAGAATTCAGAAAGTAATTGGCTACCTGATTGATGATGCACAAAGTGCATTTGTTAAGGGAAGACTTATCTCTAATAATATCCTGTTAGCTCATGAACTCCTCAAACATTATGGTAGAAGGCATGTCTCTCCAAGGGTTGTTCTGAGTGTTGATCTGAGAAAAGCTTTTGACATGATAAGTTGGGGTTTCATCAGACACATGTTGACAGGTTTGGGATTTCCTACTAATATGATCAATTGGATCATGGAATGCATCTCTACTCCTAGATTCTCCTTATCACTGAATGGCTCCTTGCATGGGTACTTTGAGGGAGCTAGAGGACTTAGGCAAGGTGATCCATTATCTCCCTTCTTATTTGTATTAGGGATGGAGTATCTATCTAGGAAACTGAAGACTCTCAACTTAGATAGAAGATTCAAGCATCACCCAAAATGTGCCAAAATGAATATTACTCACTTGATATTTGCCGATGACCTGCTACTGTTTTGTAGAGCTGATCTAGACTCAATAACTAAAATGCACAGCTGTCTTCGAGAATTCAGTAATGTCTCGGGGTTGGAGGCTAATTCTAGCAAAAGCTCAATCCTCATGAGTGGTATTAATGATGAACTGAAGGCACAAATTTGCTCTTTCTTAAACTTCTCAAAGGGTTCCTTGCCAATGAGATATCTAGGCATGCCACTGATCTCAAAGAGGCTCTCCTTTCTTGATTGCTCTCCTCTGATATCCAAAATCTCAGACCAATTCCAAACTTGGCAGAACAGGAAAAAACTGTCATATGCGGGAAGAATTCAACTTATAAAGTCTGTTATTCTGGGAATACAAATCTATTGGACTAGCAATTATATCCTTCCGATCAAGGTGTTGGATAGGATAGATAAAATGTGCTCTGCTTTCCTATGGGGGAACAAAATTCATCTAGTCTCCTGGGCTGAGGTCTGTAGAAACAAGAAACTTGGAGGTCTGAGTCTCTACACTGCCAAGTTTTGGAATTACTCTGCAGGAATTAAATTGTTATGGATGATACATGCTAAAAAAGATCTTTTATGGATTAAATGGGTACATGAGAACTATTTACAAAATCAGGAGATTTGGCAAATTCAATCAAGGAAAAATGACTCTTGGATGTGGAGGCAACTCCTAAAGGTGAGAGATTTGGTGATCAACAGATTTGGTAATGTTGAGAATGTATATAGAGTTCTTGCTATACCTGTCTCAAAGATGGCAATATTCAAATTTCATCTGTATACAGTATTTTATCCCATCCTTCAGCTACTGTGACCTGGTCGAATACAGTTTGGGGGGGCTTGCACTATCCCAAACACTCTTTGATAATGTGGCTTGCTGTTCTCTCGAGACTATTGACCAAGGATAGCTGTGCCGTATGAAGATACTAGATGCTAGCCAGAATTGGTGTGTGCTGTGCATAGGCTCTGTCAATCGGCCTGAATCCAAGAAACATCTCTTCTTTGAGTGTCAATTCTCAGGTTTTGTTTGGAATGAAATGATGAAATGGCTTGGCTTTACATGGAGATCATGTGATTGGGATCATGTGATGAACTGGTTTTGCAACAACATGAGGGGTCTAGGATTCATGAAGAAGATGAAGAGAATGGTACTGTCGGCAACTATATACTGGTTATGGAAGGAGAGAAACTCAAGAATTTTTTAGCAAAAATGCCGAAGTCCAGACCAAATTGTGAGAGAGGTGAAGCTTTCAGTCCTTATGAAAGTGCTGCATGAAGACATCCCAGATCATTTGAAAGAGAAAGTTGAGAGGTTGTAAGTGAGTTTCGGGTTTTTTTTCTCATTGTTTGCCAGTATTTTATCTGGTTTTTGATGTACTCTCATTTCAAAATTTGGAAAATGAATAAAAATTTTTTCATTTACCAAAAAAAAAAGAGATCGTCACGTTGTGTGTAATTATTAATCATATAGCATGTGAATAATTGTTCTCAGTTTGACAATATTAATCATGTAGCACGTGAATAATTGTTTACAGTTTGATCATTGATCACATATAAGAGCAAGGGAGTAAATTTGGCATTTAATAAATCGTCTAACTTACCTAAATTGTTCTTTCATTCAGGTTTACATTTTAATTTAAACTATATCCTTATCTTTATACTATGTATATCCAATAAGAATTTATCAATTTATCAATTTATCAACTTACTCTTATTTAATGGATTAGTATTTGAATTTTAAGGACATTTTTGTCTACTAAAAGATTTTTCCGAACTCGTGCTTTTAAAGGGAGTATGATATGATTAGAAAGTTCAAATCATACAGTTAGAACGTCCGATTTATATCTCATACAGGGGTTTCCACAATCTTATAGTCATTTTGAAGAATTTTTATACAAAGACCCTTATACGAGTTGAGTCTATCCTTTTATGCTTAAAAATTATTGTTCAGATACCATTTGCATTATGATGTGTAGTTGTACTTACTTTGATGGAGAACATAGTTTATTATTTATTTAAAGAAGCTCTTCAGTTTTCCTTTCTAACAACTAAACCACTAAGTTCTATTTTTTTTTTCTAATAAACCTCCAACTTTTCTTATCTGACAACAAAGCCTCAAAGTTTTTACATGTCTTTTCTAAGAAGCCCTCAATTGTATTTTTAAAAACGAAGCCCCCAAGTTTTACTTTCTTTTATAAGAAGCCCCTATCTTTCTTTTTTGACAACAAAACTACTAACCTAATAAGAAAAAGTTGTGTTATGATGTAGTCATCTTTTCTAACAACTAGTTTGCCGAACCACGTAAATCTGTTGTCTCGTCTGAGTTACTTATTGTTTTCTGTGTATTCGATATTGTTTGTGTTGGTTGTTTTCTCTCGGGGTTGATCAGCTTCCGCGGTGGTGTGGGCGTCTCTCGACCCCAACACCCCCTCTAGGCTTGCATCTTAGGTCCAACATGTTGGCTTCTTAGAAGAGATGTACAACTTAGCATCTTCATTGCTAGATAAGAAATTTTGGGGATTTCTTAGAAGAGAGGTAAATTTTTGGGGTTTTGTTGTCAAAATAAGAAAAGGGACGGAATTTTTAGAAAAGATGACTTCAAATTTAGGAGCTCTTTAGACTGTCTCCCCTTTTTCACTATTGACCTTCCTTCTATATATGATCTGATGATCTTATAATAAGAAAGACTTTGAGAAATAAGGCTCAGACTCCTTGAAGATTGAAACTAAAGTATGAGTGCAGTTGTCATGCTTACTCTCCTTCACTTCGCTGCTTTCTCCCTTCTTGAAGGGCGTAACATACACTAAAGCTATTTAAGTGACTCTCTTCCAGAAAGTTAAAAAAAGAATTTAACAATTACTTTTAATAAAATTTAAGGGAGGTTTATGATATATTTTATGATGATCCGTTACTTTTTTTTAAGGTTTTAGTAATGCTAAAGATACAATCACAAGGATCGTCTCAAAAAAAAATCATGATATAAAAAAAAAATGTCCACGCGCACGCATGCATGCACACCGTACTAGTTTAATCTAAAAACTACTAGATTTATTCCGGTCCTTTGTAAAATGATTACCTAGATTCAGAAGTGATTTCATCAATTCACGCATAACATGACTTAAAACTAAAAACTAGTACGTAGATTTATTCGAATACCTTATAAAATGGTAGGAAAAAAAGTAAAAGATATAGAAATTTATTCAAAAAGAAGAAATTGGTTAGATATATAGTTTTGAGTAAATAAAGAGAAGAAATACATATACCTTATAGACAACTGTCACAATGACAAACTAGTGTGAATTACTGTTTCGACTTTCCTTATTCTTTTCACTTGCTTTCTACATAATCAAAGAACTTCTAATAAGTATTCTTTAATCAAAATAAGCTAAAGTCAGATGTAAAGAAAAACATGATATATTAGAAATAAAGACTGAAAATTCTGCAGCAAACAATCTGAAACAACAGCCCAAGGTAACAAAGAGACAGAGTGAGTGAGTGAGTGATATAAGCTAGAAATATTGTGTGGATGGTCCTCTTTGTGCCACTTCCTCTTTACAGATATTCATCAGTCATGTGGCTATACTTTGGTTTCACATCTCACTCTCTACACTTATTCTCATTCTTTGTGATGTTGATGCTGGAAAAAGTTTTTATTCTATCTTTCATTGGAATCAAATATTGAAAACTGGCAAAAATAAGCTAGAAATATTGTGTGGATGGTCCTCTTTGTGCCACTTCCTCTTTACAGATATTCATCAGTCATATGGCTATACTTTGGTTTCACATCTCACTCTCTACACTTACTCTCATTCACTGTGATGTTGATGCACTTGGCATGCCATCACAAAAGGATCATTTGTATGACATTTGTTGTTAAAATTTACACGAGTAGGAATCAAATATTGAAAACTGGCAAAATAACAAATTCCTTGACATAAGTCCTCCTGAAATAAGCAAAAAGTAAAATAAAATTAGAGACAACAGAACTCACTCTAACAATGAGAAACTTTTTAGACTTTCAACGGTCATTAGCATTGTTAGAAGAACTCCAGCTAATTCAAAGTTTGAGATAACTTATCTAATAAAAATGATTTACAAATTTTTTTTTTTTTTTTGTGAAAGTCCTAATAAACTTCATGATAGTGTTGTGATGTGAACTTAGAAGTTGAATTCAATTAAGTTTGGTACGTTATAGAGAGTGTGATGGCAATTCAATCAGCTCAGCTCCCAGCCACAAATGATACGAGTAAAAACTGTTATTGGAAGATGTCTAGAGAAAACAATTGCTGAAAATTCCATTGTATAACACAAGGAGCATGCACTTTAATATAAATTAATTTGTGATTATAAGACATTTAGGGGTTGTTTGGTCCTATTAAAAAATATAGGAAACATAATCCCTCTCAAGAAAGCAAATCCATTGCTTTCCTTGCATATCTCCTATAAAAATATAGGAAGCCCTCTCAAGAAAGCAAATCCGTTGCTTTCCATGCATATCTTATAAAATTGTTAATTTTGTGTTTGGTTCAACATGATAATAGGAAAGCAAATCTTAGAATATGTGATCTCATGTTTGATTCAAACCCCGAAAAATGGGAAAGTAAAACTAAAGAAATAAGAGAGTTAGAAATCAACTCTATAAATTCATTTTCAAACAATACATGCTACAACTATCTTGTAATACTCAAAACCCCACTTTTTGTTCCAAATCCTAGAAGTTCATGCATTTTTTTTATTTTTTTTAATTTTAATTTTTTATTTGCAAACCAAACAACCCCAGAGAAGAACAAAATCACATATTACACGAAGTAAATGTGTATGAAAAACAACCCTAGTCCTGATTGATGTGTAATAAGTATGCAAAGCAAACATATGATTTCTTTTGCACTCTCTGTAGTTATGGTCTATTTTTTTTCTTCAAGTTTTTCCTTTTTATTTTTAGTTGTCAAGTAGCAAAAACCCGGATCTCTTCCAAATATTTTACAATTTTGGTTCACTTTCTTTAACGGAATGGATGGCTAATCCAAGAATAACCTATTAATAACAGCAGAAACATGAACATAGAAGCTAATCAAACTATTATTGCAAGCTCGAGGGCATGGTTTGAATGAGAGGACGGACCTCCCCGCTCGACATTTTAATGTACAGTAGGTATTTACTCATGGGAAATGTCAAGAACACTACACCTAGCGAATCCAAGGTCAAAAACTAATATATTTACCAATCAAAAAGTCATCCGAGAAGCAGGACATAGCTATAAAAATAGACATAGTAATGCACCGTGCGTAACCAAAACCTTTCAAGTTTAATTCTAGGCAGCAGTAAAAGAGTCACAGCAGTTCACCAAGCATTTCTATGACATTCAACTTGAACACAGGCTGACAGCAAACACGCGAAAACTATGAGCTAATACGACGGTCAGATGAAATTTTTTCATCTTATTTTTTTTTCATTTTATCTTTTCTCTCTCTTTCAATTTAAACGGATTTTGCTGCGACGAGATCCTCGATCAGATCAGCAGCATCCTGCACCGTTGTGATGCTCTGGGCGCTGTCTTCTTCCACGCTTATCCCAAACGCCTCCTCCAGTCCCATCACAATCTCCACCTGGTAGCAGCAAAACCAGGGAATGATATAATTTTAGTTCTAGGCTTATTCATGTTGTTATTTGCACTTCACAACCCTACAGTTCTGCCCTTTCCTAACTTAGATACCCTGAACTTCTATTTTGACAATTTGATAACCCCGTTAACATAGAAAATTGCAATTTTTCTTACCAAATTTCTTTAGTTGGGTTTGGGGAAAGTGAAGAACAAAGTTAGGGCTTTAAGATATCAATTTGTCAAATTAATGTCAATTCGATAAGGGTGTCGAATCGTCAAAATAGAACTTCAGGGTATCAAAAGTTAAAAAATAGTGTTAACTGTGGATATTGACGTGTGAATAAGGTGATCCAAAATAGCACAAGTTTAAAGCCTCTTTTTCGGGCTAAGAAAAACTGGACCAGCTTTGGCCTAGTTTTTCCCGATCACAACTGTTCTCAAAATTGGTCCAGGTTTGAAGCTGGTCTAATTTTGAGTGGTTGCCAAACAGGCTCCGGTTTAGTATAAATTCTATTTAAGGTGAAACTACGGAGGCTTCCTTCATGGGCAAAACAATTACCAGGTGTATACTTCTAGGCTTTATCAATCAAAAGTTAAAAGTATCTACGGTTAGTCACTATTAGTGTTATGATGTTAAGGTGGCCGACAGTTTATAGTAATTTAGCTACTATTTTACCTAAGCATTCTCTTAGTTTAGAGTCGTGAAACATATCAGCAATTTATGTGCAGCAAATTAATAAGATAACAGACCCAATTTGCCCAAAAGAATTGATTTGTACCGTGTCAAGGGAATCAGCTCCAAGGGTAGAAAACTTGGATTCACCAGAGACCTTAGAATCATCAGGGAGTGCCAATTGCTTCCTCACAATCTCACAAACTTTCTGCAGAGTCTCTGGTTTAGCCTGTTATGCAAGCAAGTCCACGTGATCAGTAGTATCACCTAACACTTGTATGAAACATCAATCTATTACTATTTCCTTAAGATGATGAACTTTCAATATAAAGCTATCAACAGCAGCAGTGAGAGGATCATACAGCACAAGAAACCTGGAACCGCATTCGTGCTGGCAGAGTGCGGATTGAAGAAAAGCTTTTCCTTTGGTTGAAGGAAACCGTCTTCAGACCAGAGATCCCATACACAGCCTGCACATCAGCCAGTGATAAAATATTTGCATCAGTAACGAAATATGATTATAGCTATTATGAGATAAAAGGCCCAGATTTCTAATACATAAATAGTAAATAACACATGCTTCAGAACATCCTAATATCGTAGTTTAGACAAGGTTCATATAGGTGTTCTAACTGCAACTGTAACATACAACTGTTTCACTTCCTTACTTCCGATTAAGGGCTACTTCAGTTTTTATTTCAGAATATGTAACTTGGTGTTGCATCATCAACAGCTTCTTTATTAATCATTATTTGCAATACATCCTTTGGGTTATAACACATATATCATCAAAACTTTCACAAAAATAAATCTCATCCATTAAGAATATGAATGACAACAATTAGCATGCAATATCACTGACTAATAAGCCATATCATACATACAGGAAAAATATTAGTGAGATTGGGACGCTTTCCAGTTACAAGAATGAGTTAAATTTCAGCAAACAAGAAGACAAGTGGCTAAGTGGGCCCTCTTAAGAAGCAAAAAGGGAAAGTAAGAGATACATACTTACGTATAAACACACCAACCCCCCACACACACGCACCCATACCTGAGCCACACCCACATCCCCACACGCGCGCACACACACTTATTCACTTGACTCAGAATAATGTATGACAAAAAATAAAAACATTTTCTCCCTCAACAACGTCACCTTGTACATCTGTCAGAATGAACCTATGATAAATGATTGGTAATTCACCCATCGTACTAGCTGGATAAGTTTTATAAGTGAAGACTACTGTTTATAGATAAATACGTTTTCATTATTTTTTTCACTATGAATGAAATAAAGTAATAGGTTGGGAATTAGGAACATGATGAAAGCATTCCCGAAAAATAGAGAACCACGGAGAGAGCAATGGCTTCTAAAAGCAGCAAATGATAGAAATCTTCTATATCAAAGGGTCTCCTTATCAAAATAATTCACAAAATTCATAGTCAAATGAAAATCGTTGAGCATGCTTCCAGTGCCACTAATAGTGTGGCAGGGCAAAGGAAATGATGTACTAAAACATGCACGTCTGCACTAACATGAATCTTCTAGTAAATCCATCTTAAAACCCAAGCCACTAGATGGAATATGAACTAAAATCAATTTGCAATGAAATTTAACCTTAAAACACCATCAAATAGCTGCGACTTCAGCTCAAACACACTCAACTGATGTCACAATCTAAGACAGATTTTATATTTTTGGACTTGTTTTGACTTGTTTGCTTTGACCTTTTCAACAACCCTTTTCTCTTTTCGTTTGCAACCAAAATTCATTCTCAACAAACATGAATCTATTTTTATTAACTCAACTCATAGCCATGGAATTTCAACTGACTCGAGAAAACTTTATCCACTTTCAACCTAAATTCAAGTACTAAAATGCTATAATCAGGTTATTCATCCTAGTTATAAACTCTAAGCTCAGCTTGGAAGCTAAAGTCAGGGCCATAAACCATAAGTTCAGTTGATTTGAACATTAGCGATGGTTGTTCACTAAAACATCGCCCTTTGGACCACCTCTCTCTCTTTTCCTTTGCGAGTTTGAGGCTTAAATCAGCTGTAAACTGGAAACATCAATGCTGATGTAAACACTTGAACTCAGAAGGAAGTTACACTTAGTATAATTAAACTTCCATAAAACTCTACTTGGATTCCAATCCTCTCCAATTAGGGGTAATTAGAGAGTCTCCAAGCCCTCCAATCATTGTCATACGTTTGGAATTTAAGGGACGAGATTAGACCACGTGATAAAATGTCTTGAAAACCACTATCTTTCGAAAACCACTATTTTTTTAAAAGACCACTATCACAATAGTGGAATTCAATGTGGCCTAATCTTGTCCGTTGAATTGAGATCGTACAACAATAATTGGAAGAATTGAAGACTCTCTGATAACCACCTAATTGCAGAGGATCTAAATCCTAGCAACTAGCAACTTCGCATAGATAATATGACCATGGAAATTCCAATCTCAGTGCGAACATAATGAATCGAAATGACCCATCAGTAAACTGATCTACTCGCTCTCTCACGAGAATTTCTCCCTTAACTATTAACAAATTTATAATAAAAAAGGTTTACCCTTTAGGAAACAACAGAAAGAGATCGAAGTTAACATCTTTCACAACTTTGACAACCATCACTAGCGGAAATAGGGCTTTCGCTGACGGCAACATCGCTGACGGGAATTTCCCGTCAGCGTTGTTTATATCGCTGACGGGAATTCCCGTCAACGATATTGCCGTCCGCATTTCTTCGCTACCGTTAGCGATGAAAACATCGCTGACGGGGTTTAAACATCGCTGACGGGTTTCCCGTCAGTGATGTGAGTTATGTAAATGTCGCGATGTAATTTTTCCCGGAGAAAAACCCTAAGTTTTCATTGCCGCCGCTCAGCTCAGCGAACGACTTCCCCACTCTCAGCTCAGCAACTCGGCGCCGGCGATCTCCTCGCCCTCGCGGCCGGCCTTGCCCGAGCCATCACCTTCCCCTCCCCCTCTTCGACTCCACCGGCCATGGAACCGAGCTCACCATCGACCTTGGAGCTCGCCACTGTACCACCCCCGCGCTGACTCGAACAGAGGGTTCGCCTGAGCTCTGTCATATTCTCTCGATTCGCGTATGATTCCTTGTTTTTTTTCAAATTTTTTAAAAAAATTTTGTTGTGATTTTAGGTTTTGTTGTTGTTTCTTATCTGAAATTTGATTTCTTGGATTGCATTGCAGGAGGTCCAAGAGAGGCTTACATTTTCTTGGATTGCAGGAGATCCAAGCGGTAATTTTTGGTCTTTGTTTGATTTTTCAGTTGAAAATTGGATATTAATTGATGGGTTTTAATGTATGCAAACTTATTTAAAGCCAGTAGGATCTTATGGACTCGGACAAAGGAATTAGGCAGGGGGTCTCATTCATTTACAATAGTATTCTAACTAATTTGGTAGGAATAATTTTCAAGCTATTTTTGAGTTAAATCAAACAGCCCCTAAAATGCATCTATTTATTGTTCTTGTTAAAAGTTCAAGAAATATATAACTTCAATTCTTACATGAGATCACTTTTGTTATGCATTTTCAATGATTATATCCATGTCTCTTGAGTAATTCTCTTAGTTAATAATTTGCGAAGACACCCGTTTTGTCAAAAAGAAAAGAGGAAAGATCACGCCACTGCGAAGACACCCATTTTCAAGAAATATATATCTTTTTCCTCTCTTAGTTAATAATTACAAGTTTTATTGTGTTATATATCATGATTTATGAATTGAAAGTCGTTACCCCTAGTTTCCCGTCTAATAATGTTGGATGTGAATCTCTTCTGATATAAACTCATGTAATTCTAGTTGGATGTGAAAATACTTTTTACATCTAAAAAGAATAACGTGATTTATGTTAGGAGCATGATATACATGCAATAATTATTAGATCTGTCCGGGGAGGATTCCCCTTCTCGTACAGGTTAGGAATACAATAGTGTATGATCTATCTTTGTATACTTTATGCATTTTTATTCCTTAAAAATTTCGATAACACGTACCGCATTGTTCTCCGTGTACAATAAGCGTATGTTGTTTTGCGTATCGATTTATAATCGATCTATTATCGATGATTGATACGCATTATAACATCCGCACAGTGTACTCGGAGAACTGCGGGTAGGTGCTGCCAAAATTTTTAAGAAATAAAACGCTTAAAGTATATAAAGGTAGTTGTAGACACTACTATATTCCTAATGGGATAGGTCCATTTCCTATGACAGTCGTTAAATTGTCTTATTTCAAATATGAGCGTTAGATTTTACTCCCACATAATTTATGTTCTGGTAATTTTCCCTCCGATATTATAATTAAAATTTCCTTGATGTCGTGAAGAAAGTTAATATCACGCAACCTTTAATTTGATGCGTTACTAATAAAAATTCACATTACCTATGCTTAATATCATACATATCTATGAGGATAGTTCCCGACAAATCATGGATCGATATTCCTCGTATTGATAGATGGAGGGATAATCGATATAAAGATGGAATAAATCAATTCATACAGTATGCCTTGGCAGACCCACGGAAGTTAAATAGTGATGTCGTGTATTGTCCCTACTGGTTGTGTAAAAATAGGGTGTTGGTGGATAAAAGTGATTTACAGAAACACTTAATATCAGGATTTCATGAGGAGTACAAATATTGGACGTTTCATGGGGAAGGATGTCTTGAAGAAATGGAACTGATGGCGGATACCGGTACGTCCGGTGGGAGAATAGATGATACGAGAATAGATGATACACATACGATGCTCGCGGATATGTTAACAGTTCCTAATATAGATCAATCTGATGTTGCCGAGGATGCTGACGAGTCAGGAAATGCTGGAGGCGTGACTGATCATGAGGAGCTGGCACAGATAATGAAATTAATAGACGACAATGAAAATGATCTGTACGAGGGTTGCACCGAGTTCACCAGGTTATCATTTATGCTGCGTCTTTTGCGTATAAAGTCTCTTAGTGGAATGGCAGATAAATATTTTAATATGTTGCTTGTGTTGCTGAGAAAAGTCATTCCAAATGGAAAAGATAGCATACCAAAAAATTATGATAACGCAAAGAAGATTGTTTCCGTTATAGGACTTGATTACAATAAAATCGACGCATGCCCTAATGATTGTATCCTCTACTATAAGGATAACAAAGATCTTCAGGAGTGTCCAATTTGTGGAGTATCACGGTGGGTACAACGCAAAAATTATTCAACACATGGGACAACAAGGTCTATGCTTAAGCAAAAGAAGATTCCAGCAAAGGTCCTGCGTCATTTTCCCTTAATACCAAGGCTAAAACGGTTGTATATGAATAAAGACACTGCTAAGCAAATGAGGTGGCACATGGAAGAACGTACTGATGATGGTAAAATCAGACATCCGGCTGATGCAGAGGCGTGGAAGCATATGGATAGAACTTTTCCTTGGTTTGCGAATGAGTGCGTCCGCATTTCTTCGCTACCGTTAGCGATGAAAACATCGCTGACGGGGTTTAAACATCGCTGACGGGTTTCCCGTCAGTGATGTGAGTTATGTAAATGTCGCGATGTAATTTTTCCCGGAGAAAAACCCTAAGTTTTCATTGCCGCCGCTCAGCTCAGCGAACGACTTCCCCACTCTCAGCTCAGCAACTCGGCGCCGGCGATCTCCTCGCCCTCGCGGCCGGCCTTGCCCGAGCCATCACCTTCCCCTCCCCCTCTTCGACTCCACCGGCCGTGGAACCGAGCTCACCATCGACCTTGGAGCTCGCCGCCGCACCACCCCCGCGCCGACTCGAACAGAGGGGTCGCCTGAGCTCTGTCATCTCCTCTTGAGTCGCGTATGATTACTTGGTTTTTTTTTCAAATTTTTTATAATTTTTTTGTTGTGATTTTAGGTTTTGTTGTTTTTTCTAATCTGAGTTTTGATTTCTTGGATTGCAGTGCAGGAGGTCCAAGAGAATCTTACGTTTTCTTGGATTGCAGGAGATCCAAGCGGTAATTTTTGGTCCTTGTTTGATTTTTCAGTTGAAAATTGGATATTAATTGATGGGTTTTAATGTATGCAAACTTATTTAAAGCCATTAGGATCTTATGACACGGATTGTTAGATTTTTCTTGATTTAACGGTTAATCTCTGGTGGGGAACAAACATGTAGTGTTGGCAGGAACTAGGCATAAAGAATATCTATGACACAGATTGTTAGATTTACATCTCTTCACATAAATACGAATACATTTAATAAGATTTCGTGTGGCATTTTTGGGTCTTAAAATCTTATATCCCGTGATCTTATATAATTTGAAAGGGGATATTGGGTTTGAGCTGACAATTGTGATCTTATATAATTTGAAAGGGGATATTGGGTTTGAGCTGACAATTCTTAGCAAAGTGAGGTGTGAAGAAATGGAAATGATGTAGGAAAGGGGATATTGGGTTTGAGCTGACAATTCTTAGCAAAGTGAGGTGTGAAGAAATGGAAATGATGTAGGCTTGAGCTGACAATTCTTAGCAAAGTGAGGTGTGAAGAAATGGAAATGATGTAGATTATCACTTACCTACTTTAAAATTCATATATCAAGTGACACCTTATACACTTTTCCTTATTTTAAGAAACATTTTCCCACTTTAGTCATCATATCTTAATTATTTAATTTTTTTTCTGGGGATGAATACGTCCAGGTTTGCAACAAATGAAAGACGTTGAACAAGAAAAAACAACGAAACACATGTGGAACCTAGTTGTAACCCACTATTGGTTTTTCATAAATTTAATACTCCCCAAAATCCGCTTACATGATTGATTTTTCAAGTGTTGCACCTAGTTGTAACCTAACAGCACTTGTTCAGACTACCCAACACCTAAAAAGGCATTAAAAACAATAATTATCAAATCAATTTGACTTGATGATATATAATATGTATGCTATACTATCTGCATCATTTTAAGTTCAACTTGATGATATATAATATGTATGCTATACTATCTGCATCATTTTAAGTTCAACCATCAATATGTAATTAGTCATTAGATATATAAAGTTTTTGGACTTTGAACTTTGAATGCATGCGGTGAGTTTTTTTGGACACTGAAGTCTCAGACTCGTTATGGTTGTTTATGGGCATGACTGTTATTGAAACCTTCGCCCATGCCTAAGTTTAATTAGAGAAGACCAGAAAACTTATCAAATTTTACCATATAAAACATGCTAAATATCAGAAAGTTACCACCTTAAGTTTGAACAATTATCAGATAACCAACCTCTTATGACTTGCTGGTGTTTGATATGATACAGTTGACCAGCTGCTAATTTACTCTCTGGGTCTTTATTCTCTTTTGGTTAATTTATTCTCTTGTGGGTAATTACAAGTTTTATTGTGTTATATATCATGATTTATGAATCGAAAGTCGTTACCCCTAGTTTCCCGTCTAATAATGTTGGATGTGAATCTCTTCTGATATAAACTCACGCAATTCTAGTTGGATGTGAAAATACTTTTTACATCTAAAGAGAATAACGTGATTTATGTTAGGAGCATGATATACATGCAATAATTATTAGATCTGTCCGGGGAGGAGTCCCCTTCTCGTACAGGTTAGGAATACAGTAGTGTATCATCTATCTTTGTATACTTTATGCATTTTTATTCCTTAAAATTTTCGATAACACGTACCGCATTGTTCTCCGTGTACAATAAGCGTATGTTGTTTTGCGTATCGATCTATAATCGATCTATTATCGATGATTGATACGCATTATAACATCCACACAGTGTACTCGGAGAACTACGGGTAGGTGCTGCCGAAATTTTTAAGAAATAAAAACGCTTAAAGTATATAAAGGTAGTTGTAAACACTACTATATTCCTAATGGGATAGGTCCATTTCCTATGACAGCCGTTAAATTGTCTTATTTCAAATATGAGCGTTAGATTTTACTCCCACATAATTTATGTTCTGGTAATTTTCCCTCCGAGATTATTAAAATTAAAATTTCCTTGATGTCTTGAAGAAAGTTAATATCACGCAACCTTTAATTTGATGTGTTACTAATAAAAATTCACATTACCTAATTATGCTTAATATCATACAGATCTATGAGGATAGTTTCCGACAAATCATGGATCGATATTCCTCGTATTGATAGATGGAGGGATAGTCGATATAAAGATGGAATAAATCAATTCATACAGTACGCCTTGGCTGACCCACGAAAGTTAAATAGTGATGTCGTGTATTGTCCCTGCTATTGGTGTAAAAATAGGGCGTTGGTGGATAAAAGTGACTTACAGAAACACTTAATATCAGGATTTCATGAGTACAAATATTGGACGTTTCATGGGGAAGGATGTCTTGAAGAAATGGAACTGATGGCGGATACCGGTACTTCCGGTGGGAGAATAGATGATACGAGAATAGATGATACACATACGATGCTCGCGGATATGTTAACAGTTCCTAATATAGATCAATCTGATTATGCCGAGGATGCTGACGAGTCAGGAAATGCTGGAGGCGTGACTGATCATGAGGAGCTGGCACAGATAATGAAATTAATAGACGACAATGAAAATGATCTGTACGAGGGTTGCACCGAGTTCACCAGGTTATCATTTATGCTGCGTCTTTTGCGTATAAAATCTCTTAGTGGAATGGCAGATAAATATTTTAATATGTTGCTTGTGTTGCTGAGAAAAGTCATTCCAAATGGAAAAGATAGCATACCAGAAAATTATGATAACGCAAAGAAGATTGTTTCCGTTATAGGACTTGATTACAATAAAATCGACGCATGCCCTAATGATTGTATCCTCTACCATAAAGATAAAAAAGATCTTCAGGAGTGTCCAATTTGTGGAGTATCACGGTGGGTACAACGCAAAAATTATTCAACACATGGGACAACAAGGTCTATGCTTAAGCAAAAGAAGATTCCAGCAAAGGTCCTGCGTCATTTTCCCTTAATACCAAGGCTAAAACGGTTGTATATGAATAAAGACACTGCTAAGCAAATGAGGTGGCACATGGAAGAACGTACTGATGATGGTAAAATCAGACATCCGGCTGATGCAGAGGCGTGGAAGCATATGGATAGAACTTTTCCTTGGTTTGCGAATGAGTGCAGGAATGTTAGACTAGGTTTGTCTAGCGACGGATTCAATCCATTTGGGATAATGAGTTCTGGTTGGTCTACATGGCCTGTTGTATTAACACCTTACAACTTACCGCCTTGGCTTTGCATGAAACAACCGTATATGATACTTTCATTATTGATACCGGGCAAGCATACACCAGGCAATGACATAGATGTGTTTTTAGTACCGCTAATTGATGAGTTAAAACAATTCTGGACTGAAGGGGTTATGACATATGATACTCATGCAAAGCAGTCTTTCAGACTACGTGCTATTTTACTATGGACAATTAATGATTTTCCAGCCTATGCGAATCTTTCAGGTTGGTCTACAAAGGGAACATATGCATGTCCAGTGTGTGGTCCAGAATTCAAAGGTCTTTATTTGCAGCACAGTCGAAAGTTTTGTTATTGGTTTAATAGAAGGTGGTTGAACATAAAACACAGGTACAGAACAAAAAAATGGAGCAAGTTTTTTGATGGTACTGTTGAGAAGAGAGATGCTTCGTGTCCATTAGGTGGAGATCAGATTGTACATTTGCTTGAGAGGTTCTCTGCTGTCAGGTTTGGAAAGAAGCGCTATTCGAAAAAAGATTTACTTAGAGTAAGGAACTTGCGTATTAACAAAAGGATACCAAAACGAAAAAGACAAGCACAAGCGGTGAGTGATGGGGTTGAAGTCGTAAAATTGCCCTCAGGATGGACAAAATTCAGCACTTTTTTCAACTCCCCTATTGGAAAGAGTTAAAAATACGTCACAACTTGAACGTTGCACATTGAAAAAAATATTTGTGATAATCTTTTGTCCACACTGTTGCAAGATGCTAATAAATCAAAGGATGATCTATGAGCTCGTCAAGATCTAACTGCTTTGAACATTAGAGAGGAGCTGCAGCCAAAAATTATCAGAAATGACAGATTAGAATTGTCTGCGTCTCGTATTACGATGTCGAAAGTTGAGATGTAAATATTTTGTCAAGTCCTCAAATCAATAAAGTTACCAGAGGGTTACTCCGTAAACATAACGAACAATGTCCAAGTGCAAGAAAGGAAAATATTAGGACTTAAAACTCATGATTATCGCGTGCTTCTTCATCAACTGCTGGCTGTGACACTACGCAGTACTATGCAGGATAAAAAAACAGTGAAGGTTATTATTGATTTTTGTGGATTTTTCAGAAAGCTTTGTTCTAAAGTTATAGACGACCATGACTTTGAGAAACTTGGAGAAATTATTTCAGAAACAATGTGTGAAATAGAGATGCTCTTTCCTCCATCTTTTTTCACAATAATGGTTCATCTTACACAACATCTCGCGGAGGAGGCTACAATAGCAGGACCAGTTCATTATCGTTGGATGTATCCAATAGAGAGGTTAGTATTTTGATACTTTTAATCGTTACCTATCAATATTTATATCTATTAAATGTCAATATCTTTACATATATATCTGATTAATTATCATTTTTAGATATTTGGGTTCAATGAAGCGCCAATTGCGTAATAGAGCTCGACCAGAAGGTTCAATAGCTGAAAGTTACGTGAGAACCGAGTGTCTCTTATTTGCCTCTCGTTATATGAGAGGGGAACAAACTGAATTTCAAGCACCTATTGATAATAAGGATAACACAGTTCTCTATCCTCGCGGGTTGAACAAAAATTATTCTAACATATTGTTAGATCAAGCACATGCATACGTAGTAAATAATCTTGAAATCTTCTCGGAGTACCGGAGGTAAAATATCTAAAAAGAGTTTTGAATACCATTTAATCTTTAATATTTATTTTGACAATAATAAATAAATTTATTGCATTAATAGGCAACATCAGGAAAAACTTAAGAATGAAGTTACCGACAGTACAGCTGTACATGACATTAAAGAAAGGCATATGAAGGAATTCCCTGCTTGGTTGAAGAATGAAGTAAGTATTATTAAATTTAGCAATATTTGTATGTTTTTAATAAAAAAACTTAGAAATTATTGATTTAATAGTTTTCTTATTTTTTATATTTAGATCCAGGAACAACTTGTCCTTAATAATCAAATATCAGAAGAAGTGAAGGTTCACGCGAAGCGGCTTACTATGTTGTATGTCAATATGGTGGGTATCGTGTTACCGGTTATAAATTTCATACAATGGAGGTTGATGATACGAAGGTCACCCAGAATAGTGGTGTCATGGCTACCTTCTCACGAGAATGTTTCTCAAACAGAAGAGATCAGAATCCTGTTGAAAATAAGATAACATATTATGGAAGGTTGGAAGATGTGGTGGAGATATTCTACGGCTATGGTGGTCCAAATGAACATAAATACATGATGTTTATGATTCGTTGGTGTTTTGCAAAGACTCAAAAGGATCCCTTTGGATTTACAATTGTCAATCTCAATAAAGAAATTGATAGTGATGAAAAATTCATGTTTGCATCTCAGATGGGACAATGTTTCTATGTGAAAGATCCTGCGGTTAAAGACGAGTGGGTTGTCCTGAACAAGGATTCTAGGGCTTATATTCAATCTTCTATCAATGAAGATGATGACGAGAGCTATAAAAACAACTTCAATGAGCCAAATGCAGCGATCGATGAATTCTCGTACCCTCAAAACGTAGTGTTTGATACGGATGCTCCAACAACTCGGACAGACATTCCAAATATTGTCACAGACATTAATAGGACCTAAACAACAATTATTTGTAATCGGGTCTTCATGTAACTTTTTTTAGTTTGCAAATTGTAAAATGAAAACTTTAATATCACTACGATGTATCTCAATTACCTTTTGGACGATATAAATATGTAATATCTTATTTTGTATATTCAGCTTGCAGATGCCTACAAACTTGATGTGAAATGAAAATTTTAGTAACGCAACAATACATATTATTTTTATTTTCGCCAAGCCAAATTGCATCTATAATATATTAATTTGTATGTTTATTCAACTTGCAGATGTCTAAAAACATTAACAGGAGGTTATTTGAAGCTAACCCCAGTCAAGACCAATCCACTGAGGAAGAGCCACCGAGTTCAGGAGAGATGTCAGGTATATCTTAGTTTAACTTAAGTATTTTTATTCATGATATATGCACAATGATAATTTATTTCTTTTATTTTTATAGGTGAGGGTGAGGAAGAGCCGACTCACATACCATTACATGCAGATCCTCCAGTTATACTTCGAGCATACATTCCTGGGATTGAGCAGAGGGGTACAGACTCAAGCATACAGAAAAATACATGCTTGCGAAAAAACGATTGGATGAATGGGGCCACAGATTAATGAGATTTTATCTGATGCAAAAATGAAATCAGACAAAGATTTGGTGAGTTTGATCAAAAATTTTCATTCTGGGTCTATTATTTAGTGATGGGTGCCTTGATTCTGTGTATTACTTGGATGATTAATCTTTAGAACAACTCAGCTGAATTAATGCTTGCAAGTGGCGTTGAGATTAAACATATATCTAATGTTTGAAAAAGTCTATAACTTTTGAACTTTTTTCCTTTGCATTTATATTCTGATTAAATAGAAGGTAATGAAATTCTAACTTAGTTAAGGGTGCTATCAAAACGAATGAACAGATAAGGCCTTGTCTATCAAAAGGCCATTATTTCAAATTTTTGTCACAATCCATTTGTCAGGCATACTATTAAGCAGAACAGATGAATTACCATCACAAAGACAAGTTCTAATCTGACCTAATCACAAAGACAAGTTCTAACCCTTTTAGCTTGTAAAACATCAATAATAAAACCCCAGTCTAAAATATCATATGCCTTGGCAAAGTCCAGCTTAAACAAAGACCTTTCATCGACTAATCAAAAGTTTGAATTATAGTCACAGAAAGCAACTACCCTACTCAAAACGAATGAACAAATAAGATAGAAAATTTTCCCTAGGAGCCTTTCACCTGCATTTTTTTCTATATATATGTTGACTGTCTACATAATTGTATCTATATCTAATAAACATAATATTCTCAGGTTTCTCTTTTCCTTAATATTTTTCTTCTTCCTTTTTTGGTAAATTCTAAGAGCTTAAGATTGATTAAATAAAAGTGTTGATATATCTATTATTTTTTTCTTTGTTGTAGGAGAAAAACTTTACCAGAAAAAAGGACGCCAAGGAAGTGACTTTAAAAAAAAGTTACCCTCGGATGGTTTTTGAGCAATTGTGAGATGGGAACATAATGGGATTCCAACTGGACAATGGGCTATTAACTTTAGCTCATACCTTGGATGCTTGATACGGAGGAGTGATAATGTGAATCCTTATTACGAGGCTGAGGAGCAGCCATTTCATGTCCTGGAGAGTATATATCGAGATTGTTGGGTAAATTCTTCTATTTAGCACAATTATTTTTCAATTCTGTCAATTATTGTCCATGCTTAACTATATTTTAATTTTTAGAGATATTTCAACATCGAAGACAATCCCATAGGGTGGGAATTTTTATTTGGATACACGGGAAAGTTTAAGCATTCTCTTCGGGAGTGGAGACATGAGTTAAAGAAGAAATGCTTTGATTGTTTCACTCACAACTGGGAGAGGATATACAAGCGAGATAAGAGGGTTGAGCCTGAGCACTTAGCTGCACTTATAGTATTGTGGGGCCAAGAGGAGCACCAGGTAAATATGTATAGTAGTTAATTATCATCAAGTTATTTATCTGAAACTAGTGATATATTTCATTGTATATTATAGCTTGTACTAAAATTCTCTTTGTTCATGTTGAAGAAAAAATGCCAGAGAAATAAATTAAATCGATGGAAGAAAGATTATGATCATCATACGGGGACTACTTCATTTGCCCAGATTGAGGATCAATTTTGTAGGACAACGGTAAATAAAGTCTTTTAATCTTCTATATATATTCTCTCCACTTCCTAGAATATTTGATAAATAAAACTAATAACTATATTTTTAAATCTCAGAACGCTCCATTTATCCCGCTACCAGAACTGCACAGGAGGACGATGGTTCAATTTAAGAAGGGGTACGATGACGATGAGAATATGAAACAAAAGCTAGAATTGGCCAAGAAAATGCAGATTAACTAATTATCGTCTGTTTTTTTGTTGGGAATTTTTTGTTTGCACTCCTCTTTTTGGTCATCTTAATTATCATACATGAATTATATGTGTGAATGTCAAATGGTAAGTGTTATGCTGTAATTATGAGTTTTGTTAGAAGTGTTATATTTGTAAAAGAAAATGACCATAAATTTTCAGGTAGACAGACATTAAACATTACTAATTCATCCTCAAGTGATATAGGCGGTACATCTTCAGGTAGAAGTGTTATGCTCAATGCTCATAAGACTTAAACATTACTAATTCATCCTCAAGTGATATAGGCGGTACATCTTCAGGTAGCCAGACATTTTAAGTGCATATGCACGTTGTTTTTAATGTAAGCACATGGTCTATTAATCTAAGGCAATAAGTTTAAGGAGTAATCATTATAGTCCTCTGTCTCTCTTGCTATAGTGTATGAAATCTTGTGCTATCTTTCAGTGTTTTTTTTTAGAGTTGGAGACTTTTTATTCACTTGGAGCCTTTGCTCTGTTCTTCAATAGAAGTTCTTAATGGTAATCTTTTTTTTCTTCTATAAATTCCTCAATTTGTTTATACTCTTTTTTTTTCACTGATGTTGATGTCAGATTTAATTTGTGCATGAACTTTAGTGTGATATATAGGTTTTGAATTAGGAACACCGAACATAATGTCTCAAGTTTTGTTGATTTTTTAGTTTGCAAGCATTATGGGAGTAGAGACACTTACCATAGCTAGAACTCAAGAAGAGAATGAATTCAGATTCTTGTAGTCTAAAATTCTCTTGATTTTTTATGACTGTTTCATAGATATCATCATTTACATATCTTATACTATTACAAAAGTGTGTAGGATGTTAGAACTTTTTTGACCCGAAGAACCCTCTAAGTTATGTTAAAATACATACATGCATACATAAAATAGTTACATGCATACCTAATACATATATAACCATACCCCTTCATATTCTTTTCATAACTAACCCCTAATTAGAAAAATACAGTAAGTACACCTTCAAATTACATCCACTATTGTTAGAAAATTCAATTCAATAAACAGTGAGACCTCTAAGGGGAAAGATTATTTGTTTCTGATGAATATATAGAAAGGCTAAAAACTAGCCATTCCCAAACATCATAGAAATGATGTTTATAGAAAAATTGGTATTTTCAATACTAAATTCCTCAATAAACATTATTATATGTGTGAATGTGTTAAGGAAGATGCATGCATACTTCATCTTTTATTTTACTTGTTCAGGTAAATATATCTTTTATTTTTGAAAGGTCAATTCTTAAATTTAATTTTTTGTCTTTTAGGAAGCTCTGAAAAACACATATTCTAAGGTTGTTGCACAGAGCCAGGAGCCCCTGACTAGAGCGCGGAATTATAATGTGAGCCATTTAGTTTGTGGACTTCCCAAAAAGGAGAGGACCAGGTGGATGGGAGTTGGAGCTCAGAGGGTGTCTACACAATTCCAGTCTCCGTCGATTTCAACACCATTGACTATGCCCTCGGGGCCCTCTTATATGTCGCAGGAGGATTGCACTCAGCAGGCGATGCAGCTTGTATCCTCTGTGATGAATATGTTAGATGGTCAGATTCCCGAGGAGATGTGGAAGGATATCCAAGAGGAGCTTATGCGAGGGATCCAACCTACTGCTACTTTTGCGATGGTTTCCAAGCAAATAATGAAATCTTGTAGAAGGCGGGTTCCTGCTCGGGTGCAAAGCCAGATTATGAATTTTTTGGCCACTCAAAAGGCATTTACTGGTAGTGAAGAGAGTAGCCGGCAGGTATACTTATTATATATGTGAAACATGATTACACAATATTATGTGATTCTAATTTTAAATTATTTTGTTGTTAGAGTGGAGATGATGCTATTGGGAGCACGAGTCGTAGGGATGGAGCCGCCAGTGGCGACGCGGACGATGACATGGATAGGGCGGATGACCTATCTTAGTGAGTTATATATATCCTAAACCCGTGTTTGTATATTGGACATCTTTATAGTGGAGATTATGATATGCGTGTATGGTTTGTTGTGGAAAATTTTGTGGATTTAGAACTTATGATATGTGTGTACGGTTTGTTATGGGATTTTTTGTGGATTTAGAACTTATGATATGCGTATATGGTTTGTTGTGAAAATTTTTGTGGATTTAGAACTTATTGTGAAAATTGAATGTACATATTTCGAATATTTGTGAAAATTGATTGAATGAGAGATGTTTGTGAAATTTGGATTGTATATATTTCGAGATGTTTTGGAATGTGCAAGAAATGTCTGTGAAATTTGGATTGTATATATTTCGAGATGTTTTGGAATGTGCAAGAAATGTCGTTGTTTGCAGATTATTTTTATAGGGAATTGATATGTATAGGGAACTGATTACAATCAGCTAAATTTTTTTTAACTGTTAATGACTATCGCTGACGGGAATCCCGTCAACGATAATTATCGCTGACGGGAATACCGTCAGCGATAATTATCGCTGACGGGC
>NC_033802.1:12204289-12216211 GCF_001876935.1 Asparagus officinalis
ACCGTCAGCGATAGCTTGTTCAGCGCTGACGAACTGCCGTCAGCAACAAACATCACTGACGGGATCCCGTCAGCGATGTAGTTAACATCGCTGACGGGCCCCCCGTCAGCGATGTATCATTATCACTGACGGCGTTTGCCGTCAACATTGTTGCTGTCAGTAATACACATTACTGACGGTGCCCCGTCAGCGATAGTTCTTCCCTGAAGGGACTATTGCTGACGGCATATCCTTGACGGGATGCCGTCAAGGATACTTATCGCCAACGTGATTTTAAGCATTCCTGACGGGAATGCCCGTCAACGATACCTGGTTTTCCACTAGTGCATGTATATAAGTAAAATTCAATAACCCCCTTACTTAATCCGAATTTACATCAGTTACCGCTAAAATCATCAGCTAACAACACCACTCTAGTTCCAAACAAAATTACGAGATCGCCATTCGAGAAAGAATCAAAAAGCTAAAACAAGTCCCAAACCCTAGAAACTGAGATCAATCAGATCGTAGAAAGGAGAGCAATTGGAGACAACTGATACCTTGATCTGGCGGGAAACCCGCGGCCGAGCGGCGATCGAGACCGAAGCTCCGGCGATGGCAGCCATTAGAGAGAGAGAGAATTTCTAGAGAGAGAAAATGGCGACAAGCACGAAGAGCGTGGGTGAGAGAGAGAGAGCGGTGGCCGTATTTAAAGGGGGGAAGGCGCCGTTCTTATGACAGAGAGAGAGAGAGCTTTGTGAACATCGAAAGGCTTTCTAGAAGAGAGAGAAAAAGTGTCGTGTGACCGAAATACCCTCCTGCTTTAGCGCCACGTGGCACGGGAGTCGTGAGACTCGCTTCGTCGGCATCGACGAAAGGCTGTGATCAGCTGATAATAGTGAACGCGCTACAGCTGTGTCAACAAATAAGAAGTTCGGTTTTCGGTATTGAATCCTGTAGCGGGTTGTGATTCGAAGGTGGTACTGAACAACGTTGGACTGACACGTGGCAGTTACCTAAGGCTTTGGACCATCAGGAAACCCCCTCAGCGCTGGATGGTTATCAAGAGAAACTCTCATATAACTCTCAAAATATTAAAGAATCCCTTTTTAAGTGTAAGATTTTATTAGAAAACCTTCTATCCACGTTTGCTGTCAATTTCTGGCAAAAAGATTCCATTTTATTATTCTACTTACACATGAGAAATTATGGTTTTCTGATATTCAGGTTATTACGAGGGTTTTCTAATATTTTTAAAAGTTATGGGAGTTTATTTGATAATCATCAAAAGTTAAGGGGATTTTATAATATTTAGTCTTACTGTATTCTTCATTCTTTTACGGTAAAATGGTCAGATTGATATATTTTGTACAGGCTTGGTGACATGTTGGTATATTTTCTTTTAGTTTTGTCAGATTGGTGTATTTTGCAGACTCCAGCGCCATATAGCCCTTAAATTTGGCCGGAGTTACTGTTCCGGCCACTACTGATGGGATTTTTTGCATGAAACCCTATCATTAAAAACCCATCCTGCTCCTGACCCCCCTCCCCCTCTCCCTTCTCCTCATCCTCTTCAACCTCCCCCTCTCCCTCCTCCTCCTCATCCTCTTCAACCTCCCCCTCCTCCTCGTCGAATTCGTTCATCGAGAGCTCGCTGCACGATCTCAACACCGTCGATGGACGAAACTGGGAGATTGAGGGGATCAGTGATGTGGATCGCGATGCAGTTACTGAGGATAGCTTGGATAATGACAATGAGTCCAATTCGGCTGTTTGTTACTTGATTCTCCTTCTCTTTGTCTGATTTTTGGTCATTACGCAATAATTTCTCTTTAATGGACAAGCATTTGGTGTTTTTTTAAGATCAATTTTGGTTACTTAGGGTGAAGGTTAGCTTTTGTGGTGTTATTGATGAGTATTTAGTATATTTTAGTTTACAAATCATGTGAATGAGTGTTGTTGCAACTACACACTTTACAACTTGTTCTTCTTGTTGAGATGAATGGAAACATGTTGAAGCTGTTGAGGGAAAAGCATGGAGATGATGCTTGTGATGGTGCTTGAAGAGGATGAGGAGGAGGAGGGGGAGTGGGAGGTTGAAGAGGATGAGGAGGAGGAGGGGGGGGGGGGGGGTTAGGAGCAGGATGGATTTTTGATGAGGGGTTTTATGCAAAAAAATCCCATCAGCAGTGGCCGGAACGGTAACTCCGGCCAAATTTAAGGGATATATGGCGCCGGGTCTACAAAATATACCAATCTGACAAAACTAAAAAAAATATACTAACATGTCACCAAGCCTCTATAAAATATACCGATCTGGCCATTTTGTCATTCTTTTACATTTAGTTCGTGCATATGTATATCTCTGTGTGAACGTGTGTGTGTATCCCTTTTTTTAGGTAACCTCTCGTATTATTTATTTTCAAACAGAATTCTTGCTTCTTTTTTTTAAGAGTATGTACGGACTAGGGGAGAAATTTTTATACAGTGTGCCTAAGTTATTTTTTTCATCAAATCACTTTGCGTGTTTGCCCCAAGCTTCCCCCCCCCCCCCCAACCCCCAAAAAAATAGCGTTGCATTGAAAATTTTCAAACATTCATAAACGTTTGAATTTAGGGTTATTTGCATATATACTCCTTGAATTATGGGTAATTGCAGACCTACCCTCTAAATCTCAAAATTTGTAAAACTACTCCTCAAATAATCAATTCTGAAAAAAAATTACCCTCAAAGAAATTAATTATAAACTTTGATAAGCTAATTTATAATTGCAATGTAAAAACTATCAATAAATAGTCAAAATTTTATCCCGGATTTGATTATTTATTGATCTTAGGGTTTCCCCAAAGTTGATGATTGGAGGATTAGCTTTGCAAATACTAAAATGTAGGGGGCATTTTTTGTAAACGCCCATGAGTTAAGGGGTACGCACTAGGGGTGCCAACCGTATCTGTATCCGAGGAAATATCTGTAACCGTATCCGTTAGGATACGAATATGGTTACTCATATCTATTACTGATAGGATATGGTTGCGGATATGGTTTTGTAGTGAAATATCCGTATCCATATCCGAAAATATCTGAATACATATTGGTAATACTCGTACGATGGTTTCGATTCTTAGATTATGGATTTGTGGTTAATTTTAATGATCAAGATGTCTAATCTTAGCTTTTCAATCATAATGAACATATTAACGAACTCTTTTTGTATCACATGACTATATTTTTCTGAATACTATCTAGTTTTCTCATATCCTTTTTGTATCTGCATGCATATCCGTTTATATATCCGCATCTATATCCATAACCGTATCCAATTTTGGCGGATATGAATATGAATTTTTCTTACCGACGTATATCCGTATCCGTATCCGAGATGAGGAAGCGGATATGGATATGGTAAGTGCCATATCCGAGCTGTATCCGCTCCGTTAACACCCCTGATCATTGGGATATCATTTATAGTATCAACTAAATCATCATCATTGTTTGAAAGGCGACACCTCACCTGTCCCATGCAGGGTCCCTGAGGCATTTTTCAGTCAAATAAGCGTAGAAAACATTGATGAAACTGTTCATGTAAGCTTCACTTTTCCATAGTGACATAGTCAATAAGCCCCAAACAATTTTATAAATTTAAGAACAATAACAACTAATTCAATGAGTCCATAGAGGTTTATCACGGTTCTAGATTAAGCTCAACAACTTTTGTACAGAAAACTTGAACCACATATATTTCTTCTGGTAACCAGCCATTTCATCTAGGAAGGCAGAAGTTGCACAGAACCAAATCACAAATTTCACAGAAAAACTGTAACTTTTCTTCTTCTTTTTTTCTCTCTTTTCTTAATTAAAAGAGCTGCATTTTAGTATCATGATCTGCGATTACATGAATTTACAAAAACCACTCAAGCCGCTCTAGATGATAACCAAAGCCAAACCATACTCGTGGCATTCCACGTGAAACTGACTCATTTCTATATACAATATTAACAACTAGAATACCCAAATAACAATATATAACGGTGATTCCCAAAAATCTCACAGTACGGTACTCGCACCATTTTCAGTAGGCGAGCCAGGAACAAAGGGTGTAAATCCTCGCCCACCAAAAACAGGGCGCATGAAAGAATTGTCAAAGCTACGCCAATAATGGACTGTGTGAGTTGGTTCGGTGAGAAGCATTTTGAGACTTGGCGGTCGACGTATTTTTCCACCTCCAGTTTCGACCTCAGATTCCTGTACATTTTCAAGGAGGGGAATGAGGACAGAACTGGGAGTTGGAGGCTCTGACATGCTGCTGGAATGTCTTGTGCTTGAAGGAAGTAGGAGCCTGACTAGAGGCTTGGTCATCAACCCAAACACCTGTTTGATGATGGAAAATGGATATAGCTCAAGATTCTCAAAAGAACAGAGATATGCTGAGAATTTCAAGGTATAACTGAATATTTTCCTATTTAACCTAAATCTGAATATTTTCCTATTTAGCCTACATCCTTTTGAGTTGAAATTCTCATTTAACACAGCTAAATTTTTAACAGAGAAGGGGAAATGAAAAAAAAAATGGAAAATGCTCCCTCTCTCCCAAATAACAAGGGCTAACACCCAAATCTTTTGCAGCGTACCCTCTAAATCTGCATATTTGCTAATTTAACCCTATGAATCTTTAGCGGTGTTAAATGTGAGGGTACAAAAAAACAATGCGGAACAATGTGGAAGAATGTAGGAATAAATTATAAATCTGCAAGTAGGATAGACTTTGGGTGTGGGAGGCTACAGAAGCAAATATATTCGTGTGTGCGTATCTATACACACACACACACACACTATATACAAATGCATCTTATATATACACTATTCAACTTCATCTTTACTATCTACAGCTCGTCTGAAGAAATAACATTGGTAGCAGGGGAATATGAGCGGAATAAAAAATAAGAGAAGTAACAAAAATTATGTACCATTGTGCTAAAAAGAACAACTGTAATGGTACTCGTGATCATGATAGCATTTCCACGCTGTCGGGTGTGACCAAAAGTTGTAAACTGAAGACAAATTTCCATAATATCAATATCAGTAACTGACAATTATAAAATGCAAAAGCATAAGAGATATCATAAGCAAAACAACAAAGTTTAATCAATACACTTTAAGACTTTCATGTGAACTGTTTCACATGTTATTGACTTCAGAGATGTTCTTGCATATTAGTACTAGGAAGTATTAAACACTATCATAATCATATTTGGTAAGTATTAAATAAACATGTGATCCTTAAAACATTTTCATGTGGCGGACATTTTCATGTGGCGGACATTTTCATGTGGCGGTTAGTTTTTAATATTCAGAGTGGCCAAACTTTATATAATGAAGGATATCCTCCTCTGTAGATAAAAGATATCGTAGTTAACCTAAGGCATTTAGGTTCATCAACTATCAATAGAAATTTCTGCTGATTAAGTTGATTATAGCAACCTATTATGAAGAAAATAATCATAATAGGAATTATTAAACACTATCATAATAATATTTGGTAAGTATTAAATAAACATATTTGGTAAGTATTAAATAAACATGTGATCCTTAAAACATTTTCATGTGGCAGACATTTTCATGTGGCAGACATTTTCATGTGGCAGTTAGTTTTTAATATTCAGAGTGGCCAAACTTTATATAGTGAAGGATATCCTCCTCTGTAGATAAAAGATATCGTAGTTAACCTAAGGCATTTAGGTTCATCAACTATCAATAGAAATTTCTGCTGATTATGTTGATTATAGCAGCCTATTATGAAGAAAATAATCATAATAGGAATTATTAAACACTATCATAATCATATTTGGTAAGTATTAAATAAACATGTGATCCTTAAAACATTTTCATGTGGCAGACATTTTCATGTGGCAGTTAGTTTTTAATATTCAGAGTGGCCAAACTTTATATAATGAAGGATATCCTCCTCTGTAGATAAAAGATATTGTAGGTAACCTAAGGCTTATAGGTTCATCAACTATCAATAGAAATTTCTGCTGATTAAGATGATTATAGCAACCTATTATGAAGAAAATAATCATAAAGAACTCCAATTGTTAGCTGATCATGGAAAAGCGAGAAACACTCTCTTCTACAACAAGGACTGAGTATAGAAAAAAGTTTAAGAAACAATATAGCGCTAGCTCATACACTCACTGTGTGTGTGACACAGTGTGTGCGGGCGCGCACGTGTGGGTGCATGTCTTGAGTACAGACAAAAGACATTAGGTCATTAGATACTCCTATACTGAAAAGTATTAACTGCGTGTTTACTAAAACCATCGGACACTGAAAAAATGAACCTGAAAAAAAGAAAAAAAAAGAAAAGAAAAAGATATGTACTGAAAGATAATGTTGTGTAACCTGATTGTAAGCGAGTGCAATTGATACCGCACCACGCATAAGACCTGCCCACCATATTGTAACCTGTCAATCAGATAGTTTAAGTCAATATTCCGAAGACTATTCCGAAGACTTCGAAGAATACAAAATAACCAAGATGTCAAACACCGACTTGCTGCTTAAAGGAGATTTTCTCATTTGGTGACTTTTTAGCTAAATTCATCAAGAAAGATAGTGGGAAAACGAATACGGCTCTTCCAACCAAAACCAAACCTATTAGAATTGAGCTCACAACAATCGATTTTCCAGGACTGCACATCAAAGAGAGAAATTTATAAGCTACCAAAATAACATATTTGATTAACAATATGAAACATATGAAATTAATTAAAAGACAGAAAGAGTAAGCTAAACTGCCAATTGAACTGTCCACTTCAGTTGTCCCCTGAGTGCCTAGCTAGCTGCTTAGCGTCCAAGCCTATTATCCGTTTAAACCTCTTTTTACCTTATTAAGAATCTTGTCTTCACGGTTTTAAACAACCATAGGATATTACAGAGAGATTTCTCTAAAAGGCTCTAAATAAGTTACACCATAAAAGGAACGAAGAAAAAAAATAAATGAAGAAAAACTGAGAAAGAAAAAAGAAGAAAAGAAAAGAATTTAAATATTATAATTATTCTGGCAAATGCTGGAGGAGGTGGTTAACTATGTTGGACATAGCAGTGGCTCCCTACATGTTGCTGATGAGCATTTCACATGCAATTCACTGGAGTTTTACTTACTTGATGTTGCTAAAATGGAAGGCGATAATGGGTACATTAGAGCTGAGAAAGTTACCTGATGGTTCCAAAAATTAGCATGTATTACAGACTTACAGTCTAAGTTGAATGGACATAGGTACAGGTACCGGTATGGGACACGGAAGTTTGTAAAAGATAAGGCACGGGGACACGGCTCTATACATATACTGAAATTAATAATTTATATAAGATCAATAATGTTTTTCATTCACATGTTATGAGGATATACATAAGAAAGCCAACCCCAAAAATTTGGGATCAATGTTTTGCTGTCGTTATTATTATGGTTATTTTATGAGAACGAAATTCTCATGAAATTTTTATGTTTTTTTATTATGTAGATTATAAATTGGAAAACTATTGGTTTTCAAACGAGATATCCAAACTTTAAAATCATAGCTCTGAACTGGGTATAGAGAACTGGGTATAGACTGAAACGAACTCATCCAACGAGTTTCAGAAAGTGAAGTGTAGGATAAACATCCAAGAAGTGTAGGGTGAGTGTTTTAAATTGAAATAAGTACTATAAAATTGAGTATACATTTGAATAAATGTATGCATATGTTATAAAATAGGAGGGTTAATTTGATAGTATTATCATGAGCATAATAGACTATATACAAGAGATAAGATGGATGCGGATAGATAACCCAATACGGGTCTATACTCGAATATCCATAACTTAATATACGAAGGCTATGTTTGGATTAGAGACTTTTTTAATCCCGGTATTAATTAAACTCGCTATAGTCTTTGGATATAATAATCCAACGGACTATAATGAGTTAAATTTTTAATAATATGCTTAGTTCAAATTGTTACACCTCTAGTACCTATATCATGTTTCGGAACTTATCATTATAAAGGAGTATAAGATTAGAACATAATAGTAAATGTCCGCAATGCCCTCTACATACCAGTGAAGTATTTCAAGAGCTTGTTTGTATTTTTCAGATTTTTAGGGGATTGTTTGTAATTCATATTTCTAAAGGGGAAGTTTGTAATTTTCATATTTTTCATTTTTTTGTAATTTTGCAAACTTTAAAGTGGTTGTTTGTAATTTTCCAATTTTTTAGGGTGTTATTTGTAATATTTAAATTTATAGAAGGGTTGTTTGTTATTTTTAAATTTTCAAGTGTTGTTTGAAGGGTTGTTGCAATGTTTGTTATTTTTAAATTTTCAAGTGTTGTTTGAAGGGTTGTTGCAATTCAACTTTTTTGGGCTATTTGTAAATTTTTTGTTTTTACATTTTTATTTGTAGTTTTTGGATTTTTTTCAAGTGGTTGCTTGTAACTTTTAGACTACGGGCTCTTTGTAATTTTTTATTTCTTTGGGGATGTTTTATAATTTTTAGATATTTTCATTTTGGCAAAAGATCTTTCCAAATATCGAGGTATTAACAAATATCTAGATTTAGGGAATATGCAAATGAGGATGATTAATGAGTATAAGCCATCAAAGTGTGGATACGCAAATGAGATGATTAATATGCAATCAAAGTGGATGAGCGAAATGATTGGGAATGAAAAATATTAATAACTCTTAGAAAGTTAAGGGGTAATGATGTCATTTTAGATCTAATCCCGAATGAGAAATAGTCGTAGGACTATAATAACCCCCTCTCCCTCCATTATTTAGTCTTAAATCATTGAACTATTGCATTTTAATAGACTAAATAGTCCCACGTAATATCCCCTAAATTTTTGAACCAAACATGTTACTATTTTATTTTAAAGAACAAAGGGTCACTATCTCAAAATAATACGCAACCCAAACATGGTCTAACTCTAACAACCCCTCTCAAGCTGGAGATATCTATCATGCCCGGATTGTCACACCAAGGAGAAAAAAATCTTGGAAGACACTACCTTGTTGAATATATCAACATTTGCTCTGAAGAACGAGTAGAACGGGTGCGTATCAATTATTTCACTATCCCGTACAAAATGACAGTTCACCCATATCTGTTTAGTCTTTTAATGAGAAACTAGATTCTTTACAATGTAGATGGCACACTGATTATCACAATGCATAGGCATAGGACCCGATTGAAGAAAACCAAGTACTTTCATCAAATTCTTCAACTACTTCATCTCACATGTAGTATGATCTATTGCTCAATACTCAGCGTCTACACTAGATAGACACCACATCTTGCTTTTTTACTTCTCCAGGTGACGAGATTGCCTCCAACAAAAGTACAGTATCTGGTCGTAGACTTCCTGTCTCTAGCTCCTGCGTAACTTGAATCTGAGTAAGCAGAAATGTGTACATGTTTATCCTTCTTGTATAGTAAACCTTTTCCAGGGAAGCTTTGGATGTAAGCTAGAATCCTCATTACGGCTCTCCAGTGAAACTCTCTAGGCCTATGCATGTTATAAATGAGAATAAAATAACTACTTGCAAGAGATTTGGTAGTGTTATCTTTGCCCATAATACTTGAAGACGTTAGCGATCAAAAAGGCATAGTCATAATCAGTAGAAACCCTAGACGAGTAAGTTAATAAAAACCCTAGGCGGGTAAGCCAATAGAAATTTTAGACAGGTAAGCCAGTAAAGATACCTTAGGCAAGTTAGCCACTAGAAACCCTAGGCCGATCAGCTAGTAGAAGCAACGTTGGAGTCAACTATGTACTTTCGCATCTAACCACTGAAAGAGGATGAAGAGGGCTAATGTTCACAATGAACAGCGTGTGTGGCTTACTACCATCAATGGCCATCGGTGAACAGTGCTATTTTCCCCATTTGATGCTAGGTTTTTTAAGGTAGGCTTTTTTTATTAAGGCTCAGCAAAGATTTAGCAATCAAATGATGTAGAAGCCAAAAATACTGTCGTAACTACCGAGGAGAGCATGAAGGTCATGCAAAATCCCCTTGATGGCCTCAAGATATAGAAAGATGGGAGAAGTTGTAAGGATCGAGTATTGCTCTGATACAAATGTATCAAGCACAATCTTCTTCGCCTAATAGGATAATAGGAACAAGCTAGCATACCCAAATTCTCTCTGAGTCGTTGAGAAGGGACAGGAGTCTAGGAGAAAGATACTGCAACAGCTACAGCAGTCAAATACGTAGGTAGAAGAGGCGGCGGCGGCAGACTGTTGAGGGCTAGGATTACTTTTTTCCCTTTTGATGGTTGAGATTACTTTGATCTGGAGATGAACGACTAGGATTGAGTGAAGATTAGGATGTAATAACGTGGTGCTTTGATACTATGTTATAAAATTGGAGGGTTAATTTGATAGTATTATTCATGAGCATAATAAACTTTGTACAAGAGATAAGATGAATATGGATAGATAACCCAATACAGCTCTATACCCGAATATCCATAACTTAATATACTAACTCTAACACAATATATATTCAAGAAAGTTGTTGTCTGATACAGGTATGATACATGAGAGAAGTATTAAAGGAGTGTCCAGTATGAGTCGGCATCCGACATGTGTGGGGTGTGGGTACAGTTTCAGGATAGAAGTACCCAGGTAATATAGATTATAGTAAAAATGCCATGTACAAGATTATTGGTTGTCGACAAGGTTGATAATGCTGGATGTGACAAGTAGTTATATAATCTCATCCATTATATGATGTGTATGCATATATATGAGAAAATAGGGGCCTTGGCCCATATCACTGATTAAGAGGGGGAAAAAAGAGAGGGAGAGGGATAAAATTGTTGAACGACTGGAGAAAGATTATCTCATGAACTAATTGGCTTTGTACTTTATCCATATTATAGTTAAACATGCATTCTATATAATATCATTGGCTTGTAGCTAATAAAATAGGGTGAACATATGTCCGCTAAAATGGAACAAATAGAAGCCGCCACCAACCATAGTCAACTACTTAAGGCCTACCAGTGTTGCACCATAAAATCCTATTTTAAATTTCGCATAGTTTCTCAATCCCCAAAAACAAAAGAAACCAGAAAAAATAAAATACTGAAAAGTAGTACCTGTATAAACTAGCACAGAAAACAAAATACTCCTAAACCACTTAATCAAGTTTGTGACAGATCTCCGTGATGATTTTATTACCTTTAAGACATTATTTTCAAGTTCATTTTTCAACACAAGTATTACTAAGACTCAGCTAACATTTTAATCTATCTGGAGCCAGGTCTGTACAAAAAGGATTACATATTTACACATTATAGTCAAATTGTGTCAGCATTCTCACCTTTTATGATTAACAAATTTAGCTGGATGTACTGTACTCCCATTTAAAACCCTCCTTGCACCTATTGAATTTTTTTGTACACCAACTTGAACAAGATTTATCAATTTTAGTCTGAGCGTTGCAACAAAAATCACTGCATCCATTTATAACCTCTCCCCATCTACTGGCAGTCAACCTCTACCATTTTATGTTTATGCTGATGAAAGTGAGAATATTTATGTTGGTAACAATTTTGTTAGCCATGAGAAAATTAAACCCGAAATGGTATGGTTAACCTACTATTTTAAAGGTCCTTCTACTCTATGGACACTTCAAATAGTTAGCATGACATATTCTAGGTCTTCTCCGCTTTTATCTAAGGAAACACGATTCAATCTGCAAGAGAAATCCGTATGTGTGCTATCTATAAGTGCTTCCTGACCATGGTTCAAACTTCCCATTTGTTATTCACAAGGTAAAAGATTGACGTAATGACTAAGATATTTTTTGCATGCAACATAGATTAGAGGATAAATTTATTTATAGATTAACTTATGCTTGAGATATGGTTAAGACCCAAGGTATTACCAATTGAT
>NC_033802.1:12216221-12407583 GCF_001876935.1 Asparagus officinalis
TAAGGGCCCATTAGTTGTTAACCCTAGCCCAATAAGCCCATTAATAATAACCTTAGTTCTAAGGGATATCTCAACTTACCATGTCCACATGTTTCTCACGTAAAGAATGTTAGGTCTTATGTTTATGAGTCTACTATCTAATCTAGTTTTGATAATTAACAAACAATTCCTAACAACATTTGTCGAGTATTTATATTTTCTTGTTAGGTACTCTACACAAAGATCCTCAGTTGGAGGTTGGATGGAATTAAGCTTAACGACGATATCAAGGAGGTTGGAAGGAAATCGGAATGAAGCTTTGCATTTCAAGTCAAGATCTAATATCGCTTCATCCGCAACCAAGGCGAGCTTATTGAAGATCATATTGCTTGGGTATAGTGTTTTAGGTTTATACTTTGTGTGTTTATACTTAGAGCTCAAAATTCATACATATTTGTTTTGATTTATCGTTTATTTTGATTTATCGCCGTTTTGGATTATAGACTTAACAACACGATTTTATATCTTTCCTCAAGGCTATCAATCTATTTTAAAGTACTTCAAAACTTGTTTGAAGAAATTTTATCAAAATCAAGTTTTAACGTTTTCGTATTTTTGAACGGTTTGCAAAATATAAAGCTTTTGAGTTATTGACTTGACGACAATATTTTATACCTTTTATTAAGTCCATTAATCCACTCAAAAGTGTTTTCAAACTTGTATATACTTATTGTGTCAAAATCAGAGTTTTTACGAACTCGTATTTTTGATAATTTTGCAAAATGACGAGTTTTTACAAATGGAAATAGCATTTTCAAAAATTTCTTCGTTTACATGTTCATCTTCATGGTTATAAACGTTTTCCAAAATTTTACTATTTTTGGAGTCAATTTGTTATGTTTAATTGATTTTTCAAAATCAAATTTTCTACAAAAACAGCTCTAGGAAAATCTCATGTATCAGTTCCAGTCGACCAAACACATGACACCGATTGACCGACCAGAAAGAGTTTTCAGCATTTGAGTTCTCATAGTTTTTCAGTCGACTGACACACTTGTATCGGTCGACTGATAGGCACACATCGGTCGACCGACACAAGTCTACCGGTCGACCGAATATGTGACCGTTGTAAAATAACGGCTAGTTTTCCAAAACTTTTTTCTTATTGGTTTTTGCCTCGTTTTTTGTGCTTAGGGGCTGTTGTAATGAGAACCTATATATATCCCTCTGATTTTATTTGCAAAGTTCAACTAAGAAAAGTTTAAATCAAGTTTGTTTATGTGAAGATAGTTTCACAAAGAGAAGGATTTGATTTTCAACATTGAGGAGCTCATCATCAACCTTCTACATCTCTTTGTTTAAGAAGTTTTCTAAACTCTATTTATCTAGCTTGTTCATATTTTAATTATTACATTTATTTGCTAGATTAATTTGAGTTTAGTTTCATTAATACTTGTTATTTTCACACACAACCACTTGAGTTTAAGTTATTTTTACATATTGTATAATTTGGATTGTGGGTGTGATTGAGTGAGCTTACATTTAGTTCTCATCTTGTTTAGAGAATAAATTATCTTTACTTGTGCTAAATTGTTGAGAACACATTGTAATACACACAGACACAGGGAATTAAACCCTTTGCTGGAGTGATTGAGGGCAATGATCATGTGGAGGATTCTGTTTCCAAACTCCTAGTGGTGAAGGGCATCGCTTTTGCTATCTCAGGTCATGGTTATTGTGCAGCTTTTGATACGTGTAACTCATTTATATGTTTATATGTTCACATCTGTTTATCTTAGCATGAGCTTATGGTATGTGTCTCTATTGTGTTAACAGTTACAAAATCTAGGTTCTGTTTCCTTAATAATTCCCAAGACGAGATGATTCGAAAAATATTCTACAACATTAACGACAAATCATTGCTTGTTGTAGCAGAGTATACTACCAACACAAGATGTTGGTCCTTGCCGATGATGTAAGACATATTTACACACTTTGGAATTTCTAATTCTCTTTAATTATCTATTGTGTTTTGTTTACGGAAATCATATTATACATTTAACTCCACATTATGTAGATAATGTAACATATTTTACTTTTTTGTTTGGTGTGATTTTGTTAACAAAGTTTCGTTAAAATGACATTTTGTTCATTTTATAGTATGGATTATTTTTAATGAGCTGTTGATTCAAAAATGGGGGAAGACATATGAATATAATAATTGCTGGTTGGAATAATATACATGCTATAACATTCTAGCACTAGCACAGAATAACTAGTAATTTCTTGAACTGTTAATAGATTATTACATCACACTTGCCTTGTATGAAATGTGAATGTAGGGTAGGGAAATGTTGTTTACAAAACCGAATGTCCACTTCTTTGCTTGCCTTGTATGAAATGTGAATGTAGGGTAGGGAAATGTTGTTTACAAAACCGAATGTCCACTTCTTTGAGTTCAAATAAATGGTGGCCCATTGTTGTTTACAAAACCGAATGTCCACTTCTTTGAGTTCAAATAAATGGTGGCCCATAAGTATTTTATATCAATGAAGTTGGCATTTGCTTAAGTCCCACACTTGATAATTGATATTTAATGTATTTGTTTCACATTTACAATTTATAATCATACTCTACATACAAGGTGGAGTAAAGGCTTTTAATGCTCAAGTCAAATATATTTTATAGCCATTAAGTTGACAAACACACAATATTTGGTTATTTGGTGGCAACTCATTTTCTAAATAAGCACAACTAAAATATAGAGTAGTGAGACACACCTGCCAATGTGATTAGATATATATGTATATATTATTTACATTATGAGTATATAGGCATACAAGGTAAAATCATAGTTTTGGTTTCACTGTTCAATCAAGATGCTCTTCATATGAACTTTTGTGTATTTTAATCTAAATAAAAGTAGGATTATGTTGTACATTGTGTCCAACAAAAGTTTAAACCACTTACAACATAGATTCACTTGTGTATTGTGTGAATCCGCATAGTTTGTATTACATATAAAAGATATTTGTGACATGATACCACAGTTTTATACTCTGTATAACTAAAATAAAATCAATAAATATTCCCCTCGAAGCTGCACCACAGAGGTGGAACCTTGACGGTATATTCTATTTTTCTTTACTCAATTTCTACATTTTAGTGAGTAAATGATCCCTAGTCGTGACTTTGTATCAGACACATAAGAAGAAACTCTCCTCATGAAAGATTTGAAGTGTTCTCCTCAATACAGGTCCAATATTCTTCACATGTGTTCTTTGAAGCTGCCAGCAACAAAGCAGTTATATTATCAGAACCCGAGGCGTAAGCAATCTGTGATATTCAATTTACTTATGTAACATTTTTCTGCAATCACGTAATTCCAATGTTCTTAGTTCTTGCAGTATTGTTTAAGTCTTTGATTTGAAGTCATATGCATATGTGTGTCAGACACCTGCAACATTGGATTCAAACCTGACCATCATTGGATTCAAACCTGACCATCCGGTAAATAAACCTACGTTGTCAAGAATGTTTTTAATCTTTGGTCAAAGCTAAGGTCTAGAATTTTCTTCACTTTTGTGCTCTATAGCAGTTCTGGGGCTCTTGCTAAAATATCTCAATTCAACACCAATCTTTCTACATGTAACATAGTCTCGGGTGATAATGGGGATGAACTAGCAGAATTCACATATGAATTACCCTCTGAAGATATAAGACTCATGATCCCTTCAACGGAGAAGGTGTTGCTCGTTGATCATCGTTGTTGTCTACACATTTTGGATGTGAGCCTTTTAAACTATGTCCTCTCTCTAATTTCTCATTGTTTCAATTTTAACTCACCCTTTCTTAATGCAGTTAAAGAGGTGTGAAGGACAATACAGACCTGAAGTATACTTGCCTTTAACGGATACAATCCTAATGCCGGAAAAGGACATGTTTTTAGGCCTAAGACGGAGGGAAGTCCAAGCATGGGATTCAAAACGGTCCATCTGACAGGATTCGTTGACCACTTGGTCGTCAACTATAGGTACTTTTATTATGAGACATTTGTCAAGGAGGATATTTTTATCCTATCCCATTGCTGCCCGAAACACTGTTGTAATATGTGCTGATTAGGTATATGGCGAATTTTGGGGTACCAAACCCTTCTCCTCTGTTTTTATTTACTTGTTGAATTGCATTCTCTCTCTTGAATGTCTAACTTGCATTTTCTCTCTTGCTAAATTGCATTCTCTCTAGTGGTTATCCTAAAAAGTCAGACATTCAAGAGAGAGAATGTAGTTCAGCAAGTAAATAAAGACAGAGAAGGAGAAGAGTTTGGTACCCTAAAATTCACAATATACCCGATCGACACATATTACAATAGTGTTTAGGGCAGCAATGGGATAGGATAAACATATCATCCGCGACAAATGTCTCATAATAAAAGTACCTATAGCCGACGACCAAGTAGTCAGCGAATCCTGTCAGAATGGACCGTTCTGTATCTCATGCTTGGACTTCCCTCCGTCTTAGGCCTAAAAACATGTCCTTTTCCGACATTAGAATTGTATCCGTGAAAGGCAAGTATACTACAAGTCTATATTGTCTTTCACACCTCTTTAATTGCATTAAGAAACGGTGAGTTAAAATTGAAACAATGAAAAATTAGAGAGGAGATAGTTTAAAAGGCTCACATCCAAAATGTGTAGACAACAGCGATGATCAACGAGCAACACCTTCTCCGTTGAAGGGATCATGAGTCTTATATCTTCAAAGGGTAATTCATAGGTGAATTCTGCCAGTTCATCCCCATTATCACCCGAGACTATGTTACATGTAGAAAGATTGGTGTTGAATTGAGATATTTTAACAAGAGCCCCAGAACTGACATAGAGCACAAAAGTAAAGAAAATTCTAAACCTTAGATTTGTACAAACATTAAAAACATTTTTGACAATGTAGGTTTATTTACCAGATGTTCAGGTTTGAATCCAATGCTGCAGGTGTCTAACACACATATATGTATATGACTTCAAATCAAAGACTTTAACAATACTGCAAGAACTAAGAACATTAGAATTACTTGATTGCAGAAAAATGTTACATAAGTAAATTGAATATCACAGATTGCTTGCACCTCTGGTTCTGATAATATAACTGCTTTGTTGCTGGCAACTTCAAAGAACACGTAGAGAATATTGGATCTGTATTGAGGAGAACACTTCAAATCTTTCCTGATGAGAGTTTCTTCTTATGTGTCTGATACAAAGACACGACTAGGGATCATTTACTCACTAAAATGTAGAAATTGAGTAAAGAAAAATAGAATGTACGGTCAAGGTTCCACCTTTGTGATGCAGCTTCAAGGAGAATATTTACTGATTTTATACTAGTTATACAATGTATAAAACTGTGGTATCATGTCACGAACATCTTTTATATGTAGTACAAACTATGTGGATTTACACAATACACAAGTGAATTTATGTTGTAAGTGGTTTAAACCTTTGTTGAGCACAATGTACAACATAGTCCCTTTTTTAGATTAAAATACACAAAAGTTCATATGAAGAGCATCTTGATTGAACAGTGAAACCAAAACTCTGATTCCACCTTGTATGACTATATACTCATAATGTAAAGAATATATACATATACATCTAATCACATCGGCAGGTGTGTCTCACCACTCTATATTTTAGTTGTGCTTATTTAGAAAATGAGTTGTCACCAAATAACCAAATATTGTGTGTTTGTCAACTTAATAGCTATAAAATACATTTGACTTAAGCATCAAAAGTCTTTACTCCAGCTTGTATGTAGAGTATGATTATAGATTGTAAATGTGAAACAAATACATATTAAATATCAATTATCAAGTGTGGGACTTATGCAAATGCCAACTTCATTGACATAAAAATACTTTTGGGCCACCATTTATTTGAACTCAAAGAAGTGGACATTCGGTTTTGTAAACAACATTTCCCTACCCTACATGGGCCACCATTTATTTGAACTCAAAGAAGTGGACATTCGGTTTTGTAAACAACATTTCCCTACCCTACATTCACATTTCATACAAGGCAAGAAAAGAAGTGGACATTCGGTTTTGTAAACAACATTTCCCTACCCTACATTCACATTTCATACAAGGCAAGAGTGATGTAATAATCTATTAACATTTCAAGAAATTACTAGTTATTCTGTGCTAGTGCTAGAATGTTATAGCATGTATGTTATTCCAACCAGCAATTATTATATTCATATGCCTTCCCCCATTTTTGAATCAACAGCTCATTAAAAATAATCCATACTATAAAATGAACAAAAAGCCATTTTAAAGAAACTTTGTTAACAAAATCACACCAAACAAAAAAGTAAAATATGTTACATTATCTACATAATGTGGAGTTAAATGTATAATATTATTTCCTCGTAAACAAAACACAATAGATAATTAAAGAGAATTAGAAATTCCAAATTGTGTAAATATGTCTTACATCATCGGCAAGGACCAACATCTTGTGTTGGTAGTATACTCTGCTACAACAAGCAATGATTCGCCGTTAATGTTGTAGAATATTTTTCGAATCTTCTCGTCTTGGGAATTATTAAGGAAACAGAACCTAGATTTTGTAACTGTTAACACAATAGAGATGCATATCATAAGCTCATGCTGAGATAAACAGATGTGAACATATAAACATATAAATGAGTTACATGTATCAAAAGTTGCACAATAACCATGACCTGAGATAGCAAAAACGATGCTCTTCACCACTAGGAGTTTGGAAACAGAATCCTCCACATGATCATTGCCCTCAATCACTCCAGCAAAGGGTTTAATTTCATCCTAAGTACAAATGAGAAATGTATAAAGAGATAATACAAGGCATCTTTGCAAGCGACCCAACATTTAAAGGGGAAGAAACAACAACAAAATCCAATACTAAGGCATTCTTGATATCATTTTAGGAGGGGGAAATAATACCTAATAGAAATATATTTGTCGATGTTTAACAGGAGCAAATTTGCATTCCGTTTTCTAATATCAGTACATTTTTGCATTTTTATTCATATTAAATTGTTACATTACATGTCCAGTTTTTAAAAGATGTTCCTTATGTCATAGGTTTCTGAAAATTCACTTTAATCCTTGGCCTGTTACATGGAAAAAAAATTTAGTTTATTGAATTTTCAAGAATCCTATTGTAAGAGAATATTGAACGGGGGAAGCAAAAGAAACATCAGTAAATTAAGTTATTCACTCAGATGGAAGAATTTCCACTTTCTTGATTTTTCAAGCGATAAATAATGCACATTTAAAGAAAGAAGAAAACCTATTATGAAGTATGATCCAGAACATTTGAAAGTCCTAACCTGCAATCTTATGTCATTGAACCTGAAAGACAACCTAAAAAGTCTGTGGCCAATCTCTCGAGACTTCAGTAAGTCACTAATGTTATTAGATTTATTCATTTTTTTTCTTTTTTTTCTTGAGGAGTAAGGAGATGATAAACTGATGGGAGGGAGAAAAGGAGGGAGAAGGACTATGCTACACTAAAAGGCATGCTTTACTAGTTTTTGAGTCTTGTGACATGATGATTATGATATAGTCTTTTCGTTGGTACTTGAAAGAAGAAAAATGTTACCATGCTACTTCTCTCATGGTTTACATATTAGGGAAACATTATTAGATTATCAGATAAGGACTATGCCAAAAGTCTTCTCTGTAAGTGATGAGCTATCAGAAATCATAATCCAGAATACAAGCTACACTTTCACCCACAGGTCAGAATCTATAGACAAACTACACTCAGAAATCATAATCCAGAATACAAGCTACACTTTCACCCACAGGTCAGAATCTATAGACAAACTACACTAGAAAAGGCAGAATGTTTTGAGATGCAATTGTTGGGTCTAGATGTTGTTCTTTAAGAGAAAGTTTAACAATGGATGATAAACATTTGATATTCTATTAAGTACCAGATGATGGTTAATATAGCCTTTGACAAGTTTGAGTTCAAACTGGGTTATAATGTATTAACCATTTTGAGTTTCGACCTTAGCAACCATTTTGTGATAGATTCTAGTATGAATTGGCTCATGTGGGTTGGTCAATTTCAAATTGACCTGCATCTATGAACCCGCTTGATTGCCATCTTTGGATCCAATCTTCAGACCCAGAGAAAGAGACTGCGAATTTTTCACTGAAATGCACATGTTGAAAAATAAACTAAATGTGGTTCCTTGCTCTAGTCATCCTAACACCATAAACTAGACTCTTGTTGCTGTGAAGAGAGAAAGGAAGACACCAGAAGAAAATGATGACATCCGTGTAGACACAGAGGCATCAGAAAATTCAAAACTCACAAAAAAGAACAATAATAAAAGCTCTCTTTTTTATAAGTTGTAGTTCTCCCTAAATTATAAAGTTACTTTTGCCTTCTTTTAAGTTAATCTATATGACAAAAACCCTCAATACTTGACAAGGTTACCAAAAGCGCTAGTCGGACCCGACGCCTAGAGCCTAAGCACCTAGGCGGGAGCTTAAGCAGGGCCTAGGTGGTTTTCCTATTTTTTGTTTTTTAATTACAATTGATAGTAAATGTCAATATGTAGAAAGTTTGAACGCTGGACTGACACCTAAGTAGATTTCATTCTTCGTTTAAGTAGCGGTGGAGGATCTGAAGGTTGGAGGAGATAGAGGTGTTCATAGTTGGATGGAGGAGTGTGGAGGAGGTTGGAAGACATGGAGGCTGCAACGAAGAAAATCATGACTAAGGCCGAAAGGGTTCAAGTCCACGTTGGCAGGCAACACTCTCCTAGGCTCTTTGAAAACCTAGGTGTGCAACCTAGGTACCACCAAGACACTAGGCAGGTGGCCCAGGTACCGCCTAGGCCTAGGTTTATGATCAGGTTGGCTAGGTGGAGGCTTTTTAAAACATTGAGATATAGTTTTAACTCGTTAAATGTAAAGTCAATCCAACTTGTTACTGGAGAAATCAGCAATTTGCACTTGTGATCACTTCTCATTTTTTTTTCAGGAAGATATCTACAGCCAACCTTTATAGAATTTATTTCACGCATGGAAAACTTGATTTATAGTAATAAGCTGCAATTTTATTGTCATATTTAACTATAACCGCGTGTTTCATGGTTATTGATTAGAGCTGGTAAAAGCCAACCACTGGAGATTTTAACTGCATGAGCTTGCACGTACTGTGACCAATAACTCTCTACTCAACATCAACCCCTCATCTGGTGAGGCTAGAATGCCTCCCACAAACATACAATATCCTATGGCAGGTAGACTTTCTATGCGAAACTGAACATACCAGATAAAAGAAATGGTGATCTAATAATTTGAACTATTCACCACAAATTTATACAACAAGTCACAATGGAGTATTGTTTTTTGAATATTGGTTTTTCTATAATTTATGAATGAAAGCCTGTTGAAATACCTATTGTGTGCAATGTAGGAAATTGCCACATTTGTCCTTAATATGGCAAAATCTTCACATTTGCACAAACAGGAGCATCACATGTTTATGATGCAACCAGCTTATCTCATTATTGAGAGCCATGACTTACTGGCATGGGACAGAACTAAGACGTTGATAAATGTATGAGAACAAAAAGCAACCAAGTGTACAACATGCAACTAAGAATCCAGCAAACTAAGAAGCTTAAATCTTTATGCATGAAGTCTTAAAGTCCCTTACCACTTCATCAAACCTTTGAAGTTGTAGTGAGGGTTGAAGGTTATAATTTTATACTCTAACATGCCCCCTGCCATTGAACTTGCTGAAAGCATCTGGTGTGCGGACTTATTCCATAGCTAGTTTTCTTGATTTGTTCTTTATGAATTGTTGTATGAAGTGGTTATCATGTTAGCATTATCCTTATCTCTTATGATTTCATAATGTAACTGATTCTACTACATAAACAGAGCCAGAAGTTTTTTTTCCCACTCGTTTGGGTGTGGCCACATGAACTGAATAATTAGCTTGTATTAAGGTTCATCTCTGGGTAATGGAGATGTCTGGAATTGAATATATGTTCACTTGATACTTCATACAGTTACTTCAAATATTCAATAGTCAACAACTTTCAGCTTATTATTTCTGTTTCCCTCCTATGTAATCATCCTGCGGATGCCATTTCTGAAATATTACTGGAGTTGATGGATAATTGCAGTGAAGCTTTTTTTTTTAAATATATAGTAGCCAAGATCCCCAAAATTAGCAGTACTTCCTGCTGTAATTAGAATCTGTTAAGTGATTTATGGTTTCAGAGCTAATATTTTTCTCAGTTCTTACAGGTAATAAATTATTAGTGTCTTGCTACATCTTACTGTCGGATGTCTTGCATCCATAGAGTTTATGTAGAATACATAAAGTTCTCTGCAACTTTCTTTCATGTCATTTAATGTTTCTCGACTAATTTCTAATTTTTACATTTTATGTTCAAGGTTTGTTGTAATGCTTGCGGCAAACCTGTGAAAGCCAGTCAGTTTGCAGCTCATGAAGGTTTCAGCTTTTACCAATTACCTCCTAATATTGTTGATATTTATGTTCATGGTAATTCGTTGTTGAACTGCCCCGTTGTTCCCGCCTCGGGCAGCGATTGTCTTATGCATCTTAATACATGCCACCCATTATGTTGATATGTGATTCTGAAAAATCATAGCTTTTCACCAAAACTACTTATTAACACGCAACCGTGCGCATCTTATCTTGAATGAATGTGGGCATATCAGTAGCTAGTAAGTTTGTAAAAGCAGCAGACTGTTACTGTCTGGCTACTAACCGCTAAATGTCATCTAGAACCAAATTGTCAAAAAACAGGAAAAAAAACATTAATACCAAGGTTCTGGGATTGGTTACATCTATCATTTTTTTCCATTCAACTACTATAAGTGTCATCTACTCGGTTAATAGCGTTGCAGAAGCAACGAGGGGCACTGTAGCAACCAGAAGAAGAGGAGAGGAGGAAGTTGAAGAGAAGTGATAGGCTTGGATTTCTAGCTGAATGTAAAGAAGAAGGTATCATGAATTAAAAAGTGAGAGAGAGAGAACCGATGAAATTACTGCCTGTAAACAGTAATTCTCCCCGGTCTTCACTGGATTCACCTTATTTGCTGGAGGTACTGGTTGTTGAAGATAGACACCTTGAGAAATGAGTTCAGATATGCTTTCATCCTCATCTTCTTTACTGCTAAGTGGAATCCCCTAGGTTCTTGGTGATCCTATTTATCTACAATTTCAAGAAGTATAAATGCTTATCCAATTGTGAGTAGAGTCAAGAGCTTCCAAGTGAATATGGACTAATTAATAATGTAGATCTAAATACCCACGAGAAGATATACTGATTGATACGATGAATTTGGTCTTTATCTTTGAATCTATCCTCCCTTGTTATGCTCCAATCTATTTTTGAATCTTTGAATTTGCTTTGAGGCTGATTTCCTTTCAATGTCCCATTGGGTTTGTTTTTCATATAGAATGTCTAATCCACACACCACATAACACTCAATGGAACATGCATATATTAGCTCGTTTGTTAATCTACAAAACTTAAGGTATTATTGGATAAAGCATTCTGGAGGTCAGCATACGCATCATTTCCATTAAATCAACTTTTGATTTTGCAGAGCGTTGCAAGTCAATTAGCTCTAAGGAGAATGCTGACCAGGAGCTTTATGGTGGTGCTGATCAAAAGAAACCTTCAAAGAAAGGGAGACAAAGAATTCAATTAACCAATGGTATTATACTTGTCTTCATTATTGTTTCATCTCTATGTGATGATCTCTTTATCAATTTTTTCTTCAACTAGTAAGATGACACTTGCATTGCACATGTTGTTCCCTCCTATTGTTGTACAAAGTCAAGTCGTAAATCGTACAATAGCAAGGTTTTAAATATCGGATGTCGGGTTCATGTCGGACGGCTAAAAATCATGTCGGATAGCGAAATCCGGGGATATGTCGGGAGACATGAAAAAAATATGGGATTGTCATATCGGATGTTGTGCGTATGTGTAATATAAATATCATAATAAAATTCTACTGTCTAAACGTATAAAAAAGCAAATAACTTATGATATTTAGGGTTGATGTTGAAGGAAAGATGTGAGAAAAAAGACTCCGATATTAGCAGTTAAGAAGAGAGAAGATCGCCCGATGTTAATGTCAAAGGAATAGCTCGGAGAAGAGACCGATGAGATGTCGAAAAAGAGAGAGAAGATGAGTGACGAATATTATTTCAATCTTTTTTTCCATTTCCCTTAACTATCGGTTTTTGTTTTTGAAAGTAATATTAAGACAATCAAGAATTTAAACCCAAAACTAATTAGATAAACATAACCAAAAAATAAAAAAAAAATTAGCTAATTTTTTAGACTAAAAAATCGACCGACATTTCACCCGACATATCCGTTCAACATATCTGACATGTCCCCTGATACATACATCTGACATAAACTCTGAAAATGCAATACGCATTGCGAAGCTCTATATCGTGTCGGTTGACCCTTAAATCCGACATGTCGGCCGGCATGTCGACATTTAAAACATTGTACAATAGTTTGATTGTGGTGACTGGTGAGTGCTTGGAGAATATATGCATCACTGCACAGTATCTAAAACAACCAGTAACACAAATTTTTGCCAAGAAAAACCCACATATCAAAAGTTGAGATGCATCATTACTATAGCAACAATATTTGTATTCAATAAATTTAGAAACTCACATATCAGACACCAACTAACCATCACTAAAATTCAGAAGTAATATACCAATGCAAAGAGTAAAGCTCAATAAATTTAGAAACTCACATATCAGACACCAACTAACCATCACTAAAATTCAGAAGTAATATACCAATGCAAAGAGTACTTGTCCACCAAACTTTGTATCTCTTCATTATGCTTTGAGATTTATGCTACACATCAATGCTATCTTTGAGATTTGTGCCTTCATTTATATTACATGTTAGCACAAATCTCAATGCAAAATCAATGAATAAAAAAGTTGGTGGACAAATGGCTCCTATCCACTTAAGCTTATAGGAGTTTTACTCCCATTGCAAACTCAATAAACTCTTTACATTTTCTCTTGTTCTTTTTTAATAAAAAATTAGTTTTGGGGGGCTGAAAATAAATTTGGTCTTTTAGGTAAGGTTAAGGGGAATTTAAAAAATTAGGTGGATTTTATGCTACCCCAAGGTTAGGATGGTTTACTGAAATAAAAAAGTCTAGGGGTTTAGTGCAACAACCCAAAAGGTCAGGGTTTTTTTTTAAATTAACCATATATTTAGTAGTCTGCTTGACATGTGTCTTCTTCGGGTCACTTGCATCCCCTCTCTACAAAATCCACATTGGACCTTAATCCGCAAAACTGTATTCCTGGATACTTATGTACAACTCCAATGTAATGAATAATTTGCAAGAAGATTAGTAGCTCGTATAACATAATTATATATAAAGCATGAAAATTTTAGCTACTTTCATATTATTTATCAAAAAGCTAGAAAACATAATCATATCATATCATACTCATTGGTCAATATTACCCTTGATCATTTTGGATATTACATTGTTATCATGTCCTAATTAATATGTTTAATTGAGTCATCGATCCACTTTGCTATAATATCATATTGTAATTGATTACCTTATCTTTAAATGTTGTTGTTCTAATTAATATTTTTAAATATTATTATCCTATCCTAATTGATTACCCCATCTTTAAATAGTTGCATAATTCTAACTAAACTATACTCTTCAAACTGCTCCTACACTACTACACAAATGTGTGGGGTCCTTCCAACTTTGATTGTCATCAATGTTGATGAGTCATCAAGGACCCCACAATGTTGGGTGTAGTAGTTGGGAGTAGTTTGTATATTATAGTCTAGTTATTACTACTCTAAATAGAGCATTGTGTATAGTCTAGTTATCACTACTCTAAATAGTTAACTTTTGAGCCCTTGGAAATCTAACTTCACCCAGTAAATAAATTTAAGAAAATGCACATTGAAACTAATGAGTTGTGTAGAAGAAAAAAAAGCTAAAGATGCTGATCTAGGATTTGAATAATATGTGATGTGAGAACACATGATGATAGGGTAATATGGATTAGGCTAGAGTTGGGATTTGTGGCAGAGCTAGGAATTCATAGTACTAGTGTCACTATATGTATATAAATTAGACATTATCAGCGATTATTAGAGATATATAAATTGACGCTATAGCTAATGTTTCTCATATTCAATATGTCAGGAACTTTAGTGAGATACAAGAGAAATATTTAACTAAGTACAATTACAATTAATTCTTGCGTGTCACCATGTTTTGAAATTGCTGCATAATTGACTCATTCGAAATACAACTAAATAGATCTTTTTTCCTTTTCAATGTAAATTATTAAGTACCTAACATTTAATAGGATTAAAGGTTTGGACGCTTTGGACCATTACGGGTTTGGGTTTGGGTTATCTAAATTATCAATGGGTCACTATCCATTATTTAATTTGATAATAGGTTCACTAATGAATCAAATGCTACGATGTACCTAAGGAGCTTTTGCTGGAGTTTTGAGGGTGGTGTTATGTGACACACCCTCTTTAAGGTACCTTCGCCCTTGGTTGAGATTACTAATGGTAGAAGAATGCAGGTAAAAGAGATAAAGAAGGCATAAACATGTTTTCAATTTTGTACAGCATTTTCTAAATTGGGCCAGAGTGAGGCTTTGAGTCATGAATTGTTTTCTATTTAGACTAGCATTGGCAATAATTTCAAAGGACAATATACAGTGGTTTGCTAATGTTTTTTATAAATCTCTAAAAGGAAGAACAATATGAGAAAATAATAAATGTGCACAATAAGGAAAGAGTTACATAAAAACATGATTTGATGAAGAAGTTGAAAAATGTCATGAAAGACAACCAATCACATGACTACTTGGACAAGAACAAAGCACGAATTTGATTCTCCAAGAAAATCTTGGTTATTGATGCAAATACAGATTTTATACCAATATCAAATTCCACAATATGATGTAGTTTTTAGGGATACATATGGTCAATGTTACAGAAAACGCTAGGCAAACTAAGCGTTTGAGCCGAGGGCCCGAGGCCTAGCGCCTAGGTGCCTAGGCGTTTGACTACTTTTTAAATTAATTGAAAAACATCCGAGGGCCCGAGGCCTAGCACCTAGGTGCCTAGGCGTTTGACTACTTTTTAAATTAATTGAAAAACATGAATTAAGTTCATGAGAAATTGCAACAACAACAATAATAATAAATGACAATTTTAGATCCATAATTAACCATGCATAAAAATAAATTGTTAGGTTTTTGAACAAAACAGTGACTTAAAACAAAATAACTAATTGCAAAAGTAACTAAAATTGAACAAAAATACTTAATAAAATAAAAAAGTGGAAAATTAACAAAAAGTTAAAAATGACCGTCAATAGAAGGAGAGGGGGACTCATCGGAGGTGGCTGGAGAGGGAGAGGTGAGGAGAGGAGGTCGCTAGGGTTTTTGAGCATTTCGAGAGGGAGAGGTGATGGGAGGAGCATCGGAGGGGTGATCGGAGGAGCACTGGTAGTGGGATCGGAGAGTGAGGGGCGCCAGAGTGCTAGGGAGAGATGTGGGGAGGAGCTTCCATAGGGTTTTTTTTAAGAAAGCGGAGGGCCATAGAGATAGTTGGGGGGGGTTGAGTTTCTAGAGGGGTGGGTTGAATTTAAGGATGCAGATTGAGACGGGTCGGGTCGGGTTTTAGACATTAGGGTTTTCCTCATTAAAGGCTAAGCGGGCCGCTTAGCTCTTAGGTGGTTCCACCGCCTTATTATTGGCTCGCTCCTGGCCAATTCTAGGTGCTGCGTGGGCCGCCTATGCCATGACGTCGCCTGTGGATGTTTTTTTAAAACCATGCATATGGTTGTAGAAACATCAAAAGTATATATTGTAAAGGTTATAGTAGGAGCAATGCAAGTAGGTAATCATACTCATGGTTAACATGTAGTAGAAGGTTATGCCATATAAAAGGCACCACATTCTATAGAAGCATTAAAGCAGGAGTTAAATCTAAAATTAGTACGATGAGCAATAAAATATCACCAATCATTTTCCATTTTTTGTGTTTTGACCATGATCATATCTGATAAACAGAAAGAATTAGCTTTACATTTTCTTTATTAAAAAAGGATTAAGAATGAAACAGTTAATAAATTATCAGAACAGAAAAAGCACATATTTCAAACATAAAAGAAAGAGGCTGGCTTATATTATTAAATTCCATGAATAGCCATGTATTATATGCGCTAAAAACAATATTGCCCAGCACCATTAAGAAATAAAAACTATTACAGCAGTCACCACAACAAGTATCAATTGTCTTGAGGACATCATTTCTTGAGCCCTTGTTTGTGGTGTGTGCGCGGTTTGAAAGTTTGATAGAAATTGATCATTGGTTAATGCTTATCAAAGATTTTGCAATATTTTTTGAAAGGTTATTAGAAGTCATTTCTGAATACTTAGAAGAAAGGGTTATGTTTATATTATATGATTATTATTCTAGTCATTATTTTTATAAATGAAAAACTTTATTCACTCACCAAATAGTTATCTTCATTTTGTTGATTCACGAATTTTGTTTCTCATATTTTTCGGACCATAAATGCAGTTTGAAAGATCGGTATTTCTCTTTTCTTTCTTTGTTCATTTGTTTATTATCAATTTTTTGGTATATCTGGTCATTATTTAGTTTATAATTGATTGATTTGCCTTAATATAATGGATACTACAATGTTGTAATATTAAATTCCCTGCATTGCATAGGGTAAAAGTAGTCAAATTAAAAACATAAATAATTACAAGGCAAAAATGTAGTGAAAGTATATCACCTTTGCAAATTTCGTGATCAAACAAATTCAACATGACCAAATCCTAAAAAACCATTTATTCGGATAACTAAATCAACTCCCATGACTTCTCTTGCTTCCTCAAAAAGTCTTTTGGAAGACAAATGACTAGATGAACCCAGTGTTTTTAAAGGCGCTGTGGGGCGCGCGCCTCGGGCGCGAGGCGCTGCGGCGCAGTAGCATAGCGCCCCGCAGCAGGTGCGGGGCGCTACGCTTGCGTCGGGCGCGCGCCTGAGGAGCGCCCCGCAGCGCCTGACGAAAGGCGAAAGGCGCACGCCTCATTTCCAGGACCGCAAGGGTTAGGGTTCGGGTACAAACCCGCTTCCCACATAGACCCGAAATCAAAAAGGGAATCAAAAAGGGAAATAAAAAGGGTTAGGGTTTCTGTACACTCACTTTTTCTCCCAAGCCCCGATATCCACTCTTGTAATCTCCTCTCGGCGGCAGCAACAAGCGACGACGACGACGATCAGCGACGGTGACGAGCAACGACGACGAAGGGAGATGGCGATCGCCGATCGGCAGCAACAAGCAGCGAACAGGTTTTTTCTCCTTTCTCTTTGTTTTTTTCTCCTTTCTCTTTGTTTTTTCTTTTATTTTCCAGTTTTTTTTCTCCTCAACGAGAAGGTTCTCCGTTCTTTTATCTTTTTTGCCACATCAGATTTTAACAGTAGCTGATTTTAACGTTATTTTATTTACTGTAGCTATTTTTACTGTAGCTGTTTTTACTGTAGTTGTTTTTTACTGTATTTGTTTTAACAGTAGTTCTTTCGTTTTTTAAGTTGTTCGTTCTTTTATTTTTTGAAGTTGTTTGAGCAGGTTGTTCTTTTATTTTCTACTGTAGCTATTTTAACAGTAAAAGAAACTTAACTGTAGATATTTTGTACTGTAGCTAATTTAAGTTTTTAGCACTTAACAGTAAAAATTATTATCTGATAGTGCATTTCAAGAGTGCTATAAGTTACTGTTGCTATCATTCTGTTAATGTAGCTATTATTTTGTTACTGTAGTGTAGGTATTTTAAAAGTTCTATAAGTTGACCCAATGATAGTGTATTTAGGTTGTAACTTATTGACTGTATTCTAAAATTTTAGTTATTTTAAGAGTTCTAAAATTTTTGTGGTCTGGAGTGCGCCTCGATTCGCTCGGGCGCGCGCATCGCATTGCGCCTTGCGCATGTGCGCGTAAACTGACTTTGCGCCCCGCATTGCGCCTCGCGCATTGAAAACACTGCAGACACTTAAGAGAAGTAGTTAGTGAAAGACGGGGTCAATTTCAAGAGTGGCATCGGTAGTAAATCCTAAGGAGAGGTTGTAATTCCGATCACTTGAGGAAGGTGACACGGACTAGGTCAACACTTAGAGAAGTGTATTGTGTGATTGCAATAGTGAGTTGTAAACGTTTATCGGCGAGCGTTAAAAACCGATTGGGTAGTATTTTTGTGATATAGTGGAGATTCTCCTCGAGGGTGAGGAGCGGAGACGTAGGTCGTGGGTCGACCGAACTCCGTGATCATTTGTTTGTGTTTGAGTTTGGCATTGACGCACTCTCTCTTGTATATTTTCATATTGTATTTTGTCTCACATATATATCGCCCTTTGTTTATTTTTATATTCTCATATATTACTTGTACACATCATATTGCTAGGCTATTATTAAGTAAGTTTTAATTTAGCATTAAAATCGAATTAGATTAGCAATTACCCTATTCACCCCCCCCCCCCCCCTCAGAGAAATCACAGAGTAATCCGCAGTCTTCTCGTAACAGAAAATAAAATAAAATAAAAGAAAGAAAATCGCCATAGATCCTAACCCAAAAATATAAAAAAATAGTTTTCTAAATCGTGTATAGAAAAAAATTTATATTGGTTTTTATTTGATTTATAAGCTTAGTTGTTTATTATATGTTTTCTAAATCATGTATAGGTACATTTTCCTTGTAGTTTTTTTATGATCCATACCTTGATTGCTAGTGTAAAGCTTATCTGTTAGTTTTCATAAAGCATACATTTGTAGTTAGCTTTAATTTCCACAAACTCCTATGTTTCCTGTAGGAAATCCGCAGGCGGCAGATGTCAACATTTCTGTAGATATGTCGGCAACTCAAGTGTTTGGTGATAGTGGTTAAGGAACTTACACAATCAGTCCTTAGTCCTTGGTTCAAATCCTAGTGCCTTCCTTTTTCTCAAAGTTTTCTTTTGGATCGGTTTTCAAACTAAAACCCGACCCGGTTAGGGTCCAATATCAAATACCAGACCTGTAGGTCTATAACTCAAATTTCAGACCCGTTCGGGCCACTGCTCACTAAAAACCAGTTTTGTAGATTTCTAGGCTATCAAATCAAATATGTTTGACACATTGTGACACTAAACAAGTATGTTAATTTTTTATTTTCCCCTCTTGTTATGATAAATGATGATATTGTTTGATCTCTTGATGCTTATTGGATTACCTAATGCTATGTTCGATCATCTAATGACATTTATTAGGACCAACTGTGTATGAAGACGACTTTCGTCAAAAAAAAATATGGTTCATAAGCGTGCTATGATGGCATGGCTATACCCTCGATGCCGATATCCCGGTGTGAGGTACCCTTGACTATTATTATTATTATTATTATTATAGTGTTGATTAGAGACACCTACCTTGAGTGGACATGTTCTGGGTCTCGGTTATTTTTTATTTTTTTACGAAAGCCGTTCCACGGTAATATTGTAATTAGTGCACAACATTTCATGCACAGTCACTTAAATTAAACAGATAAAGATGAGATTTAATAAAAGAGAATTGGGCGGCGAATATAAAGTGTATATAAGCGGGCTCATGCGCATTCCTGATATTCCGAGTTATATATACAAGGGCCAAGGGCCAATACTTGACTTGAAGCCGTGTTCCCATGACGGTTAACGAGAACCCGATTTATATACGTGAAAACATTCTCCTCTAATTCAAATAACATCTAAAATAATAATGTGCTTGTGTCTTGTGATAGATTTTATCTTGATATCTACAATCAACATTTTTCATTTATTACCTTTAATTGAGATTTTATCTTTTCTTTATACCTGCCACGTACACTTACACGAGCACAATTCCTTCATTTTACATGCTTGTTGGGAGTTTTCTGACTCCTCTGGGGTTTGTGCACCCCAGACTCGGGGGCTGCTCTTTCTTCGTAGGATCGAAAGAATTTTGAGGAACATGCTTAGCAGCAGTGATCACCGTTTATCCTATATGTTCCTCCGTTTCATTTGGTTTAGGTAGTTATTTGATTTAGACTTTTCCTTGAGCCAAATGTGGCCTTCTAGACTATGATGTTAATTTTCTTACTCTTTTCCTCTTTGGATAGTTGTGGTCTTGTAGTTGAACTCTGTTTTTCGGTTTTTTTATACATTTCTTGTGTTGTCGTAGTTACATGCTCTGTGGTGTAGTTGTTGCTATATATATATGTATACAAGATGACCTAGAGGCGTGAACGTGGCCAAATGGTTGCATTGTCGGCCGAGTCACGTTCCAATTATTACCCTTTGGAACCGAGGCGTGACAATTTTACATTGTCTTTTAAAGTGATTAGCATGTCATATTCTGGATCCTCCAGCTCCAATAGTACAGTTGACCCAAATCTTTTGACACTTGAATCATGTCTCTTCAGATTTGAACTCGCTCGAGATGAAAAGCTACATCTGTGGTGTACCATGTACCCAGTGCGAATACATAGGGTAGAACATACACATACAAGTTTTAACACACAGCGAATAGAAGACAAGATAATAAACTGCCCTTGTAAGAAGACAACAGGTAAAATAAACCTTTCCCGAAACAAGTTCCAGAATTTCAACCTTCTTGATCACATGATTCATGCTAAAAGCATGGCCTATGGTTTATTGGGTCTTTGACATAGATACTTGTGTTGCTTTTGACATGGTTCACAGCTTATTTAGGCCAACAACGTGGTGCCTTGTTCTGACAAAGGCACCAAGAGGAAATTAGTGTATGTAGTTGCTAAGAGTGACTTGGTTCCCACCATGATTGTGACTTCGATCAACATCTCCAGTTGTTTGTTTGGGTTTAATTGAGCATAAGTGAAGGTTAGTTGTGGTGTCTCCCATCCAGTTTCAAAGGATGATTTCATGACTTCGTAAAGTTAGGTTGATTTCACTGTGTAGGATGATAAAATTAGGTTGATTCCACTGTGTAGTGAATTATACAAATAGATTGTTAAGTTTGAATCCAAGAATCCGATAAGGATTTCCCTGGTGAATAACTGTGGGGTGAAAGCCTATTAGGTTGATTGTTTGGGTTAATTGAGGATAACTGAAGGTTTGATGACCTAATAGAAGGGTGAGAAAATTTAGGTCGATTCCACAGTGCAATGGATTATACAAATAGATGATTAAGTTCAGATCCAAGAATCCAGTAAGGATTTCCGTGGTGAATTAACTGCGGGGTAAAAGCCTATTAGCTAGTTATGTGGCATATAAACCTATTAGCAAGTCTATCTGGCTCATTTGTTTTTTGGGCATTGACTAGTCAAACCATGATAGATCTCCATACTTAGGCGATCTCACCAGAAATATATTTTGAGTCACCTTTAGTTCAGATCTATTAATACAAGATCCACTTTAAGATATCAAAACCATCACTTTATATCATAAAGCACAGCAACCATAACTAAAAGGTAAATGGGTATTTTAATGAATGCTTCATCTCAAACTGGGATCAAATAAGCTTCTCAATTTGATTCACAAAAGACTCTACGAGTTTAATAATTATCATCAAGAACTAAGATGAAGACAAAACCTGTTTTCAACAAGCCTCCACTTTTCAATATCCAATGCATCCATGCCAACATAAAGAAAGATGAAAATCTCCGCCATAAATGAGAATGTAGCAAAAACATGCCTGTAAAAAGTTAGCACAAAAAAGCACGTAAATAAGCTTTAATAATCACATATAGAGTCTCCCAACTGCTAGTAGCAGTTTGCAGCATGCTAGGGCATATAGGAAAAGGTACATACTTAGTGGTAACTCTGGAACTTTCTGTTATATTATGCCAAGTATAGTGTGACATAACTATTCCACAGAAGAATACTGTCAGGATACCGCTCAACTTTAATAACTGCAACATAAGTTATATGTTTCAGCATTTATATTAAAAACATCAAAAGTAGTTGGAATAGAGACGGGAGATCAAGCACACTTCAGCCAGCATATACGAAAGGTAAGCTAGGAGTGACATAAGGGCGACTTCACGATCAGTAGAATGCCTGGAATAAAAGGATTATCAGCCACATTCCTTTTAAGTCAAAATAACATGAATCATGATATTGTCGTTTCACATTTAAAATTAGGCGAAAGAAAGTAGCAGTAAAATAAAATCAAAGTCATTCCAGAAAATTTCATGTGATATTTGAAGTCTACAGACAACATCAGAAATCAGCATAAGCAAACCAGTCTATGGCAGCTAATATTTAGAAGCTCTGTTTTGTTTCACATCTCAAATCATAGAATGGGAAGGAAAATATTGCAGAAAGGCTTCAACTCTAATATGTTGCAGCAAAAACATATGAGTATGCAACAAAAAAAAGGGAAAGCTTCAGGCTACACAAACCTGCCAAAGTATAACTTTTTGATGACATAAGCACTAAGCAAACCAGCCTGCAGAAAAAGAAAGCAAACATTAGCTGGAAAAAAAAAGAAATGTCCCTCGTGTGAGAGCACACATGTTTGTGTTTGTATGTGTGTGTGCTTGTTGGTGGTGGAGGTGACGTTCGAGAAACTTACAAATGCTCCAAGGAAGGTGCTAGTGGCAAATAAATAAATGAAGTTTGCAACGAACTGCAGAGAATTAGCAAAGTCGATGTGAACGAGATCAAAGTTCTTGATTGCATTGAATAGTACCACCGATGTAGCGTCATTGACAACACCTTCACCAAACACCAAGCTATAAAGTAAAGGTGTCTCCTCCTGATTAAGCACCTATTTATCCAGTAATCAATTTCCATCAAAGTTAGAAGTCATCATATAATCGGCGAGTGTAACCCACATCTCAGAAGAAAATAAAACCTGCAAGGTGCAAACAGAATCTGTTGCAGAAAAGATTGCCCCTATCGCTGCAACATATTACTAAAAGACATGAATAAGTTTCCAAAGGATAGGAATAGAAACTGAGGAAAACTGAATTGGAAGAAGATTGACATGTAGAACAAGATTTTACCAAGATAATCTTTAATTTCCAAGGAACCTATACCCAGCTTACTGAATAATCCACGGGCACCTGATTACCAATATATTTGTGAACACATATGGGCATACATATATAAATTGTATAAGTATACGATGCATAAGGCATGAAAGTGCATAGATGCATACATAAAACAACATAGATGTATAAGTTTCTAGTTTGCTAAAAGCCCACAATATAGAAATCCATCACTGGAAAGTAAATTCTCAAAGGGATTTCAGAAACTCCAAAAATTGGCTTCTCCATAATGTACATTTAAGACCACAGTTCACTTTATTGAATTTAGGTGGCATAATAGGTACAACTTGAATTAAGTAGTATCATAACTACAGGAAACACTTCCAAGATTAAAAAAATAAATGAATTTTCAGTGAACAAACTTGAATATTCATGAGAAAGAACGAAACCCAAATAAAAGCATATGTGTGCCAAAAAGTATATAACTACTGATGTGAGGTAAAAAAAATCCTTTTTGAGAGAGAGAAAGAGAGAGAGAGAGAGAGAGAGAGAGGAGAGAGAGAGAGAGAGAGAGAGAGAGAGAGAGAGAGAATATAATAATATAGGTGATTAATGGCTAGAATTGAATGCAGAATATATTTCCTTTTGTACTCTTGGTGTTGTGCCATGTTAATTGCGGGAACCAGTTTCCCAAAGAAATGACATTATCTAACACATGAGGGAGTGCATATTAACATACAAAGAAACAAGATGGGAACTAGGTGGTTGAAATTTACTTACTAACAGTTCTGCAGAATTTGCTACATAGACTGATGGAGAAAATCTAAAGATGGTCAGCTCCATCTGGGAATATCTATGACGGCCTGTTATATACTACTCCGCTTTGAAGGATCTCTTGCTCCTTCAAACATATATCGAGGAATCGGTTCCCCTTAAAGTAATTATTTTAACATGGTTGCTACAGAAGACAGATTGAAGACAGAAAATATGTTGGAACTTATAGGTAGTCATCAAGATCCTATTTGTGAGTTGTGCATTACTGAGGCAAAGTCACATTTCCTTTTATTTTTGAAGTGTGGATATGGATATGATTTTATCAACTTAGGTTTCTATTAGATTGGCAAGTAGCAGGGCTTCCTGGTAGTCCCCTACTTGAAGAACAAACATTTAAAAGAGATAAGACATGAGTAAGATCTATGTGGAATGGCCACTAAATGCTTTTTATGGAATGAATATAATAGACAGATTTTCTCTATTAAAAAAGGAGTAGTCTGGCTTTATTGGGTTCAATTAATTCTTTTTTTTTTAAACTTCATGGCAGAATATGTTCTCACAAGTAATGGGAAGTAAGATTTTCTTCCCATACAAGGACTGTTTTAAGGGGTTGAGATAGTTATTATATAGACTGAGATGTTTAGTTTACTTATATGGGTGATAGAAAACTTAGTAGTACTTTACTTGATTTTCTGGGATGTGTATTAATTATGTGTTCCTTAGAACTCTCTTTTCGTGGGGTAGCTTTTTGTAAAATGACTGTCATTTACTTGCTCTCTACTGGTGCTCTCACTTAGAGGCTTCGTCCACATTCTCCAAAAAGCAAAAATAAAAGAAATAAAAGAAAAACGGTTGGATCCTCTTCGTTTCAATTTTTACCTTTTAAAGCACCTCTTGTAGGATAAATGTGAGCAAATTCAGCTGAAGTTCTAAATCAATATGTGTAGAAAATAGAATATGAGTATGAGCATCAACCAGGCCATTCAACCACCAATCACAAACATAAAATGAGCATTCACCTTAAGGCGATATAAAACATAAAGAACTGATAATAAAAAAAATAAAAAAAGGGGAAATCTTGACAAAGCTGAAAGAATGTTGCATACGCACACTGACTTTTCTAGTATTTAAACATTGATTTTTCTATTTCAATCCTTAGCTTTAAGTTCAAGCATGAAGACAACACATGAAAAAAAATGGGAAACAAAAATGTAAAGAACATACCGAGCCAAATTATCATGAATGACATCAATGTCCCAACTGCTCCAAACAGTATAATTGTCATAAAATTCCGAAAGAATTGCTTCTTCTTCACCTGGAATCTGGTGGAAAACAAAAAATAAATCAGATTCCCAAATATAAGTAAAGGTTACAAAATTATCAAATGTAATCCCTCCTTGTTCAACTACATTCTAAGTCAAATTTTATCAAATGCCGATGTCATAACCATGGTGTCATAAATTCTCATAACTAGCATGAAAATTTTACCTAAAAAAAGCTAAACTAAAGTACTAATAGTACCACCCAAAATAAGGATGCTACTGATCCAAATCCAAATTTCCAATTTCAGAATTAAAAATCTGAAAATTATTTGGAGGCAAAAATCGAAAATTTCAACACGTTTTACCCATGGATTTCATGATGCGACAAACAAAGTTTCAGAAACTTTGTAAAGTTCTTTAACTTTTCTCTGCTTGGTACATAAGCAAATTAATGCATATTACATAAACATCCAAAGACACAAATTTATATAATTTCGGAATCGAAATTTCAGATTTGGACCTACACAAAAACAACACTCCAAAAAAAAATAAAAACATAAAAGTTACCCGGCATTGAAAATGATCGGCGGAAGCAAGTAAATAAAAAAGAGATCCTCGCTGAAGACCAAAATCCTTGAGCTCTTCCCTCCACTGGTCCAAAGTATCAGCACTCCGGTACAAAGCCCCTGCAATCAAAAACCCTAATCAAAACCTCTCAAATCCCAAGCCAAAAAAAAAATTATGAAACCTACAACGGCGAGCGCGGTGATGGATTCATTCATCCACCGGCTCTCTTCAAGGAGATGGCCGATGATGACGCAAGCGCAGATGAGAGCAGTGAAGAGAGTGACCGAGACCACTGACTGGGGATCGGGATCGGATCCCAATTGAAAACCCATGGCGTCCTTTGGGCGGAGTTCTAGGGTTTTGGGGTGGAGTTAATTCGAGGAAATCTTGATGGTCATAGCTTAGGATACTTCGGGTTGAAGGCTGAACTGGAGGGGGCTCTTGGGGAAATAATTTTTGAAATTTGGGTAATTTGTAATTTTGACGCTGGGCTCGCTTTGCACGTGAGTTTATAATGCCGGAGTTGTTGGGCTTGGGAACGGTGTTTATTCGCGATTGGTTCTGGAACGAGAATGGGCCCCTCGCCTCCCAAGAGAGAGGAAACACGTGCTTTTGTTTTTGCTTTTAAGTAATTATGAATATGACAAGGAAAAATTGCCTCTAGGCCCCCAATTTCTATAGGCCCAAGCCCTTTAATTTTTTCGACGTGGACAAAAAAGAGACCAAAGCTTACCAAAAACCCCCAAGTGCCAACTCATCCTAGGACTCAAAAAAAAAAAATTACTCTGGTATCCCTTTCAGTAAATAATATTAGATAACCGGTGCCAAGTTATATTGATCTCTCTTCTCTCCCCTTTTCTTTTAAGCTTAACCACCAACACCCCAAAATCTCTAAATACTTTCTGGAGGGGTTTTGTAGATTTTTTTTGTCATTTCTAAAAATTTTAGGGTATTTTTTATATTTTTTTACCTGGTTATTTGCAATTTCCAAAGCTTTTTTTATGTTTTTACAATTTCTACGGGGTTATTTGCAATTTTAAAAACTTTTTGGAAGTTTTCTTTAATTTTTGGGTGGTCATTAATAAATTTTGAAATTTCCTAGTGGTTTTCTTTAATTTTTGGAGTCATTTGCAGTTTTTAAAAATTTCTAGAATGTAATTTTTGGGGTTATTTGTAATTTTTTAAACTCTTTTGAGAGCTTTTACAGCTTTTTTGGGTTATTTGCAATTCCTAAAACTTTTTGGAGGGTTTCCGTATTTTTTTTTTTTTTTTGAGATTATTTACAATTGCTATAACCTTCAAGGGTATAAACTTTTTCCGTATTTTTTTTTTTTTTTTGAGATTATTTACAATTGCTATAACCTTCAAGGGTATAAACTTTATAGTACGTCAATTATTAAACTTTATGAGATAGTTATTAAACTTATTAGTCAGTTATTAAACATTTTGGAAGTTTTCTATAACTTTGAGTGGTCAATAATAAATTTTGAAACATCCTAGGGGTTTTCTATAATTTTTGGAGTCATTTGCCATTTCTGAAACTTTTTAGGATGTAATTTTTGGGGTTATTTGCAATTTTTTGGGAGTTTTTACAACTTTCCTGGGTTACATACAATTTCTGAAACTTTGTAGAGGGGTTTTTGCATTTTTTTGGAATTATTTACACTTTCTGTAACTTTCAAGGGGTGAACTTATTAGTCAGTTATTAAACTCATGAGATAGTTGTTAAACTTATTAGCCAGACATTAAACTTATGAGTTAGATGTTAGACTGTTGATTTCAAAGTTATGAGTTAGTTTTTAAATTTATGATATATAGTTGTTAAACTTGTGAGTTAGCTATTAAACTCAAAAAAAAAAAGTTTCTAAATTTATTAGTTAGTTGTTAGGCTTGTTAAACTTCTAGGTTAGTATCTCATAAGTTTAAAAACTAACTAATAAGTTTAACAACTACATCATACAAATGACTTTACAAAGGAAAATGCCATTTGGTACCCGAGATGGGCGCGCAGCCCATCTCGCCTGCCACTACCCTGTTGCATCTTGCGTGCCAAATAGCAAGGTTGCTTTACAAATTAACTCTTAACTTTAATAACTAATAACTAATAAGGTTGATAACTAACTTATAAGTAACTAGATAACTTAGAAAATCATTGCCTACTTTCTTACATAAAATTCATATCGTCACAGAGATCAATAATGTAAATCACATTATAGAAGAACCGATATCAAGATGAAAATTTTGAATATCAAACTAAATCAACTTGCAATTGCTTCCAGAATATATATGAGAAAAATGAATATTTGACAATGTAGCCTCTCATTAGACTCAACTAAATGCTTCTATTTACCAATAAAATTTACATGAATTAAAAACTTAACCAGCAGCAATTGAACCCAATAAAAAAGAAATTCTAGTTCCCAGATAATTTCAAAAAATTCCAAAAATAAAAAAGTTCGCAAAAATCTCAAACAATTGGAATGGTCGAGGACCAAGTAACCCAATTTGTCCCTTTTACCAACTTCTTAATCTGCATCGATTCGTCTTTTCTCAAACCCAAAAATTTAGTTTTATATTTTCAATCATTAAGGCTGAATAACAAATCTTAATTGAGAAGTTAGTGTCAAATATCATAGTGGAAGAGGATGAGAATCCAAGAGAGTTGATTGGATTTGAGAGGAAGAGGATGAGAATCCAAGAGAGTTGATTGGATTTGAGAGAGAGAGAGAGAGAGAGAGAGAGTATAGAAAGGAGGAGGGGGCACTTTGGTGTTTTCATTGAAATACGACATAAAAATTGTATATTGAATTATTTTGGGGTTTTTGTGGCAACTATTACCTACTTGGGTTTTGAAGGAAGTGGAAATTTTTTTAAATAACAATCCAATTTTTCTTTTTCCCAGAAAGCTATACACCTTGTATGCAATGACAAGTCTTGGGATTTTGTTCCAATGATATCCTTACATAATTTATTATTACTGTATTTAAATTCTATATTAATTATTTTATAAATTTTTTATTTTAGTTATGTCCTGCATTTTGTTCTTGATACGGGTGTATCTAGTGGATCGAGGAATAGCCTAGGGGGGGGGAATAGCCTATGACAAATTTATAAATTTTTAATTTAGCCAAACAACCACGCAGATATATTAAATCACAAACGCAAGCAGTTATAATATGCAGAAAGTAATGTAGAATCTAAAAGCACACACAGATGTACTCAGGTTTGACCCCCACGCCTACGTCCTGCAACAAGAATCACTAGCAAAATAGTTTCACAACCCATTTACATCCAGTAAGATTGACTACCCACCGCAATCGTCCTCCCCGACACGATTCGATGGTTACCGCCACTATGTAAACTGAATCTACTAACAATTCACACGAACTACAACCTCGTAGTCCGCAACCCAAGCTAAAACAGACCTAGAATTCAAAATAAGTGAAAAAGACAACACAGATCGACAACGAATAAAATAAAAAAACAAAGTTTTAGAGATGCTCAATGTTGTCTTTGTCGCATCGATCTGGAATTTTATGAAGTATAACTTTCTGTAAAGCTGGTATTGCTGCATCTGTCTCTGGGTCTACTTCACATAGCTTTTGACGGATCGCAAAACGAAAATTTCTGCTAATTTCTAAGAATTTTTGATCGAAGCCTGAGCAAGGAGGAGGATCTGCGTATTCTACTGAATTCTGCGCAAGGATGTCGCATCTATCTGGAATTTTCTAAAGTAATACTCACTGTAAAACTGGTATTGACGCGTCCGGCTCTGAGTCTACTTCTTACAGCTTCTGACGGATTACAAAATGGAGATTTCTGCAAATTTCTACGAATTTTTGAACAAAGCCTGCGCAAGGAGGAGGATCTGCGTATTCGCTGTATTCTGCGCAAGGATTTCACGTCGATCTGGAATTTTCTAAAGTATTACTTGTTAGATCTAAATCAAAAAAAACTTGAGATCTAAAACCATATAGCCATGATTAATTCAAAGAGATTAACAAATAATCAAAAGAGCGGAAGCTTATACCTGAATCCATGGATGAAATCTTGATTTGGGTTTTTTGATGATCTTCTAACCTTAGGGTTTTCTCCTTAGCCGAATTTCTCTCTTAGATGAGGGTGAAGAGAATTAGAGAATGTAACCCTAGGTTAGGGACCATAACCCCTTATTTATAGATGTTGTACTTTTGTAATTTAGCCCCTCAATAAATCACAATTACAACCTGGTATCTGCACATATAACCCCATGACTTATTTAAATACCAAATTAACCCAACTTAATTGATTACTTTAGTGGGTTATCCTGAAAGATAACAATACACATTGATTAATCATATGTGCCCACAATTAGATTTATTAGATTAAATCCAAAAATCTCCCACTTGGACACCATATGATTCCTTAAATTGTGTATAACCTTATGAGCTCAAAAATTGCTATCACTGAAAAGGTATTTCCGAACAATCTCGTCTATTGACTATATCAATATAGGATCAAAGCGGCCTTCGTCACATTTATCGTGACTCGACCCATCAATGGTCACATATACCAATACAATCAAATGACATAGATCAATCATGGATGTGCAGCATGAAAATTACATGCAATGTGATCAGTACATGTCTATTTTCAACTGGTCCTCCTTAGTGAGGTCAAAACCAAACATAATGTAACAGAGTGTCTTAACTGAATACTTTATTCTGATCAGACAATACAACCAAACATAAAGCACCACAAATACAAACTCCCACTAAAACATAATATCCTCAAATAATACCACACCCATATGAGCAGTATGCTCATGAAAGACCTTAGGTGGCAATCCCTTAGTAAGAGGATCAGCTATCATGGAGTTTGTCCCAATGTGCTCTATGGATATCTGTCCACTCTGTACCCTTTCTTTCACAACCAGGAACTTAATGTCAATATGTTTTGACTTAGTTGAGCTCCTGTTGTTATTGGAATACATTACTGCAGATTTATTGTCACAATATATCCTTAGTGGTCTTTCAACATTTTCCAAAATGCGCAGTCCCGTGACAAAATTTCGCAGCCATATTCCCTGATTGGATGCCTCATAGCAAGCTACAAATTCTGCTGCCATAGTGGAGGAAGCTACTAGTGTTTGTTTGACACTTTTCCATGATATAGCTCCTCCTGCTAACATATAAATGTAGCCTGATGTAGACTTCCTGCTATCTTGGCATCCAGCAAAATCAGAGTCCGAATACCCAATGACCTCTAATTTCTCTGATTTTCTGTATGTGAGCATGTAATCTTTTGTTTTCTGAAGATACCTCATAACCCTTTTGACTGCTATCCAATGATCCATACCAGGGTTGCTTAAGTATCTGCCTAACATCCCAACAATGTACGCAATATCCGGACGCGTACATACCTGAGCATACATTAGACTTCCTACAGCCGAAGCATAAGGAATCTTCTGCATTTCCTGAATTTCAAGGTTACCTTTAGGGCACTGATTGAGACTAAACTTGTCTCCTTTAGCAACAGGGGTGTCACCTGGTCTGCAATCTTGCATGCCAAACCTTTTAAGTACCTTATCGATATAGCTCTTTTGTGATAATCCAAGAATACCCCGAGAGCGATCTCGATGTATCTGGATCCCTAATATAAAAGAGGCGTCCCCAAGATCTTTCATCTCAAAATTCTTTGATAGAAATCTCTTGGTTTCGTGCAACATGCCTATATCATTAGTGGCAAGCAAGATGTCATCCACATACAGAACCAGAAAAATATACTTACTCCCACTGAACTTGTGATATACACAGTCATCAACAATGTTCATCTCAAAACCGAACGAGATAACTATTTGTTGAAACTTATGATACCATTGACGAGGAGCTTGCTTGAGTCCATAGATGGATTTCCTTAATTTGCAAACCATATTCTTTGGGTCTCCTGACACAAAGTTTTCTGGTTGCACCATATAAATCATCTCATCAATGTCTCCATTGAGAAATGCAGTCTTAACATCCATCTGATGTAACTCAAGATCATAATGAGCAACAAGTGCCATGATTATTCTGAAAGAGTCTTTCGATGAAACCGGAGAGAAAGTCTCTGTATAATCAATGCCTTCCTTTTGAGTATAGCCTTTAGCCACAAGACGCGCCTTATACCTCTCCACATTACCGTTTGCATCCCGCTTGGTTTTAAAAATCCATTTACAACCAATTGGTTTTGCACCTTCTGGCAATGGGACAAGTTCCCAAACCTTATTGTCTTGCATAGACTTATACTCTTCATTCATGGCATCAATCCACTGTTGAGAGTTAGAACTTTTCATGGCCTGAGAGAAGTTGATTGGATCATCTTCTAACATTCCACTACTTTCCTCATGTTCTTGGAGAAATACAATATAATCATCCGGAATAGCATTTCTCCTTTCTCTCGTGGATCTCCTTAATGGCACTGGTTCTTGAGGTTGTTGAGTTTGTTCTTCTGGAACAGGGAGTTGTTCAACATTATCATCTTGAGGTTCCGGATTTACTTCTTGAGCAACAACAGGTATAGGAACCTGAATATTGTCAAAAGTAACTGTATGGATTGGATCTGAAGCCAATTCCTCCTCAAAACTAATGTCTCTAACCTTATTTCTCCCCCCAAACTCAACATCCTCAAAGAATGTTGCTGTTCCCGTCTCAAAAATATTCCTTATAGTGGGATCATAAAACTTATAGCCCCTAGAGCGATCAGGGTACCCAATAAAGTAGCTGCTAACTGTTTTGGAGTCCAATTTCTTTTCATTTGGCCTATAAGGCCTTGCCTCAGCTGGACATCCCCAAATATGTAAATGCTTTAAACTGGGCTTTCGACCAGTCCAAAGCTCATAAGGTGTTTTAGCAACTGCTTTACTTGGTACTCTATTCAGAATGTAAGCTGCTGTCTTAAGTGCTTCTCCCCAGAGTGACTCTGGTAAAGAAGAATGAGCAATCATACTTCTTACCATATCCTTAAGAGTCCTGTTTCGTCTTTCAGCTACACCATTCATGCTAGGTGAACCCGGCATAGTGTACTGTGGGACGATACCGCATTCCTCTAGGTATCTAGCAAATGGTCCTGGACGTTGTTCACCTGAACCATCATATCTACCGTAGTACTAGTGTCAGACGGTGTTGTTCCCATTGCTTCCAACACATCCAGTGCAAGGTTGTTGTGGCAAGTCTGGAGGATGAACTCCTTAGTGATCGGGTCCCGATAGTTCATCGCCTTGTTCCGGAACCTCTTGACGAAGGTGTCGACTAACTCCCCGTCTTTCTGCTTCTCATCTAGCAATGATCCGATAGATATCTCGGTGTCGTCGTCGAAGAAATTGGTGAGGAACATGGTCTCCATATCGTCCCAGCTGTTCACGCTACCTGGCTTGAGGCGGCCAATACAGAAACAGAAACCAAATTCCGTCTAAAAGACGGTACTACAAAAGTATCTTTTAAATCCAAATAATAACCAGTTCCTAACAACAACCTAAAGTGCCCAATTGCTTCCACATCTACCGATTGTCCGTCGCCCACAAAGATGTGTCTTTCAACATCACTTGGCTTTCGGTAGCTCAGGCAACCCTGCATAGAAACACTTATGTGAGTAGTAGCACCAGAGTCTAACCACCAAGTGTTTCTAGGTACTGAAGCTAAATTAACCTCAGAACAGACCAAAGCAAGGAACGTACCCTTATTATCACGCCAGGCGTGATATTTTGTACAGTCCTTCTTTACATGTCCAGGCTTCTTACAGAAGAAACAACCCTGATTATCCTTATGTTGTTTCTTCTCAACTGGACCCTTAGCAGCTTCCTTATCATTCTTCCTTTTCTTGCCCTTATCCTTAGAGGCATAGGCCAAATGAGCACTTTCTGTCTTATCTTGCTTCAACCTGTCTTCTTCTTGCACACAGTATGAAATGAGCTCATTTAGAGTCCATTTCTCCTTTTGACAGTTATAACTGACCTTAAATTGGTTAAACTGTGCAGGAAGAGACAACAAAACCAGATGCACTAATAACTCGTCACAAAGATCGAGTTTAAGTGCCTTAAGCTTTGAAGCAATATGAGACATTTCCATAATGTACTCCCTGATATTTCCTTTGCCCTTATACTTCATTGAAATCAAGCGAGCTAAAAGCGTGCTTGTTTCTACCTTATCGTTTTTCGCAAAACGCTTCTCAATTTCGGCAAGGAAATCTTTAGCCTTAGTAATCCCTTCGGATTCTATGCCCCTGAAGGCTTCCGGAACGCCGCGCTTAATGATCATAAGACTCATGCGATTTGAACGCTCCCACTTCTCATGCTCCTTCTTTGCATCAGGAGTGCTATCCGCATTGAGAGGTTGGGGTTGTTCAGTTCTTAATGCATAGTCAAGATCCATGCAGCCAAGAACAATTAATATGTTCTCTTTCCAAACCTTGAAGTTTGTCTCATTTAGCATGGAATTGAGTTGATGTTAGCAGAAATAGTTGCAGCAGATGCATTAGCTGAAATAAAACAAAAATGTTCACATCAATAACCATAATCAATAAAATTCAAATAATGACAATCCCCATCCAAGATACCGGCACAACATTAATATCAAGTCTTTGGACAGTAATATTAACTTGTAAGTGATACCTTGTTGCAATGATCAAACATTGACAATAACTCATGTCAAATAATGAAACTATCTTTGGATCGATTCATTATTCACATGTAAACCTTATAATTGTCACACGCTTATCATCGCAGATGTGTATACAGTCTAAATAAATATTAACCTTCCTTTGGGCCGATTAAATATTTACACGAAAGCATACACACAAACATCTCACATTCCTCATGAACAATCTACACAAGAGAGGTTACTTTGGCAACTTCTTGTTTCAATTAATCAATTGGAGTGAGAGACAACCTTAATACCTTAGTGTCATAATATTTGAATTAAATAATTGATTAAAAAACCAAATTAGATTTAAATTAAAAAATTTAAATCAACTGAATTTCCAAAAACTTAATTGGGGTCTCACAGCTTAATTAGGGCCCATAACTTAATTGAATAAATTAAGTATACCAAAGTGGACCCATGAAAAGCCGAGGCTTAACCATAATGAACACGAAGTTCTCTTAACTTCGAACGCGAGGTTTGACTGTATTGAGTACGAGACTCACTTAAGCACGAACGCGAGGTTCGTTTGAGAACGAACGCGAGGTTCGTTTGAACGCGATGTTCAACTTGAGAACGAACGCGAGGTTCGTTAAAAAGGATGAACACGAGGTTCAACTGAAGTTCGAACGCGAGGTTCAACTAAAGTTCGAACGCGAGGTTCGTCTGAAGTACGAACGCGAGGTTCGTCTGAAGTACGAACGCGAGGTTCGTTAAAAATTGAGCTTAACGCTCACCTGAGTTGAACGCGAGGTTCACCTTAGAACGAACGCGAGGTTCGTTAAAATTGAGCTTGACGCTCACCTGAGTTGAACGCGAGGTTCACCTTAGAACGAACGCGAGGTTCGTTGAGCGCGAAGCTCGGTTAAAATTGAACGAACGCGAGGTTCGTTTGAGGTAACCACCTCCTTAATTTTCGCCATGAACCCTTAGGGTTTCAAACTGAAATCGCCGCCGCCAAACTCAAAAAATCTTTGATTTTTATTTTCAAAACAGATCCAGAATTGGAAAAAATTGAAGAAAAAATCAAAGAAAAAACCAAAAAATTCCAAAAAGTTACTGTTCATCCAAAAAAATACTTTACTGTTCACCCGAAAAAAAATTTCTTTACTGTTCACCGAACATTACTGTTCATCCGAACCCAAAAAATGAATCTTTAACCAGAGATTTAAGATCAAAAACCCAATAAAACTTAAATCCCTAAGAATTAATCAAGGTGGCTCTGATACCACTTGTTAGATCTAAATCAAAAAAAACTTGAGATCTAAAACCATATAGCCATGATTAATTCAAAGAGATTAACAAATAATCAAAAGAGCGGAAGCTTATACCTGAATCCATGGATGAAATCTTGATTTGGGTTTTTGATGATCTTCTAACCTTAAGGTTTTCTCCTTAGCCGAATTTCTCTCTTAGATGGGGGTGAAGAGAATTAGAGAATGTAACCCTAGGTTAGGGACCATAACCCCTTATTTATAGATGTTGTATTTTTGTAATTTAGCCCCTCAATAAATCACAATTACAACCTGGTATCTGCACATATAACCACATGACTTATTTAAATACCAAATTAACCCAACTTAATTGATCACTTTAGTGGGTTATCCTGAAAGATAGCAATACACATTGATTAATCATATGTGCCCACAATTAGATTTATTAGATTAAATCCAACATTACTCGCTGTAAAACTGGTATTGACCTGTCCGTCTCTGAGTCTACTTCATATAGCTTCTGACGGATCGCAAAACGGAGATTTCTGAGAATTTCTACGAATTTTTGAGTGAAGCCTGCGCAAGGAGGAGGATCTGCGAATTCTGCTGTAATTTTCTATATTTCTGCGTTCATGTCTTTTTTCTGCCCTCGTTAATAACCTTTAAGTAGTCTTTGCTAACCCTAATCTGCTTAGAGTTTAATTTTTCCCCTTGGATATGACATGTGGCACAATATGGGACCATAGAAAAGTCAAAACACCCATAGAAACTCTGTGCACGTACTGATATAGGACTGTATTTGTACCGCTTTTTCTGCACCCCATATGCCACATGGCACGCAATTATTCGGCAAAATATCCTCCCGCGTAAATCTTGTAAAACAAATTTTTTTGGGCTTTGTTTGCATATATATATATATATATATTATATATATAATAATATATATTATATATATTAATATAATATATATATATATATATATACTATTTATTAATTAACAATATAACAAAATATTTATTAATATATTTTTATATATAGATATATGAACATATATGTATATATATACAATCCCTTTCCGTTCAACCTGCAACCTGCACAACTCAACACACAGATTAGGGTTTTGTTTTTATCAAACAAGCACACAAAAGAAAAAAGGATCAAGCGCACACAAAAAAAACAAGCACAAAAAGAAAAAAATTATCACAAAGTTTCTAAAATTATGTACAAGGGAAATAGTACATTCTTGTACCAATTATTTGTCAATAATTTCCAAATCTAGACGGAGACGACAAAATTGATCAGTAGCTAGGGGTTTCGTAAAAATATCAGCAAGTTGAGATTTTGTGGGAATAAACTCAACGCAAATGTTACCTTTAGCTACGTGATCTCTCAAAAAGTGATGTCTAACGCCTATGTGTTTGGTATGAGAATGATGGACATGATTATTTGAAAGATCAATAACACTTTTACTATCACAGTTCAATGGAACATTCGTGTAAGTTAAGTCATAATCAGAAAGCGTTTGCATCATCCACAAGACCTGAGCACAACAATTGCTTAAGGCAATATATTCTGCTTTGGTCGTGGACAGAGCAGTGCTGTTTTGCTTACGACTTGACCATGCAACTAAGGAATGTCCCAACATAAAGCAAGTGTCACTTGTGCTTTTCCTATCCACGTGACTACCCGCATAATCAGCATCAGAATAAGCAGAAAGTGCAAAGCTAACACAAGATGGGTACCACAAACCAAGTTCTGTGTGTGTATCAAATACCTAAACATTCTTTTTATCTCCTTAACATGTGACTCCTTAGGTTTAGCTTGAAAGCGTGCACACAGACATACAACAAACATGATATCGGGTCTAGAGGCTGTAAGATAAAGAAGGGATCCAATCATACCTCTATACTTCCTTTGATCGTAGTCGGTTCCATTTTTGTCATTGGTGAGCTTCGTGCTTGGACTCGTAGGCGTGTCACTAGGCTTCAATTTCTCCATCCCAAATTGCTTGAGCATCTCTTTCACGTACTTTGATTAGGATATGAAAATTCCATCATCACTTTAGCGCACTTGAAAACCTAAGAAAAAACTTTAGCTCTTCCACCAAGCTCATCTCGAACTCATCCTGCATAACCTTTTCAAACTTTTGGTAGAGAAGATCATTAGTAGCATCATATATAATATCATCCATATAAATTTGTATTACTAAGAAGTCATCACGATCATGCATAAAGAACAAAGTATTATCAGCACACCCCTTTTTAAAATTATTTTCCAAAAGATATGAATATAGACGGTCATACCAAATCCTAGGAGCTTGCTTAAGACCATACAATGCCTTTTTAAGTTCAAAAACACGATTTGGAAATTCAAGACTCTCAAAACCAGGGGGTTGCTCAACAAAAACCTTTTCTTTCAGAAATCCATTTAAGAAAGCACTTTTTACATCCATTTGCTTCAGCTTAAAACCCTTAAAACCCTTAAAAGATGCAAAGGCAAGCCATATCCTAATGGCTTCTAGCCTAGCAACTGGAGAAAAAGATTTATTAAAATCAATTCCCTCAATTTGATTATACCCCTTAGCTACCAATCTAGCTTTGTTCCTAATCACACTACTGTTATCATCCAACTTATTTTTGAACACCCACTTCGTACCAACCACATCATAATCTTTTAGTCGAGGAATGAGTGTCCAAACCTCATTTCTATCAAACTGGTATAGTTCTTCTTGCATGGCCATGACCCAACAACTATCATTAAGAGCGCTTTTGGTTCTATTTCAGAAATAAATCCACCATAAATGCAGAGTGCACACAAGTTATTATTAAAGGATGAACGTGTATGAATACCTACCGTTGGGTCGCTGATAACCAGTTCTAGTGGATGATTCGGGTTGTTGCTCAAGTCTTTTGGTCTCAAATTCTCTTTTGAAGCATTTTGTGTGCCTTCGTCATTGTTCGTAGAATCTGTAGGCACCTGCAAACCTTCAACATTGGTTCCTTCTTTTTCTCCGTCGATATCTTCATTGGTCCTGTGAGGGAAAGATGGATTATTAGATTCATCAAATTTCACATGAATAGATTCAGTAATTGAGAGAGTTTGTTTAAGAAGAATCATGTAAGCTTTGCTTTTTGCAGAATATCCTACGAACACTCCTTCTACGCTTTTTGACTCAAAAGTCTTGGGTTGATCACCTGTGTTCAATACAAAATATTTGCACCCAAACACTCTAAAATAGGAGATGTCAGGAATCCTACCATGTCATAACTCATAAGAAGTCTTACCTATAATTGGTCTCAACATAACTCGATTGCAAACATAGCAAGCAGTATTCACTGCCTCAGCCCATAGGGACAAAGACAACCCATACTCGCTTAGCATACTCCTAGCTATTTCTTTTAATGTTCGATTCTTTCTCTCGACTGCCTCATTTTGTTGAGGTGTTCTAGGAGAAGAGAATTCATATGAAATCCCATTTTCAATGCAAAATTTTCAAATCCGATGTTTTCAAATTCACCACCATGATCACTCCTAATACTAATAATAGAAAGTCCCTTTTTGTTTTGAACTTGCTTATAAAATATTTTGAAGTAACCAAAAGACTCAGATTGTTTGGTTAAGAAATACACCCAATTATATCGAGAATAATCATCGATCAAAACTAAACAATACCTCTTTCCTCCTATACTAGCAACCTCAGTGGGTCCAAAAAGATCCGTGTGAATCAATTCTAAGACTCTTTTAGTAGCAAGAACTTGTAGACCAGCAAATGAGGCTCTAGTTTGCTTACCTTTCGTGCATGCCTCGCACAACTTATCATTCTCGTATGTTTGATGTGGAGTCCACGAACTAGCTGCTTATGTTCCAATTTTTGTAGCAATCTCATGCTAGCGTGTGCCAACCTTCTGTGCCATAGGGCCGCTTCCTCTTCCCTGCCAATGAGACATTTTGCCAAGGTTAGTTCTTCAAAGGAGAGTATATAAACATTGTTTTTCCTATTAGCCATAAGAATGACTTTACCTGAATTGTTTTCAATAATAGTACAACAATTAATATCAAAAACAACCTTCATACCTTTATCGCATAGCTAGCTAATGGAAATGAGATTGTGTTTGAGGTTTTCTACCAGGAGAACATCATGAAGATGAAAAGTGTCATTACCAATAATACCTTTTCCAATCACGTTACACTTACCATTATCTCCCAGAGTGACACAACCTCCAGTCTGTTTGACTAGGCTAAGGAACTTGTCTTTACTTCTCGTCATGTGCCTCGAGCAGCTAGAATCCAAGTACCACTCGCACCTTTGTTCCTTAGCCGTGCAACAGACCTATGCAAAAGAAGAAAAAGACATTTGTGACCTAGGCATCCATATAGGTCCATGGGGGTTAGCATATGTACCTTTAGGAACCCAGATTTGTTTGAACTTTATAGTCTAGTTCCTATTGGTACAGTTGTTATATAAATGCCCCACAAACCCACAACAAAAACATCTAGGAAAGACATTCCACCTCTAGCCGTCTCATTGTGAACATGTTTTCTTATAGGCTTCTCTACTTAATTAGTATCATTTCCTAATCCACGTTTATTATTTTTAGGTAGTTGGTATCCTAGAAGCATGTTTAATGATTTTTTATCAACTTTGAAATTTTTAATCATCAATTCTAGATCGTGGACTCTGGATTTCAAAAAGATATTTTTGTTAACTATTAAGGTACAACGACTAGCAAAAGTTTTCTGATTTTGAATCTCACCTTTCAAAAGATCATCCTTTTGTTTTTCAAACATTTTTTTTCCTTCAAAAACTTTCCTTTTTCCTTCTCCAATTCCTTTTCAACCATTGGGCATTTTTCGTAAACATTTTTTGTTTTCAAATCATTTTTCAATTTATCTACTTCACATTCTAAATTTTTCTTAGAAGTTTTGATTTCTAATTCAAGCATAGAGCACCTCTCACAAATTATGCTTTCTTACAAAGCATGTTTTTCTTTGATTTTAGCAAGAAGAGTTTTCAACGTTTTATTTTCATTTTCTAGCTTTTCATTTCTTATTTTCAAATTATAACCATCTTCTTGCAATTTGTAATTTATTTCTTAAAACTCCTTTATGCTAGCTTGTTGTTGTTCTATCCTAGTGTACATGTTATCACAAATTGCAATAATGTCAGACTTGGACAAGGATTGTACTTCATCACCATTGTCGTTCTTGTCGACGTCTCCCATTAAGCACAATGTCGAGAAAGCCTCCTCCATCTCGGGATCACTCTCACCATCATCATCCTAGGTCACCATCATTGATTTTCCACGATTCTTTAGCAATGGACATTTAGCTTTCAAATGGTCTGGTTTCCTACAATTGAAACAATTAGATTGATCAGCTTTATATGACTCAGAAGATTTTGCAAGAAAAAATTGTTTAAAACGATTGAGGTTCTTAGCCATTTCTGCTGTCTCTTGCTGTTCTGATGATCTTCTTGAAGCCCTGAACCATCATGGCCTAATCTTCGTCAAAATTATTTTCATTGCCATCCTCTGCCTTTAAAGCAAGCGGCTTCTTGCCTTTGTTCTCCTCTAAATCTCGTATCTCACGCGCTTTGAGCTCCATCTCATGAGTCATCAAGTTCCCAATGAGCTCCTCTAAGTTTTGACGGTTGATATCTTTTGCTTCTTGGATGGCGGTGACCTTCAACTCAAAGCTTCGTGGAAGTACGCGCAAGATCTTCCTTACCAACTTAACTTTTGTATATGACCTGCCAAGCGCCTTTGAGTTGTACACGATGTGGCTGAATCTTGCATGCATGTCCTTTATACTCTCGTTTGGCTGCATTCGGAATGCCTCGTACTCATGACTCAGTAGCGCCAATCTGAATTCCTTGACTTGTGAAGTGCCCTCGTGTGTAACCTCTAGGGTATGCTAGATTTCATGCGCAGTAGAACAATGAGATATGCGATTAAATTCAGTACGATCTAAAGCACATATAATGACATTCATTGCTTTATTATTTAAAGAATATAACATTTTATCATCTATGTCCCACTTATCCTCTAGTTTCGCAATGTCTGTGTCCTGAATACGTATAACAGGTGGTGTGTAACCTTTAACGACTATATCCCACACTTCAAAGTCAACTAACGCTAAGTAGATTCTCATTCTAGCTTTCAACTAAGCATAATTTGTCCCATTAAATCTGGGTGGCCTTGCAGTTAACTGTCCCTTGGCAAAAGCACTATTATTAGTGTCCATGGTAATTCTAGGCTTTCTTAATCTCGAATCAGAATATGATCACGAGTTTGAACTAGGCTCTGATACCACTTGTTGGATCGAGGAATAGCCTAGGGGGTGAATAGGATATGACCAATTTATAAATTTTCAATTTAACTAAACAACCAATTTATATCAAATCACAAATGCAGGCAGTTATAGTATGCAGAAAGTAATGCAGAATGTAAAGCACACACATGTGTACCCAGGTTCAGCCTTCACGCCTATGTCCTGCAACCAGAATCACTAGCAAAACAGTTTCACAACCCCTTACACCTAGTAAGATTGGCTACCCACCGCAATCTTCCGTCCCGACACGATTCGTTAGTTACCGCCACTATATAAACTGAATCTACTAACAATTCTCACAAACTACAACTCCGTAGTCCGCAACCCAACCTAAAATAGATCTAGAGTCCAAAATAAGTGTAAAAGACAATGCGGATCAACAACGAATAAAAATAAAAGGAACAAAGTTTAGAGAAGCTCAATGTTGTCTTTGTCGTGTCGATCTGGAATTTTTGAAAGTAGTACTAACTGTAAAACTGGCATTAGCGCCTCCAGATCTGAGTCTACTTCGCACAACTTCTGATGGATCACACAACAGAGATTTCTGTTAATTTCTACGAATTTTGAGCGAAGTCTGTGCAAGGAGGAGGATCTGCATATTCTGTTGTCTTTGTAGCGTCGATCTGGAATTTTATAAAGTACCACTCGTTATAAAATTGGTATTGACGCTTCCGGCTCTGAGTCTGCTTCGTACAACTTCTGACGAATCACAAAACGGAGATTTTTACGAATTTCTACGAATTTTTGAGTGAAGCCTGTGCAAGGAGGAGTATCTGCGAATTCTGCTGTATTCTGCTCTCTTTTTTCATTAATCTCACTCCCTGCCATTATTAACAGCCTTTAAGTAGGCTTTGCTAACCCTAATCTACTTAGAGTTTAATTCTGCCCCTTGGATATGACATGTGGCACAATCTGGGGCCATAGAAAATTCAAAACACTCATAAAACACTTTGTACACATACATGTATAGGACTCTGTATTTGTACCGCTTTTTCTGCACTCCATATGCCATGTGGCACGCAATTATTGGCTGAAATATCCTTCCATGGTCACTTGCCTGTTTTTCTCTCTCCCTTCAATGGCGCACCTATGTGAGGTGGGGCCCGCTTGTAGCTGAAATCACGCGCACTTGATGCGCGCCGCTGGATCGACGCAAGGCTGAACGGATCGGAGATACATTGTCTATAGCGGTGAGATATGCACAGTATATCTTAGTTGGGCCTGTTTGTGTGGGTTTTTTCCTGTAGACTTTGAACTAGGCCTTGCGGAAATCTTGTAAAACAAATTTTCTTAGGCTTTGGAAATAGTATGCGCGCGCGCGCGCGCGCGCGCACACACACACACACACACACACACACACACACACACACACACACACACATATATATATATATATATGTGTGTGTGTGTGTGTGTGTGTATGTATATGTATATATATACATATATATATATTAATTATATATTTGTTTTAAATTGAAAAGAGCACAAGGAACAAACAATTTTTATCACAAATGGTTCTCCCAGATTCACGATAAATATTAATCATCTTCCTGTCTACATCCCGCATATTGATGCTGGACTTGTCTACGAATTACAAATCGCAAGGGAACCTCCATTCTTCTACAATCCATTAAGGCTTAGGGGTCTGCCAGCCATAATCAAGACAGCCATCTTTTTGTCTCCAATAACTTTGGCACACCTTCAATTTAGCATTACAGCTACCTTACATGAACGAAGCGGACCTGACTATTTTCCAAGCTTACAAATTTGGGAAATCTCTACATTCTATGAAATTCCTCCTTGGGGTTCATGGTTCGATGAGGAACGCTATGATACAGGCCTAGATCGTTTTCAGAGTACCATCCGGTTCTACCAAAAACTTGAAACTTTGTTCGATGATTATTCTTACTTCATGACTGATGGACTTCGAATCATCTGCACAGACATTAACATGGGGGAAACCTCACATCACAGAACCACTAAGGCAGTCATTGATAAATGGATGTCTAATCCACCTATTGGGCCAGAAACCAAAGAAGCTTATGATGTTTTTATGGGAGTAAAACAATATCAAGAGAATGCCTCTAGCCAAGAAGAACGACCAGTCTCTTCAAATGACATATCAATTGATAGCGACTTGGTCGAAGAAATAACACATAGATGGGAAGATATGTGACTTATGGTAAAATTCATATACCATTAACTCATGGTAACTACAGATTAATATCAACGACTTAAACACTAAGTCGATCACCCATTATCATTTTCAAAAAAGTTTAAAAAATTACTAACTTTTATACATATTTTATTCACAGCTAAATAAAGCAGACTGCAACTAAAATAATAGCCTACACACCTACGACCGCTCAGCTTTGGATGCTTAAGGAAGAAGCAATTTTTGTCAAAAAGGCTAAGCTACTCTACATCTGTTAGGTTTTGACAAAATTGAAGACGGTGGGACCTACAAGCTTTGTTAAAATATGAAAGGAATATTTGCATAGTTCCGAAAGGAGTCTATAAAAGGAGAAAGAGTTGATGCATTCAGGGAGGCGTTTTGGAGAGTTGAAGTCTTATCCTCTCTAGTGGAATCCCTCCAGTTTCCCTTTTTTAAGTTTTAAGTTTTAGTTTGAGTCTGAGTGAGGTTTGCTTTTAATCTTTCTTTTGAGTGTTTGTAAGATAAGTGTGCTCTACTACTACTAGTTCCAACGGATCTCCCAGCTTTCGGTTTGTAAGTGTTTAAGTTTATTTTCTTTACAGTTTGTAAATCTCTTATGTAAATACTATCTAGTTTGCTTCTGTTACTGTTCATTTCCGCCTCTGTTACTGTTCATTACTGTTCACGCCGTTACTATCCATTTTTACTATTCTTTTCTATATTTTCTTCTTTTATTTTTGATATACATGTGAACGAAGAAGAAGATATAGCTATAAACAATAAATATATCCTCTCCTCCGTCTACATAGTATTCCCCACGAGCTAGCTCTATCGTATCAAGGCTAAACAAGTCCTGGTCACGGTTGGTATCAGAGCTCCTAATTCTTGGATTTTCCATTGAAATGCTTGCTATTGTTCTTTAACTATAGAAGACCCACTCCTGCTGATATGCAATTTGAAGAAATAACTAATAATCATAAGGCAAATTTTGATCCTGCTGATATGCAATTTGAAGAAATAACTAATAATCATAAGGCAAATTTTGATGGGAATTCTCTTGTTGAGTGGAATCTTGTAATAATCATAAGGCAAATTTTGATGGGAATTCTCTTGTTGAGTGGAATCTTGATGGTTTTACTGAATATCAAATTATACATCTCTTACAAGAAATGCTTATTTTATTAAGGGTATTGTTCTCTTATAAATGCAAAAAGAAAGGACAATATGCTAATAAATGTCCACAAAAAGATCTAAAAACTAAGGTTAATGAACTTTTATTAGACTCCAAAGAAATTACTACAGAAGAAATTGATCAGTTCATTAATAATTTGAGACTTAGTGATGATGCTTCTTTTTCAAGTTTTTCATGGAAAAGTTTTATCCTTTCAGCAAATTTTTCTTCATTAATTTGTTTTTCTATCTTTTATAATTTAATCTTATCAGAAATGTCTTGAAGGAATTTTTCTTTATAAGATAAAGATGAGACTAAATAATTAAGATAAGCTTCTTCAGGGGTATTGTTAAACTTGATAGTATATTTAAACCCATTTGTATGAAAATGAAGACCATTGTTAAACTAGTAGTAGTAGAGCACACTTATCTTACAAACACTCAAAAGAAAGATTAAAAGCAAACCTCACTCAGACTCAAACTAAAACTTAAAACTTAAAAAAGGGAAACTGGAGGGATTCCACTAGAGAGGATAAGACTTCAACTCTCCAAAACGCCTCCCCCTGAACGCATCAACTCCTTCTCCTTTTATAGACTTTTTAGGAACTATGCAAAGATTCCTTTCATATTATAACAAAGCTTGTAGGTCCCACCGGCTTCAATTTTGTCAAAACCTAAGAGAGGTAGAGTAGCGTAGCCATTTTGACAAAAATTGCCTTCTTCCTTAAGCATCCAAAGCTGAGCGGTCGTAGGTATGTAGGCTGTTATTTTAGCTGCAGTCTGCTTTATTTAGCTGTGAATAAAATATGTATAAAAGTTAGTAATTTTTTAAACTTTTTGAAAAGGATAATGGGTGAGCGACTTAGTGTTTAAGTCGTTGATATTAATCAGTAATTACCATGAGTTAATGGTATATGAATTTTACCATAAGTTAATGGCGAATTTTACCATAAATTAATGGTACATCATAGATCAATTCTGTAACAATCGTCGCCATTGTTGTCAAAACCTTCTTCACTATCCATAGGAGTATCTTCAAGCACAGGTTCTTCTTTTAGTTTAACAGGCTCAGATGGCTCAGCAGGTTCAGAAGTAGAGGATGTAGTATCCATTGGTGCTAGTATCATTAGCATTTCATCATAAGTTAATGATTTTAGTTTTTCTTCACTCGCATTTGGATATTGTAGCGCAAATTTATCATAAAGGCTTTCTTGTATAGCCTTCATATCGGACCTTCTAGGATTTGCTTTTAGGCCATATTCTGGACTATAGTCTGGGAGCAAAGAGCTTTTTCTTCCATTAAGATAGTTTGCAATATTCCATGCCATATTCTGGACTATAGTCTGGGAGCAAAGAGCTTTTTCTTCCATTAAGATAGTTTGCAATATTCCATCGATCATACCATTTTACAGAAATACTCCTAGAGCTTTTTCTTCCATTAAGATAGTTTGCAATATTCCATCGATCATACCATTTTACAGAAATACTCCTCGCGAAATAAGATGGTGTGTCATTAACACAATCCCAATCTCATTGCATAATCCAAGGGAGACCAAATTCCATAGATATTTGAAGCATATCTAGTGGAGATATATTTTTCCTTGTTTTTTAAGGATCTCTTTTGGCATAATTTCTTTGATGGCTCCAAATTTAGCCCAAAAGGTTTCAATAAACCAATTTGGTAGACACGTTTGATTCATAAAATGTATCCACCATGAATGCTTACCAAGATGATTTTGAATATACAGGACATGTTCCCAAGCTGCTTGATAGTCCCAATAATTATATTGCTGAGGACCAATTAGAGTTTTTTCTTTAAACTTTCGCGGAACGTTAGGATTTCCGTATGAGTTCCCTTCATTTAATGGAATAATACGATATATTCTTAGCCGAGAGTAACTATATTCTTTACCTCGGTATCTATGATGAGCAAATGCACTTTCTGTTTCTTTAAGAATTTTTTCATAGTAGAGGGTAGTTTTACCAAACATGGACGGAACATAGTAGTATTCCTTGGGAAGGAACTTTGCTGCCATTTCAATCAGTAAAAGAGTCTGATCAGACGTTTCGAGGATGACAAGTTTATCCAATGTTTTCTGATAAAATTGAGAATAAGTTCCCTTATTGTCTTGTGTTAAGGGAGTAGAAGAAGACCTCTCTTTTTCATGTGAGAGAGCCTTTTGGTAATGATATTTTGACAGGGCCATATCCTTGTAGAAATTCTCTTTTTCATGTGAGAGAGCCTTTTGGTAATGATATTTTGACAGGGCCATATCCTTGTAGAAATTCCTTAGAGAGGAAATTATCATTATCACCCTTAATAAATTCTATATCAAAATCAAACACAGTAAGGATAGCTTGCCATCTAGCAAAAATTTGTTTAGATGCTAAGTTTTGAACATCGTATTTGGCAGACATACAGTCGATACTAAGTAAGAATTTTTGGTTTAATAAATCGTTTTGAAATTTATTGATAGAAAGAACAATAGCAAGCATTTTCTTTTTAATTGTTGAATAATTTATTCGAGTGTCATTCCAAGCACCAGAAGTAAAGGCTACAAGAACATCTTTATTGTTAACTCTTTGCTTAAGAATCCCCCCGTAGCCAAAATCAGATGCATCTGTTTCAACTATTTTAAAGGCTGTAGGATCTGGAAGGGATAAACAAGGCAACGTTTTTACTTTAGTTTTTATCCTTTTGACCGCTTCAGAATGTCTTTCTGTCCATTCCGTACAATCTTTTTTTAATCGATCACTAAGGATTTTTCTATCATAGGCAAGGTCTTTATAGAAATCAGAAACATAATTAAGACATCCTAGAAATCTTTGTAATTGCTTAGTATCTTTTATCTCATCAGGAAATTTATCAGCAAAGGCAATGACTTTTTGGATAGGAGAAATAGTACCTTTGTTAACAGAATATCCTAAAAATTGTATTTTGGTTTGGAAGAATTTTATTTTTCTAGCGGAGACAACTAAACCATTATCTTTAATGATTTTAAAGAAGATATGTAGATGTTTCCAATGTTGGTCGATATCTTTAGAAAAAACAAGAACATCATCAATGTAAACAATGGTGAAAGAGGTGTAGGGATTAAATATTTCGTTCATTATTTTCTGGAATTCAGAGGGAGCATTTTTTAAACCAAAAGGCATAACATTCCACTCATAATGACCGAAAGGGACAATAAAAGCTATTTTATAGTGATCCACTTCAGCAATTTGAACTTGCCAAAATCCTGATTTCATATCAAATTTTGAAAATAATCATGTTCCTTGTAATCTCTTCATTAGATCTTGTTTATTTGGTATAGGATATCGAATCCATTGTAAGACTTTGTTAAGAGGTTTGTAATTGATAACCAATCTAGGGACTCCTCTTTCAAGTTCCGCAGCATTCTCAACATAAAAAGCTGCGCAACTCCAAGGAGAAGAGCTGAGTCTAATCAGGTTTTTCTTTTGTAGATCAGAAATCTCTTGCTTACATATTCTTAAAAGTCTCTGACTCATTTGTATTGGGCGAGCTTTGGTAGGGATTTTATTTTCAGAAAAATCTTTTTCACATGGGAGGTTAACAACATGTTTTTTTCTAAACCAAAAAGCATGAGGAATCTCCGAACAAACTTCTTTTTCAAGTTTTTCATGGAAAAGTTTTATCCTTTCAGCAAATTTTTCTTCATTAATTTGTTTTTCTATCTTTTCTAATTTAATCTTATCAGAAATGTCTTGAAGGAATTTTTCTTTATAAGATAAAGATGAGACTAAATAATTAAGATAAGCTTCTTCAGGGGCATTGTTAAACTTGATAGTATATTTAAACCCATTTGTATGAAAATGAAGACCACTATCATCAACAAAAAAGGGTTTGAAAGGAGTGCCAAGGATAATGCTTTGTTGTAAGTTTTTGACCAAGATAAAGGATGTTTTCAAACATAAACCTTGATTGCAAACAAGAACATCAGAAAGTTTATATTCAATACTAAGACTATGTCCACCCGCAGAAGAAAGGCTGTGGGTCGTTTTTTCAAAGTATAGAGAGGGAACAATGCCTTCTCTAATACAATTTAGGTCTGCTCCAGTGTCAATTAAAGCAGTATCTTTGACAGTGAAGCTGGACTGAATTTTGAGGATAATGTCACATTTCCATTTTTGATTTATATACTTTTCTACGGTATCAATATTATTAGAGAATTTTGTATTATTTGGTTGAGACCTTAAGGTAAAAATTTCTTGTTTGAGATTTTTAAGCTGAATTTTGACTTCTTTTTGTTCTTTTTTGAGGTCTTCAATGGATGCCTTTTTAGATGGAAAAGTTAGGGAAGAAGGGGCACTCTTTTTACCTTTTATCATCTCGAGATATTTCTTTAACTGTATCCCTTTTTCTTGAGGATTAGTAATAGCATTAATGGTCTCAAGAATGAAATGTTCATGTTCATCTAGGGTATTTAATTCAGAAGAAATATTATAAGATGTCATGGATGAATTATCAGAACTATTTTCCTTTTTAGAAGTGCAAAGATTATTGCACTCATCGTTAGAGGAAGAATTATCATCAATAAGATTTAAAGTATTAATAAGTTTTTCGATTTCATCTTCAGTAAAGGCATTGGAGTTTAATATTAACTCGTTAATCTTCTTTTTTGTTTCCTTTTGAAAACATTTATTAGCATAATGTCCTTTTTGTTTACATTTATAACATGTAGGAGTTTTCGTATTATTTCTATTTTTCCTAAAATTTCATTTAGGAGGTTTTCTTGGTATTCTTTCAGTTTTATTAGAATTAGATTTTGTTTTGCGATAATTCTTAGGACTATTTTTTATCCTAGGATTGTCCATTTGAAAACCAAATCGGTAACAAAAATCTCCCAATTCTCTTTTACCTAAAAGGTTTTGATTTTTTAATTGAATCTTAATTTTAATATCGTTGCAAAGTTTTAAACCAATAGTGTTGACCTTTTGGATTAATTCTCCGAAGGGAATTTGATCATAGAGAATGATGCCCTTACATTGTTCTTTAAGAGAAGTTCTAACGTTTTCGGCAAATAAAGGTGGAAGGCCAGAAATAAACTTTTCTTTCCAAATGGGATTATTACAATCATGTAGTTGGTAAATTTTTGACAAAAACACATCTTTGTACCATTTAAAGTCTGTAAGGGTTTTACACCTAAAATTTATGAGTTGTTCCCTGACTTTATCTTGAAGTTTATCGACAAGGCCTATAAAGTGATGATATATAGCAAGGAGCAGGGTGTAGACAGCATCATTAATCACATGTCCTGTCTTATCAAGGATAGGTTCACCATATTGGGATTTTTTATAACTATTTAAAATATTATGTTTTTGTGTATCAGTAAGATACCGATCCCACCATCCTTGTAATTGACCGGAAAATCAGATAGGTCATTGATTGCAAGAGATTTTCCTTTTTCTATATCTTTTAATCTCTTGGTTGATTCTTCATTAAAATCCTGGATTTGATCATCAAAAGGTTTATTATTCCTTAATTTGGTATTGGTAAAAATCTGAGGTGGAAAAGATGGTATAATCAGTTCATCAAAAGGTTTATTATTTCTTAATTTGTTATTGGTAAAAATCTAAGGTGGAAAAGGTGGCGTAACCAGAGGTTTCTTTATGTCAAGAATCATATTTTCAATTCTATCCGTTTGTTTACCTATTGTCTGAAGGTGAATATTGGCAAAATTATTTTGTTCGGATACAAGGGTAATATCCCTTTGCAAGGGTACCCAACTAGAAGGTTCCAAAGATGTGATAGGGACAGCTTTAATATCTTCATTTCCTACCTTTATTGGTTCAAAGGGTGGATGTAAAGATTCTATTTCTTTATTCTTATCTATTTTCCATGTATTGGATATTGTTTTTAAAACAAACGCGTTATTTTCAATAGGAAGATGTTTAAGAGAAGATTTTAGATCTTCTAAATATATGGCTTCAAACCATAAGAAAAAAGGTATATTTTGCTTGTTGGTTAGCATGAAATCATAATATAAGGTTCTAATAGATGATCTAAAGTCTTTGTCATATGCTTGAAAAAACCATTCCTTTTTCTCTTTGTTTTTAAAAGAATTAAAATCTTTCCTTAGGAAATCTTTATCGATTTCAAAGGATGATTTATTATTGAAATCTTCAATAACATTTATATTTTTAAATTTGAGATATGAATTTTTAACTGTCATGGTTTTGACACAAGGATAGCTTAGAAACTTAGGCATCTAAAGAAAGACTTTAAGACTCAACCTGTCAACAGCAAGGGATGAACACGGACAGAAAGGCCTAGACGCAAACAAAGCTTAGCGGGCAAAACCGTGTGAACTGCGACAACTAGTTAAGAAAATAAAGACTTTAAAGCAGATAACAAAAGATCAAGCTAAAAATTAAGCATAAGAAGAACTCTAAAAGGTTCGCAGTGTCCCCACCAGTCAACAACACCAGATGAACACAGAACAAAGCTGTGTAAGTTGCGACGAAGGCAAGTAAAAAGAGAACAATAAAGAGAACTAGAAAATGCTAGAGATTCTAGATCATACTAGAAAAAATAGAGAATTAAATAAAGCAGTAAAGCAAGAGAAGTGCTTAAGATTAAAGCAATAATAAAGCAATGAGGCTGAATAATAAAATGCTTGGAATTAAAGCTCTAAAAAGGAAATAAAGGAAGTGCTTTTAGAATTTAAAGTAATCAAGCATACAATATTTGTAGTAGTTGTTAACTACAAATATCTACAATTGTTTTATTGTAGAATAAGCACAAGAAACAAAGAGTGAGTTGTTTCTCACGGGGATATACACCGGCTGACGAGGTCTATGGTTTCACCACCGCAGGCCGACTCCTCCACCGGCTAACTTGGCTCTGATACCAACCGTGACCAGGACTTGTTTAGCCTTGATACGATAGAGCTAGCTCGGGGGGAATACTGTGTAGACGGAGGAGAGGATATATCTATTGTTTATAGCTATATCTTCTTCTTCGTTCACATGTATATCAAAAATAAAAGAAGAAAATATAGAAAAGAATAGTAAAAATGAACAGTAACAGCGTGAACAGTAATGAACAGTAATAGAGGCGGAAATGAACAGTAACAGAAGCAAACTAGATAGCATTTACATAAGAGATTTACAAGCTGGAAAGAAAATAAACTTAAACACTTACAAACCGAAAGCTGGGAGATCCGTTGGAACTAGTAGTAGTAGAGCACACTTATCTTACAAACACTCAAAAGAAAGATTAAAAGCAAACCTCACTCAGACTCAAACTAAAACTTAAAACTTAAAAAAGGGAAACTGGAGGGATTCCACTAGAGAGGATAAGACTTCAGCTCTCCAAAACGCCTCCCTTGAACGCATCAACTCCTTCTCCTTTTATAGACTTTTTAGGAACTATGCAAAGATTCCTTTCATATTATGACAAAGCTTGTAGGTCCCACCGGCTTCAATTTTGTCAAAACCTAAGAGAGGTAGAGTAGCGTAGCCTTTTTGTTAAAAATTGCCTTCTTCCTTAAGCATCCAAAGCTGAGTGGTCGTAGGTATGTAGGCTGTTATTTTAGCTGCAGTCTGCTTTATTTAGCTGTGAATAAAATATGTATAGGTCGTAGGTATGTAGGCTGTTATTTTAGCTGCAGTCTGCTTTATTTAGCTGTGAATAAAATATGTATAAAAGTTAGTAATTTTTTAAACTTTTTGAAAAGGATAATGGGTGATCGACTTAGTGTTTAAGTCATTGATATTAATCAGTAGTTACCATGAGTTAATGGTATATGAATTTTACCATAAGTTAATGGTGTATTTTACCATAAATTAATGGTACATCATAGATCAATTCCGTAACAATCGTCGCCATTGTTGTCAAAACCTTCTTCACTATCCATAGGAGTATCTTCAAGCACAGGTTCTTCTTTTAGTTTAACAGGCTCAGATGGCTCAGCAGGTTCAGAAGTAGAGGATGTAGTATCCATTAGTGCTAGTATCATTAGCATTTCAATATAGGTTAATGATTTTAGTTTTTCTTCACTTGCATTCGGATATTGTAGCGCAAATTTATCATAAAGGCTTTCTTGTATAGCCTTCATATCAGACCTTCTAGGATTTGCTTTTAGGCCATATTCTGGACTATAGTCTGGGAGCAAAGAGATTTTTCTTCCATTAAGATAGTTTGCAATATTCCATCGATCATACCATTTTACAGAAATACTCCTTGCGAAATAAGATGGTGTGTCATTAACACAATCCCAATCCCATTGCATAATCCAAGGGAGACCAAATTCCATAGATATTTGAAGCATATCTAGTGGAGATATATTTTTTCTTTGTTTTTTGAGGATCTCTTTTGGCATAATTTCTTTGATGGCTCCAAATTTAGCCCAAAATGTTTCAATAAACCAATTTGGTAGACACATTTGATTCATAAAACGTATCCACCATGAATGCTTACCCAGATGATTTTGAATATACAGGACATGTTCCCAAGCTGCTTGATAGTCCTAATAATTATATTGTTGGGGACCAATTAGAGTTTTTTCTTTAAACTTTCGCGGAACGTTGAGATTTCCATATGAGTTCCATTCATTTAATGGAATAATACGATATATTCTTAGCCGAGAGTAACTATATTCTTTACCTCGGTATCTATGATGAGCAAATGCACTTTCTGTTTCTTTAAGAATTTTCTCATAGTAGAGGGTAGTTTTACCAAACATGGACGGAACATAGTAGTATTCCTTGGGAAGGAACTTTGCTGCCATTTCAATCGGTAAAAGAGTCTGATCAGACATTTCGAGGATGACAAGTTTATCCAATGTTTTCTGATAAAATTGAGAATAAGTTCCCTTATTGTCTTGTGTTAAGGGAGTAGAAGAAGATCTTTCTTTTTCATGTGAGAGAGCCTATTGGTAATGATATTTTGACAGGGCCATATCCTTGTAGAAATTCCCAGGAGAGGAAATTATTATTATCACCCTTAATAAATTCTATATCAAAATCAAACACAGTAAGGATAGCTTGCCATCTAGCAAAAATTTGTTTAGATGCTAAGTTTTGAACATCGTATTTGGCAGACATACAGTCGATTCTAAGTAAGAATTTTTGGTTTAATAAATCGCTTTGAAATTTATTGATAGAAAGAACAATAGCAAGCATTTCCTTTTTTATTGTTGAATAATTTTTTCGAGTGTCATTCCAAGCACCAGAAGTAAAGGCTACTAGAACATCTTTATTGTTAACTCTTTGCTTAAGAATCCCCCCGTAGCCAAAATCAGATGCAACTGTTTCAACTATTTTAAAGGCTGTAGGATCTGGAAGGGATAAACAAGGCAACGTTTTTACTTTAGTTTTTATCCTTTTGACCGCTTCAGAATGTCTTTCTGTCCATTCGGTACAATCTTTTTTTAATCGATCACTAAGGATTTTTCTATCATAGGCAATGTCTTTATAGAAATCAGAAACATAATTAAGACATCCTAGAAATCTTTGTAATTGCTTAGTGTCTTTTATCTCATCAGGAAATTTATCAGCAAAGGCAATGACTTTTTGGATAGAAAAATAGTACCTTTGTTAATAGAATATCCTAAAAATTGTATTTTGGTTTGGAAGAGTTTTATTTTTCTAGCGGAGACAACTAAACCATTATCTTTAATGATTTTAAAGAAGATATGTAGATGTTTCCAATGTTGGTCGATATCTTTAGAAAAAACAAGAACATCATCAATGTAAACAATGGTGAAAGAGGTGTAGGGATTAAATATTTCGTTCATTATTTTCTGGAATTCAGAGGGAGCATTTTTTAAGCCAAAAGGCATAACATTCCACTCATAATGACCGAAAGGGACAGTAAAAGCTGTTTTATAGCGATCCTCTTCAGCAATTTGTACTTGCCAAAATCCTGATTTCATGTCAAACTTCAAAAATAATCTTGTTCCTTGTAATCTTTTCATTAGATCTTGTTTATTTGGTATAGGATATCGAATCCATTGTAAGACTTTGTTAAGAGGTTTGTAATTGATAACCAATCTAGGGACTCCTCTTTCAAGTTCCACAGCATTCTCAACATAAAAAGCTGCGCAACTCCAAGGAGAAGAGCTGGGTCTGATCAGGTTTTTCTTTTGTAGATCAGAAATCTCTTGCTTACATATTCTTAAAAGTCTCTGACTCATTTGTATTGGGCGAGCTTTGGTAGGGATTTTATTTTCAGAGAAATCATTTTCATATGGGAGGTTAACAACATGTTTTTTTCTAAACCAAAAAACATGAGAAATCTCCGAACAAACTTATTTTTAAGTTTTTCATGGAAAAGTTTTATCCTTTTAGCAAATTTTTCTTCATTAATTTGTTTTTCTATCTTTTCTAATTTAATCTTATCAGAAATGTCTTGAAGGAGCAAATTTTTCTTCATTAATTTGTTTTTCTATCTTTTCTAATTTAATCTTATCAGAAATGTCTTGAAGGAATTTTTCTTTATAAGATAAAGATATTTTCTATCTTTTCTAATTTAATCTTATCAGAAATGTCTTGAAGGAATTTTTCTTTATAAGATAAAGATAAGACTAAATAATTAAGATAACCTTCTTCAGGGGCATTGTTAAACTTGATAGTATATTTAAACCCATTTGTATGAAAACGAAGACCATTGTCATCAACAAAAAAGGGTTTGAAAGGAGTGCCAAGGATAATGCTTTGTTGTAAGTTTTTGACCAAGATAAAGGATGTTTTCAAACATAAACCTTTATTGCAAACATGAACATCAGAAAGTTTATATTCAATACTAAGACTATGTCCACCCGCAGAAGAAAGGCTGTGGGTCATTTTTTCAAAGTATTGAAAGGGAACAATGCCTTCTCTAATACAATTTAGATCTGCTCCAGTGTCAATTAAAGCAGTATCTTTGACAGTGAAGCTGGACTGAATTTTAAGGATAATGTCACATTTCCATTTTTGATTTATATACTTTTCTACAGTATCAATATTATTAGAGAATTTTGTATTATTTGGTTGAGACCTTAAGGTAAAAATTTCTTGTTTGAGATTTTTAAGCTGAATTTTGACTTCTTTTTGTTCTTTTTTGAGGTCTTCAATGGATGCCTTTTTAGATGGAAAAGTTAGGGAAGAAGGGGCACTCTTTTTACCTTTTATCATCTCGAGATATTTCTTTAACTGTATCCCTTTTTCTTGAGGATTAGTAATAGCATTAATGGTCTCAAGAATGAAATGTTCATGTTCATCTAGGGTATTTAATTCAGAAGAAATATTATAAGATGTCATGGATGAATTATCAGAACTATTTTCCTTTTTAGAAGTGCAAAGATTATTGCACTCATCGTTAGAGGAAGAATTATCATCAATAAGATTTAAAGTATTAATAAGTTTTTCGATTTCATCTTCAGTAAAGGCATTGGAGTTTAATATTAACTCGTTAATCTTCTTTTTTGTTTCCTTTTGAAAACATTTATTAGCATAATGTCCTTTTTGTTTACATTTATAACATGTAGGAGTTTTCGTATTATTTCTATTTTTCCTAAAATTTCATTTAGGAGGTTTTCTTGGTATTCTTTCAGTTTTATTAGAATTAGATTTTGTTTTGCGATAATTCTTAGGACTATTTTTTATCCTAGGATTGTCCATTTGAAAACCAAATCGGTAACAAAAATCTCCCAATTCTCTTTTACCTAAAAGGTTTTGATTTTTTAATTGAATCTTAATTTTAATATCGTTGCAAAGTTTTAAACCAATAGTGTTGACCTTTTGGATTAATTCTCCGAAGGGAATTTGATCATAGAGAATGATGCCCTTACATTGTTCTTTAAGAGAAGTTCTAACGTTTTCGGCAAATAAAGGTGGAAGGCCAGAAATAAACTTTTCTTTCCAAATGGGATTATTACAATCATGTAGTTGGTAAATTTTTGACAAAAACACATCTTTGTACCATTTAAAGTCTGTAAGGGTTTTACACCTAAAATTTATGAGTTGTTCCCTGACTTTATCTTGAAGTTTATCGACAAGGCCTATAAAGTGATGATATATAGCAAGGAGCAGGGTGTAGACAGCATCATTAATCACATGTCCTGTCTTATCAAGGATAGGTTCACCATATTGGGATTTTTTATAACTATTTAAAATATTATGTTTTTGTGTATCAGTAAGATACCGATCCCACCATCCTTGTAATTGACCGGAAAAGGATGAACATATGCCACTAGCAAGATCAGATAGGTCATTGATTGCAAGAGATTTTCCTTTTTCTATATCTTTTAATCTCTTGGTTGATTCTTCATTAAAATCCTGGATTTGATCATCAAAAGGTTTATTATTCCTTAATTTGGTATTGGTAAAAATCTGAGGTGGAAAAGATGGTATAATCAAAAGGTTTATTATTTCTTAATTTGTTATTGGTAAAAATCTAAGGTGGAAAAGGTGGCGTAACCAGAGGTTTCCTTATATCAAGAATCATATTTTCAATTCTATCCGTTTGTTTACCTATTGTCTGAAGGTGAATATTGGCAAAATTATTTTGTTCGGATACAAGGGTAATATCCCTTTGCAAGGGTACCCAACTAGAAGGTTCCAAAGATGTGATAGGGACAGCTTTAATATCTTCATTTCCTACCTTTATTGGTTCAAAGGGTGGATGTAAAGATTCTATTTCTTTATTCTAATAGGAAGATGTTTAAGAGAGTGTTTTAGATCTTCTAAATATATGGCTTCAAACCATAAGAAAAAAGGTATATTTTGCTTGTTGGTTCGCATGAAATCATAATATAAGGTTCTAATAGATGATCTAAAGTCTTTGTCATATGCTTGAAAAAACCATTCCTTTTTCTCTTTGTTTTTAAAAGAATTAAAATCTTTCCTTAGGAAATCTTTATCGATTTCAAAGGATGATTTATTATTGAAATCTTCAATAACATTTATATTTTTAAATTTAAGATATTAATTTTTAACCGTCATGGTTTTGACACAAGGATAGCTTAGAAACTTAGGCATCTAAAGAAAGACTTTAAGACTCAACCTGTCAACAGCAAGGGATGAACACGGACAGAAAGGCCCTAGACGCAAACAAAGCTTAGCGGGCAAAACCGTGTGAACTTCGATAACTAGTTAAGAAAATAAAGACTTTAAAGCAGATAGTAAAAGATCAAGCTAAAAACTAAGCATAAGAAGAACTCTAAAAGGTTCACAGTGTCATCACCAGTCAACAACACCGGATGAACACAGAACAAAGCTGTGTAAGTTGCGACGAAGGCAAGTAAAAAGAGAACAAAAAAGAGAACTAGATTATGCTAGAGATTCTAGATCATACTAGAAAATATAGAGAATTAAAATTTAATTCAAATAAAGCAGTAAAGCAAGAGAAGTGCTTCCGATTAAAGCTATTATAAAGCAATAAGGCTGAATAATAAAATGCTTATAATTAAAGCTCTGAAAAATGAAATAAAGATAGCGCTTTAGAAGTTAAAGCAATCAAGCATACAGTATTTGTAGTAGTTTTTTACTACAAATATCTACAATTGTTTTATTGTAGAAAAAGCACTAGAAACAAAAAGTGAGTTGTTTCTCACGAGGATATACACCGGCTACGGGGTCTATGGTTTCACCACCGCAGGCCGACTCCTCCACCGGCTAACTTGGCTCTGATACCAATCGTGACCAGGACTTGTTTAGCCTTGATACGATAGAGCTAGCTCGTGGGGAATACTGTGTAGACGGAGGAGAGGATATATCTATTGTTTATAGCTATATCTTCTTCTTCGTTCACATGTATATCAAAAATAAAAGAAGAAAATATTAAAAAAATAGTAAAAATGAACAGTAACAGCGTGAACAGTAATGAACAGTAATAGAGGCGGAAATGAACAGTGACAGAAGCAAACTAGATAGTATTTACATAAGAGATTTACAAACTGGAAAGGAAATAAACTTAAACACTTACAAACCGAAAGCTGGGAGATCCGTTGGAACTAGTAGTAGTAGAGCACACTTATCTTACAAACACTCAAAAGGAAGGTTAAAAGCAAACCTCACTCAGACTCAAACTAAAACTTAAAACTTAAAAAAGGGAAACCGGAGGGATTCCACTAGAGAGGATAAGACTTCAACTCTTCAAAACGCCTCCCTGAATGCATCAACTCTTTCTTCTTTTATAGAATCCTTTCAGAACTATGTAAAGATTCCTTTCATATTTTAACAAAGCTTGTAGGTCCCACCAACTTTAATTCTGTCAAAACATATATATATATATATATATATATATATATATATATAAATCAGAACGTTCATAGGGGATTAGGGGTTTGTTATTATTAAACAAGGTTCGTAGTATATATATATATATATCAACCTGCAACATGCACAACTCAACACACAAATCAGAACGTTCATAGGGGATTAGGGGTTTGTTATTATTAAACAAGGTTCGTAGTATATATATATATATATCAACCTGCAACATGCACAACTCAATTGTGCATCCGACCTCCGGTCTGAATGTGTGATCTACATGTCTCTTAAAGACGGGCAAAACACATCAATTGTTGCGGACTAAAAACCCATCGGGGGTGTGGCGATCGAATATTTGAACCATTGCATCAGCATTCACGCGGCAATCTTTAACCGGTAGCGGTACGAAGCATGAATATAACTTATCTGCACGGCCCCTCAACAACAGGGTTAAAACACCGACGACGGGTTGTTCATCCCAAGCAAGCTTGATGTGTGTTTGGCGTCTACGACATTGTCTAGATCAAGCGTTACAAGCACCGAGAGCGCGTCGCAAAAAACAAGTTTTATTCGTAGTGAAATATATAGTTGATTTTAGGCCGCGTGGTCCTTATAGTGGGAGCTACTCAAAATATGACACAAAAGCGGCCTGTCGACCTTAGATGTCAGCTGTTTCCCTATACTATATAATATATATATACTACATATATATATATATATATATATATATCAACCTGCAACATGCACAACTCAACACACAAATCAGAACGTTCATAGGGGATTAGGGGTTTGTTATTATTAAACAAGGTTCGTAGTATATATATATATATATCAACCTGCAACATGCACAACTCAACACACAAATCAGAACGTTCATAGGGGATTAGGAGTTTGTTATTATTAAACAAGGTTCGTAGACGGTCATACCCAACAGGATTAGCCCCTGATTAGTGGGTGATGAGCCCCTATTTATACCTAGCTGAGTGGGGTAGAAATATAACTATGGCTGAATCCAGGCAGAAAGCTGGATTAGCAGATATCTTTACAGGTTTCAACCGCATAGGCAATTAGTCATCCTCGATTGGACATGAGGGTGATTGAGGGGGGTATGGTGAGTGATGAGTCATGAGGACTCGTGGCATCCATGATGATGATAATGGATAGCTATTGGCGTCGCTTTCAAGGTCAAACCGCCTCTTGATTCGGCTTTGCGAGAGGAACGATAAGTGTTGGATAGTAGGTTCCTAATATGTTTCCTAATTTGTTTTGGTAACAGGTTATTAGGATTCCTAATCTGTTTTGGTAACATGATTCTAAATCTGTTTTGATAACAAGTTATTAGGATTCCTAATCTGGCTGGGTTGAGCTGGCATCATTGATGCTAAGATCCGACACATGTCGGCTTCATGAGGATGATCAATACTTAGGCTAATTGATGTTATAACAGATTCTATTCCTTTTTTTTTTTTGTATTATTCTTATCAAATCTTTATATCAGCCTCATCAATTCTTTAGTATTTTAAACATAATCCCTCAAATCATTGAGTTTGCTATTAGTTCTTCCAATTCTTACGTCTTACTACTTCTTCTCTTGCTTGAAGGTATTGATTGAAACAGTTTACAAAATTTGGAGACCTAATAGCAGTGTCAATGATTTGGAGGAATAGTTTTGACAATTGAGGGACCTATAATAGCAATTTCAATCATTTGAGAAACTAAATTTCAAAATATTAAAGATTAATATGGAAATTAAGTTCCCATTTCCGTATTAGGCCTTCAAATCTTCATATTTGTATTTTACACCTTTAATTAAACTAAAAGCAAACTAATGGATTTGTGTATTAGTAGGTTGTTATTTAAAACAATTAATGAATTTGATGGGTTATAACATTATAACTTGTAAAAATATGGGTGTTCTTTGCGAAATAATTTAATTATTCAATTGGGTCGACTTCGGTCCAACGCAATAACAGACGGGACGGTTTGAATCCGGATACCTAATACAATTGCCTACCCGAACCGACTCTTAATGTTTCCTGATATAGAATTCAGAACAAGTCGATCCAAGTCCTTCGTTAACGATACTTACCAAATATGGCTCCGGTTATTTCAAATCCTTGTTGTATTAGGACAGAATCTTATGTATTTATCTGCAAACAAATACCCTGCTGATAGAAAATTACACAAAAAGCTAGAGAGCATAGAAAGAAGAAGAGACGTTGAAAGCAATGAGATGGTAAAGCAAGAGAACCGCAGAAGGTTTCGAAGATCGAGAACTTGCCCGAGAACCCGCATGAAAATGTAAGTTTTTTTTTCTTTAATTATTGAAATTTTCTTTGATAATGTGTTAATGTCTTGCTCGGATCATTCTAGTCTGAAACTGGGTTTTTTTAAGGGATTGTGGATTGTCTTCGACCTGTTTGTTCTTCTAGATATGATCAGAAAACACATCATGGAATTCAAAGGTTTCACTCTGCAATGAGGTTATTGCAATTAATAAACCCCCTATTCCTAATCGAGAAGAGGAATAGTATTAAGTTAATCAACCTCCTAATCGAGAAGAGGAATAGTATTAAGTTAATCAACCTCCTAATCCTAATCAACTGTAGGAATTGAATTAAGTCAGTAAACCTCATAATCCTCTTAATTAACAAACCTCTTAATTCTAATCACTGTAGGAATATGATCACATTAATAAAACTCCTAACAGGAATCGGATTACCAATCTATGATATGGCTGAGAAAAATTGTGCAGAGCTTCCAACGGAGCTCCTCGGGCTGATCCTCCAGAAGTTGACCTTGCCGGATCACATTAGATTGAGTACGTGTTTGCAAGTCATGGAACCAAGCCGTTAGGGAGAAAGCCTGGCGCCCGAAGCCTGATTCCCCGTGGCTCATGCTACCCGGCGAAGACGATATTAGTGCTAAATCCTTGAGCTTCTCTGAAAATCGAACCTACAGCATCCCTCTCCCTCTTCCAGAGATACGAAGACGCGTGTGCATCGGATCTTCTCACGGTTGGCTCGTAACTGTCTATGATATGTCAGAGATGCATCTTTTGAATCCGGTAACCGGAGTGCAAATCCAGCTCCCCTCTATCACCACTCTACCCTATGTCTGCGACTACGTAGAGGCTGACCGTCGCTATTTTCTCTACAAGGCAATCCTGTCCTTGCCTCCTCCTGCTGATGGTAGCGGTGACTTCACAGTTATTCTTCTCCACAACCCTTTTAGGCTGCACGATGATGATTTCAGTAACATGGCAATCACAAAAGTTGGAGATAATAGCTGGACTTCATTGCCACAAGCATGTCATGACAGTATCGCGGATATCATACCCCACAAAGGACAACTGTATGGTGTGGATGCACGAGGGGTACTCCATGTATGGGACCATCATCACCTTACATCTGGTCCCAAATCCACTCTGAAAATACAATTTTATTGCGGCATGACCAAACTATTGGTAGAGTCCTTGAACGGAAAACTATACATGCTATACAAGGGCCTATATTACAATACATTTATGGCCATTAGGCTCGACGCGGATAACCCTGAATTCATCCCTGAGAATGATCTCGGGGACAATGTCTTTTTCGTTGGTTCAAATACCTTATTTTCCGTCTCTGCAACAAAATTTCCAGAGCTTGGAGGGAGCTGCATCTACTTCACAGATGACGTCTACTTTGACTTTGACAACCTCGAACACGAGCCACGTGAGATGGGTGTGTTTGATGTGAAGAATGGGAGCATGAAGCCTATACGCAATCTTGGACAGCACTTACATTGGCCTCCGCCTATATGGATCATTCCTACCTTATTCTGAAAGACTAGTAAATGACTAGCAACAACCATCAGAGGGACAGCCAGAAACCTATATGGCAACAGATTTTCGAAGGGTTTGTAGTCAGTCGGTATCAAAGTGTAAAATATGTGAAATTTTAGGGAACCATTTTTAATTTAAACTTCATACTACTACTTAGTTACAGTAGATTACTATTAGCGGTTTCTTAGCATTTGAAATGTCTGATGCAAAACCAGCTCTGTATCAGAAACGTGTTACATACGACTTAGCAGATTCGTCCTCGTTAAATAGCTCATTCTAATTCCTCATCTATATGCATATTTGTTTAGGTGCATTGAAGACATTTTGATTGATGAGGATGATGCATGATAGACATCTGGTTTCTTGCCTCAGAACTTCTTCTGCAGTAGTCTACACAATCAACTGGCTCTAGTTTCTAAACTGTCAGCATTTATAATATATGGTTGCTACACTGTATCAGAAATCTGATTCATATAGTTTCGTATCAGATTCATGAATCTTAAACATCTCAGTCAAATTACCAATATGAATATGTTTCCTATCTTGCGAGTTTACAGTTTGACACTGTAGGCTACGTTAATCTTCTCATATTTCTTTATGTTATTTATATGCACACATGTAACAATTTCCATCTGTCAGAGAAATGCAATAAGTATTACAGTTATGTGTCACATATTCTCTACAAACTTTTAGCCTTGAAGTATTCCATACCTATTTTGGAACAATAGTCTCGATAATGCAGGGCGGAGTAAAACAGGCTAGTAGCTATTATTGAAAACAAGAGTACTGAAATTAGGAAATTCTTGATACCATGTGAGAATTTATTGGCTCTTTACTTCAGAACTTATGATATCATACTCCCTTTAAAAGCACGAGTTCGGAAAAATCTTTTTTTGACAAATATACCCCTATAAAGTTTGAACTACCCTATCTATAATCAAATTCTAATTTTCAGATTTAATTAAATGATGGGAAATGATGCTGTTATTTTGGAATTAACTTTAATAACTATATACACTATATTAATAACAAATTCCCGAACAAAATATAGCTATAGAAATTAATAACATCTATATACATTGGAAATGACATTGTTATTTTGGAACTAACTTTAATAACTATATACACTATATTAATATAACAAATTCCCGAACAAAATATAGCTATAGAAATTAACAACATCTATATACACTATATTAATAACTATCACGGGTATAGGAATATTACAAAACATCCTATCCCGGGTATCATGGGGAACTAACTTTAATAACTATATACACTATATTAATAACAAATTTAATAGGGGTTTTTGCTTTTAGACCCATTTGTTTACTCTCATTTATCTTTAAACCCAAGTACTATTATTGTATCTTTAAGCCCAATTCACTTTTTTTGTTTATCTTTAAACCCAATCTTCAAAATACTATATTTTCATCACTTGTATTTATACACCATGAAGGTAAAAAAACCAAAAATACCCCTTCATTGCCAAATATAAACCAAAATCACTCTCATAATTTTCCCCTTTCTCTCTCAGCCCTAAATTCCCAAAACGACCACGAACTGCCGTGTCGCCGGCTCACCCACCGCCACCGTGTCGCGCGTCCGCCCACCGCCGTCGTGTCGCTCGTCGCCCACCGCCGTCGTGGTCGACCACGAACCCGTTGCCACCCATCGTCCACCGTCCCGCTCATCATCGCCGTCGAAACAGATCTCGCCCATCCCAGTCGTCGTCCACCGCCGTCAACCTCGTCGTTGTCATTTTGCTCAATTGGGTAAGTTCTAATTTGATTTTTTTAAACTTTGTTCCAACCTTACATGTTGTAAATATGGGTTGGATTTTGATTGTTTTAATCTGAAAAATGATATATTGAGTGAGGATTTCATAGGTTGAGATGGGTTCTGTATTAATTTGATATGGGAACTTTTTTTTGTGGATGAAGTTTGATTTCATTTTCATTTGGAGGTGATAGATAGAATTGGAAATTTGAGATATTGTGATAAATTTATAAAAATTATGTGATCTTGGGTTCATTAATTAGGGAGAGATGAGGTTTGTTGTTAATATGATTAGTTTTGGTTCTGGGATGTGGTATGGGTTCATTAATTAGGGAGAGATGAGGTTTGTTGTTAATATGATTAGTTTTGGTTCTGGGATGTGGTAGATGATGTTGATAAGTTTCATATTGGAGATGGATCATCATTGGTTCTATTAATATTAGTTCTAAATTGTTGTTGCCTATGATATCGTGGTAGTTTGATTCTGGGTATGACTGACATGGTTTTGGAGATGCATCAATGAAAATAACTCGTCGAGTGTGGATCGAATGTTTAAGCCAATAACGACAACTCGATTCTAAGAACATGATAAGATTATTTTCAAATGAGGGTAGAGAGGGGAAAAAATTATTTGCAAATTGGAGAAGACTAGCATGCTTCTGTTTCTTAAAAATGAGTCCTAACAAATAAGAGTATATTGCATTTTTTAATTTTTTTCCCCTTGTTTAATGCAGTATCAGTATATTGTATGTTCTTAGGAGGCTAAACAAAATGGGCATCACACGCACGGAAATTGCCTTAAGCGACACTGCCCCTGTATCGCAATAAGATGTTAACATGAAAATGATATACCTGTCATGTGGACTGTGAGTTGGAATATACACAACAGTAACTTATACAGATCTTCGCCCCGCATCGTCGGATCTCGTCGTCGCCGCCTTATCAGATCACGTCATCAGATCACATCATCTTCGCCTCTTCTTCGCCCGCCTCGTCTTCACCGCACGCCGTCAGATCTCGAGATCTGTTCCACAAGGTCGAATCGAAACTCTAGTTTTAATTTCATATCTAAATTTCTCTTTTGAATTATATGTGAACTAAGTTGTTTTGAAATGACGATATTACATTTCTAAATTGCTCTCTTTTCATTGGGCCCTTGTAGAAGTTTCACAGAAAAATACAACTCTCTCTTTCTCTCTCATCAGTAAGTAACAATTTTCTCGCCGTCGAGTCCTCTCTCCGACGATGGAAGAAGACGATGATGAAGACATTACTAGTAGAATATCAGAAGCTTAGATTGGATTGGGAGGCATTGGAAATTTAGGTGAGATTATTTTCCTGGCTGATTTTTTCCTCATTATTTGATGTTTTTTCTACAGTTTCTTTATTGAATTTATAGCATTGAAGTCCATCTCTAAAGATTAGAAGTAGTACTCTTACCTAATGCCGTGTTTGATTTTTATTTTTATTTTTATTTTTATTTTATATTTTTTACGAGCTATTGCTAGGTAAAATTCCAGCTTTTAGTAAGTGAAATTGGGGATTGCCAATTTCTTTCCACAATTTCTGAATATAGATCTCCATAGCCTTATACCTCACATTCAATCCAAGCAGATGACCCGACCATCTTCTCTAGAGTTCAATCAGACATCTCAACTTTGGATAATACCTCTTGCATTGATAATGTACATCCTAAATGTACATCCAAAGTTGCAACCATGGATCTATTTTGCTTGGGATTAGGATTAGGAGGTTTACTGACTTAATTCAATTCCTACAGTCATTATGAATACGAGGTTTAACTAAATCCTATTCCCATAGAGATTAGGATTACGAGGTTTAACAATTTAATCCTGTTCCTGTACCTATTCCTGTACTAGTGATTAGGATTAGGAGGTTGATTAACTTAATACTGTTCCTCTTCTCGATTAGGAATAGGAGGTTTATTAATAGCAATAACTCATTGCAGAGTGAAACCTTTGAATTCCATGTGAGATTAACACAATTTAATCCTGTGTTTTCTGATCATATCTAGAAGAACAAACAGGTCGAAGACAATCCACAATCCCTTAAAAAACCCATTTTCAGACTAGAATGATCCGAGCAAGACATTAACACATTTTCAAAGAAAATTTCAATAATTAAAAGAAAAAACTTACATTTTCATGCGGGTTCTCAAGCAAGTTCTCGATCTTCAGAGCCTTTTCGTGTAATTTTCTATCAGCAGGGTATTTGTTTGCAGATAAATACATAAGAATCTATCCTAATACAACAATGACTTGAAATAACCAGAGCCATATTTGGTAAGTATCGTTAACGAAGGACTTGGATCGACTTGTTTTAGAAAACATGTCTGAATTCTATATCAGGAAACATTGGCGTGATTTGAAAATTAAGAGTCGGTTCGGGTAGGCAATTGTATTAGGTATCCGGATCCGATAAGGTTTAACTAGAAGGGCTTGTTTATCGGGTTGGGTAGAAAATTTAACGGGGTCGGATTCAAACCGTCCCGTCTGTTATTGCATTGGACCGAGGTCGACCCAATTGAAAAATTAAATTATTTCGTAAAGAACACCCATATTTTACAAGTTATAATGTTATAACCCATCAAATTCATTAATTGTTTTAAATAACAACCTACTAATACACAAATCCATTAGTTTGCTTTTAGTTTAATTAAAGGTGTAAAATACAAATAAGAAGATTTGAAGGCCTAATACGGAAATGGGAACTTTCCATATTAATCTTTAATATTTTGAAATTTAGTTTCTCAAAGGATTGAAATTGCTATTATAGGTCCCTCAAATGTCAAAACTAGTCCTCTAAATCATTGACACTGCTATTAGGTCTCCAAATTTTATAAACTGTTTCAATCAATACCTTCAAGCAAGAGAAGTAGTAAGACGTAAGAATTGGAAGAACTAATAGCAAACTCAATGATTTGAGTGATTATGTTTAAAATACTAAAGATTTGATGAGGCTGATATAAAGATTTGATAAGAATAATACCAAAAAAAAGGAATAGAATCTGTTATAACATCAATTAGCCTAAGTATTGATCATCCTCATGAAGCCGACATGTGCCGGATCTTAGCATCAATGATGCCAGCTCAACCTAGCCAGAGGTGACTCGAGTCACTTGGGCACTCGACCTTCCAGAGCTAGGACGAGTTGACACCAGCTCTCATTCGACCCATCATTCGAATCAACCACCCTCATTCACTCGGCTGTATTGACAACTTGCGAGGCCAACTAGAAAGGCGGTACTTATCGTTCCTCTCACAAAGCCGAATCAAGAGGCGGTTTGACCTTGAAAGCGACGCCAATAGCTATCCATTATCATCATCATGGATGCCACGAGTCCTCATGATTCATCACTCACCATACCCCCTCAATCACCCTCATGTCCTCGAGGATGACTAATTGCCTATGCGGTCGAAAACTGTAAAGATATCTGCTAATCCAGCTTTCTGCCTGGATTCGGCCATAGTTACATTTCCACCCCACTTAGCTAGGTATAAATAGGGGTTCATCACCCACTGAGCAGGGGCTAATCCTGTTGGGTATGATCGTCTATGAACCTTGTTTAATAATAACAAACCCCTATGAACGTTCTGATTTGTGTGTTGAGTTGTGCAGGTTGCAGGTTGAACGGAAAAGGATGTATGCATGATGATGGTAATGGATAGCTATTGGCGTCGCTTTCAAGGTCAAACCACCTCTTGATTCAGCTTTGCGAGAGGAACGATAAGTACCACCTTTCTAGTCGGCCTCACAAGTTACCAGTACAGCCGAGTGAATGCGGGTGGTTGATTCGAATGATGGGTCAAATGAGAGCTGGTGTCAACTCGTCCTGGCTCTGGAAGGTCGAGTGCCCAAGTGACTAAAGTCACCTCAGGCTGGGTTGAGCTGGCATCATTGATGCTAAGATCCGGCACATGTCGGCTTCATGAGGAAGATTAATACTTAGGCTAATTGATGTTATAACAGATTCTATTCCTTTTTTTTGTATATTATTCTTATCAAATCTTTATATCAGGCTCATCAAATCTTTAATATTTTAAACATAATCCCTCAAATCATTGAGTTTGCTATTAGTTCTTCCAATTCTTACGTCTTACTACTTCTTACCTGGATTTGGCCATAGTTACATTTCTACCCCACTCAGCTAGGTATAAATAGGGGTTCATCACCCATTGATCAGGGGCTAATCCTGTTGGGTATGATCGTCTATGAACCTTGTTTAATAATAACAAACCCCTATGAACGTTTTACAAATATATAATTAATATATATACAGTTATATATACTTATACATATATACATATATACTATACATACTTACATACATACATTATATATATATGTGTGTGTGTGTGTGCGCGCGCGCGCGCGCGTGCGGCGCATACTATTTCCAAAGCCCAAGAAAAAATTTTTTACAAGATTTCCGCCAGGCCTAGTTCAAAGTGTGTAGGAAAAAACCCACACAAACAAGCCTAACTAAGATTTACTGTGCATATCTCACCGTTACAGACCACGTGTCTCCGATCCGTTCAGCCTTGCGTCGATCTAGCGGCGCGCATCAAATGCGCGTGATTTTAGCTGCAAGCGGGCCCTACCTCGTATGGGTGCGCCACTGAAGGGGGAGAGAAAAACAAGCAAGGGACCACAAGAGGATATTTCAGCCAATAATTGCATGCCACGTGGCATATGGAGTGCAGAAAAGCGGTACAAATACAGAGTCCTATACATGTATGTGTACAAAGTGTTTTATGGGTGTTTTGACTTTTCTATGGCCCCAGATTGTGCCACAAGTCATATCCAAAGGGCAGAATTAAACCCTAAGCAGATTAGGGCTAGCAAAGCCTACTTAAAGGCTGTTAATGACGACGAAGTGAGATTAAAAAAAAGAGAGCAGAATACAGCAAAATTCGCAGATACTTCTTGCGCAGGCTTTGCTCAAAAATTGGTAAAAATCTTCGTTTTGTGATCCGTCAAAAGCTGTACGAAGTAGACTCAGAGCCAGACGCGTTAATACTAGTTTTACAGTGAGTGCTACTTTAGAAAATTCCAGATTGATGCTACAAAGACAATAGAATATGCAAATCCTCCTTGCACAGACTTCGCTCAAAAATTCGTAGAAATTCATCAAAATCTCTGTTTTGTGATCCGTCAGAAGTTGTGCGAAGTAGACTCAGAGATGGACGTGACAATACCAATTATACAGTGAGTACTACCTTAGAAAATTCCAGATCGACGCGATAAAGACAACATTGAGCTTCTATAAACTTTGTTCCTTTTTTCGTTGTCGATTTGTATCGTCTTTTATACTTATTTTGGACTCTAGATCTGTTTTAGGTTGGGTTGCGGGAAATCAGGCCATTTGAAAGCTGAATGTCTATTTCTAAAATTCGTGAAAAATCAATGATGGTGACCTGGGATGATGATGATGAGAATGATCCCGAAATGGAGGACGCTTTCTTGACATTGTGCTTAATGGGAGACGTCGACAAGAACAACAATGAAGATGAGGTACAACCCTTGTCCAAGTCTGACATTATTGCGATTTGTGATAACATGTACACCATGATAGAACAATAACATGCTAGCATAAAGGAGTTTCAAGAAATAAATTACAAATTGCAAGAAGATGATTATAACTTGAAAATAAGAAATGAAAAGCTAGAAAATGAAAATAAAACGTTGAAAACTCTTCTTGCTAAAATCGAAGAAAAACATGCTTCGCAAGAAAGTAGAATTTGTGAGAGGTGCTCTATGCTTGAATTAGAAATCAAAACTTCTAAGAAAAATTTCGAATGTGAAGTAGATAAACTGAAAAATGATTTGAAAACAAAAACTGTTTGCGAAAAATGCCTACTGTTTAAAAAGGAATTCGAGAAGGAAAAAGAAAAGCTTTTGAAGGAAAAAGAAACGTTTGAAAAAAAAGGAGGATCTTTTGAAAGGTGAGATTCAAAATCAGAAAACTTTTGCTAGTTGTTGTACCTTAATAGTTAATGAAAATATCTTTTTAGTGACATTGCAATTGACCAATTATTGACAAACACGACAAGAACATTGCATGCATAAATTGGGATGACTATGATGCACCAAAATTTTAGTCCGACATGGGGAAAACTATGAGAAACTTAAAGAACTTAATCCTACCCCCTTTAAAAGTACGAGTTCGGGAAAATCTTTTGGTAAACAAAAATACCCTTAAAACTCAAATACTAATCCATAGACCTAAATTATCTATTCTCACTTCCTTTTAACTAACCTCCAATCAAAATTTTCGTTTAACTGACTGGCTTAATATGCATGTATATTATTCAATTATCTCATACTTTGGCGATATTTTTTTTGAACTGTTGTAGCCACTTTTGCATGTAAGCCCTTCATATCCAGCTATTTTCATGTTTACTTAATCCTAATGCTAGGAGAATTTTACATCAATTCAATTTAATAGTCTTTATGAATTTGTTTTATCTTTTAAGTAGGAGTTGGATTTGTTCGTTATGTATATTATTCAATTATCTCATACTTTGACGAGATTTTTTTATTTTTGAATTGTTATAGCCACTTTTGTATGTTAACCCTTCTGAGTTGGATTTGTTTGTTATATCATTGTAGAGTTACTATTATCATAGAATTCTTTAATAGACCATCTACCTTATATATATTGCCCATCTTGCACCCGTGAACATAAATGCAAACAAATTAATTAATCCCTAATTAAGCTTGTTGAATATTATTATTTAAATAGAACTCTCTTTATAATTGTTATCCTCTCACATGCAACATAACGTATCGATATATATAAACCAAGAAATGACAATAATTTTCTTAGCACATTCGTCTCCTTCAACAAGTATGTGACTTTGTTATTTTCTTCTTATTAGGTTAGATTGGATTATTTTAAGGTAATTAATTATATTATATGTTTGTATATTACATCTTTTTTAAGATCAAGAAATTGTAACAATTTTCACAGCACTTTCATCTCCTTCAACAGGTACACGTCTTTGTTATTTTCTTATTAGATTAAATTAGATTGTTTAATCAATACGCATGTATATTATTCAATTATCATGCATGTAGAACCAATATACGCGTTTAAAATTTTTTTAAGAAGTATTTCTTAATCCTATATCTTGATTGAGGACAATGTTATATGTATAAGCATGAGTTCGTGAAAATAGTCTGGTAGACAAAAATACCCTTGGACTTCAAATACTAATCCATAGACCTCAATTATCTAATCCTGCTTACATTTAACTAACCTCTAATAAAAAATTTGCCTTATATATATTGTTCATCTTGCACCCGTGAACATATATGCAAACAAATTAATTAAGCCCTCATTAAGCTTGTTGAATATTATTATCTAAATAGAACTCTATTCTGCTTCTACTCCAACTATAGGGAACGAATACCTTTGAGTCCAAACAAAGCTTTCCATCACGAAGTCCAGTTCTACTCTTCATTGAGATAGGCCTCTGCCTTTCCTGGAACAACAAAAAAAACTATTATAACATGATACTTGTCGCTTACCTCAGCAAATTAACACCGTTGACATTAAACTCCCATAAGCTTACAATCAGAAGTTACATTAATTCCTAAAAATGTATGACTTTTAGTTCCAATTTTTGTCAACATTAACTTCATATAAGAGTGTGTACATGAACTCCTAGAAATATTTAGTAGAAAATACCTTACACCGGCTGTGTCCATGCATTGCGTGACCAGCAATCATTGAATTCCAAGCAACAACGTCCTTCTCAGGCATTTTATCAAACACCAAGCACACATCTTCCAAGCTGCCACACTTATAATACATATCGAGGAGGGAGGTGGAGACGAAGGGGTTGGAGAGTGGGAGGAGCTTGAGGGCGAGGGAGTGGAGGGTGCGGCCGATGGGGAGAGGGGAGGACTTGAGGGCGGAGGAGAGGATGTAGGAGTTCGGGAGGGGGTCCGGTGAGGAGGATTAGACATAATATACTACTTGTTATCATTAAAATCATGAGAAATGAACCAATTCTCTGATAACTCTAATCGCCAATTGAACCAATTCACGAATAATTTCTAGATTTCTTTAATGACCCTTCCCCTCAGCATCTCCTTTCCCAGCATCTCTATTTTCCCCTCAGCGTCTCCTCACCTAGCTGCTTCTCCTACTTATCCATTGGAGATAAGGCACTGAAAATCATTGAGAAAACAATACCAAGATTCAAATTCAAGCGTGACAACCAAACCAAAGTTTGAATATGCTAGAGATAGCCAATGTGAGCAGTTATCCCAACTCGATATAAAGTCTGCATTCAATCATCTAAAAGAAGACGTTATACATACAACTTTAGACCTCTCCTTCCATAACATAATCTGACAAAAATTATGACCTCGAGTTAGAATCCACTAGATTATACAAAAGAAAAATGCTCAGGATCAAACATTGCTTAGTCATTTTTTAAAGAATCAAAAGGAAGACATGCTCAGGACTAAATTATTACTAATTTTCCCCATCCTTTGTCATTCTGTGGTGATCCCTGCAGTATACATGTATGTATAAATATGACAGGCTAACAATATTTTATATCAGTGAATCTAAACTCTTCATCTCTAACGCTATTCTAGCTTAGTTAATTAAGAATATTCTCACAAATGGAAACCACAGTAAAGATTGAAGATCATCATAAACATAGTAAAGTGTACTACATGAAATTTGCAAAATACAGTTCATAAATTAAAGCCTACGACATGAATTGGAGCATTTGTCCTATCCATATGTGTATTTATCAAATAACATATAATTGTGTGTATTTTATTTTGCAAGATACTAGAATGGTATAAAGTGAAAATAGTGGCTGTAGTGAATGTAATTGGTAATATAAACGAAGTACACTTGTTCATTAGAGACAGTGCGCTGAATTGTACTGCAAACATACTAATAATAACATAATAAAAATTTCAAACTATTATATATGTTTCCAACAATATTTAATATAATAGAAATGCAAAAAGTAGAAGTAATAAATTTCTATATTACAACGTCAATTTAAATAACGAAAGCCTAACAAGAAACTTACATAGCCTCAACTTCGGATGCTTTACTTCAATCACCTTCGCTTCAGTTAACAATAGAAGGTTCAAATATAATTCAGTAAAGTTTGTCATTAGATATTGAACGATAATATGATATCGGACAGCTAAATTAAACTCCAACATCATCAACTATAACACTAAAAGTTTCAATTATTTACCATAATTCAGAGGACAAAGACTACTAAACAAACATATACATTACATGGTTGAGAACATTAAATACAACAGAAATGTTACAGGGAATAGCAATCTCGCCCGTGCTCCGCGTACCCCATTGATCATCGCGTCCCAACAGACGCAATCTCGCGCGGTCGTTCCATCAAACATCTGTCGCGCGGTCTCCAAATCGTCGGGCTTCGCGTAGCAGGTGATCATGGCCGTGGACAAAAATACCCTTGGACTTCAAATACTAATCCATAGACCTCAATTATCTAATCCTGCTTACATTTAACTAACCTCTAATAAAAAATTTGCCTTATATATATTGTTCATCTTGCACCCGTGAACATATATGCAAACAAATTAATTAAGCCCTCATTAAGCTTGTTGAATATTATTATCTAAATAGAACTCTATTCTGCTTCTACTCCAACTATAGGGAACGAATACCTTTGAGTCCAAACAAAGCTTTCCATCACGAAGTCCAGTTCTACTCTTCATTGAGATAGGCCTCTGCCTTTCCTGGAACAACAAAAAAAACTATTATAACATGATACTTGTCGCTTACCTCAGCAAATTAACACCGTTGACATTAAACTCCCATAAGCTTACAATCAGAAGTTACATTAATTCCTAAAAATGTATGACTTTTAGTTCCAATTTTTGTCAACATTAACTTCATATAAGAGTGTGTACATGAACTCCTAGAAATATTTAGTAGAAAATACCTTACACCGGCTGTGTCCATGCATTGCGTGACCAGCAATCATTGAATTCCAAGCAACAACGTCCTTCTCAGGCATTTTATCAAACACCAAGCACACATCTTCCAAGCTGCCACACTTATAATACATATCGAGGAGGGAGGTGGAGACGAAGGGGTTGGAGAGTGGGAGGAGCTTGAGGGCGAGGGAGTGGAGGGTGCGGCCGATGGGGAGAGGGGAGGACTTGAGGGCGGAGGAGAGGATGTAGGAGTTCGGGAGGGGGTCCGGTGAGGAGGATTAGAGGGGAGGGAGGCGGGGGTGGAGGCTTGAGTAGGGAGAGGGGAGGGCGGCTTAGTTGAGGGATATAGGAGCGTGGAGCTTGAGGAGTGAGGGCGGGTGGGAGCGTGGGCGGGTGAGGGTCGCGAGAGGAGAGGCGCGACTGCGGCATGGAGATCGGCGGTGTGGCGGCGCATGGAACTGATCCATCTGCTTGCTGGCAGGGCGATTAGTGGGAGTTGTCCCTCGGAATCACAGAAGAATTAGGAATGAAATTTAGGTGGTGATTAGGGGTTTCATTTCCGAGTTTGAGAATTTAGGCAGGGAAAAATTTGGAAATGAAATTTTTAAGGGAAGGGCGCACTCTTGTGGAACAACCATCCTAGACTGAAAATTTTCGTCTAGGATGCATCCTATATGGAAATCCGTCTAGGATGCTAGTCCCATTTAAAATTAAAAAAAATTAAAACACGAAAACCGTCTACTTTGCTATTGTAGACGGAAAATTCCGTCTAGGATACTTTTTCCTAGATGGAATATCCTAGACGAAAATTTTCCGTCTAGTTTAATAGCAAACTAGACGGTAACATTTCCGTCTAGGATATTCCGTCTAGGATGTGGGATTTTCTACTAGTGATATATAAGCCAAGAAATTATAATTATTTTCATAGCACTTTTGTCTCCCACAATAGGTGTGTCTTTGTTATTTTCTACTTATTAGATTAGATTAGATTATTTTAAGGTAATTAATTATATTGTATGTTTGTATGTTTCATCATTTTTTTAAATCAAGAAATTGTAATAATTTTTACAGCACTTTCATCTCCTTCAACAGGTATGTGCCTTGGTTATTTTCTCCTTATTAGATTAAATTAGATTGTTTAATCAATACGCATGTATATTATTCAATTATCATATGCATGTAGAACAAATATATGCATTTAAATTTTTTTAAAAAGAATATTTTGAATCCTATATCTTGACTCTGGATAGTGTTATATGTATGCCACAAGCCAAGTAAGAGATTTCCCTCTCAGTTTCAAAGAGTAAATTGCATAGAACATCCTAAAACTTAAGGGTATTTTCCATGAAAGCCCCAAAACTTTTTTAGAAACCCCCAACTTAACATTATCTATACAAGACTATAATGAACAAGAAACCTCTCTGCGATAAATAAAAAAATCATTATTTACATCTTTTGGTTGTGATTTTTTTGATGTTAAATGATTATGCAACTAGCAGGGTATTGGGAAGTACTTAAAAGTGTCGAGTGACATATAATTACCCCTATTAAAAGTTAAATAATAATATTTCTGATTCTCTTTTCACTTTTTTATGAAAAACAAATTGGACACGATCCCTTGAAAAATGTGAAAAAATACAAATAACTAAAAAAGCAAAAATCACAAACACCGCTCTGAAAAATATAAAATTATAAATGAATCCTTTAAAATCTAAAACTTGCTAACAACTCTTTTAAAATTTCAAAAATTACACGCTACCTCCTTAAATTTTTCAAAAACTATAAATAGGTTCCTAAAAATACAAAAATTATAAATAATTTCTTTAAAGATCTAAAAATTTCCCACAGCTTCATATTGGTTCAATGTTGTAGTAATGTAATATAATAGGAGCATAGCAATATTGCAGCATGGGATACTATAGTTGTGATTTAAATTTGGCAAGACTATATTTTTTAGGTTAGTTGTACGCAAGTGTACAATATCCTTTTTTATTTTAGAATATTTTTGTTATCCTAAGAATAAAAGGCATATTTTTAGTCCATGTAGGCTTCAGATATTTTAGACATCAAATTGTTTAGCTGATCATAGTATAAATTCATTGATTTTAAGCAAAAAAATTTACTATGAAGAAAGGCTTAGCATTCTTAGAATGGTCAATTGACTACATATGAATTATTATATGAAATCTGACTTTATCTCTTGCGACGTTCTGAATGCTATCCCTCATGTCTAAAATGTTAACTGTGGCAACAAATAGGCCAATATTGCAAATAGTAAAAATCATCCTAGATTACTTGAAATCGAAGCGCTATTCAGTCCTGAGTTTTTTGTCCTTGTACCCTTAAAACTGAGAATAGTATTTGTCAAATCCCTCTTTCATTTAAATAAAGCTCCCCCATTCTACATATATAATTAAGTTCTCAATCTTATACAATACTCTCTATCACTCAAAGAACCTACCCATACTTCACTCATGCAACGGCCAAACTTACAAGTGCAGTTTTACAGTTAAACCCCTCATACTTCCAATTTTGCATGACACCTCGTATTGACTTCCTAAATGGACCAAGACCCATATTATCCATATATCACATTAAAAAAAGAAATTCTAATTGTCATCAAATATTTGATAATCCTAAGTTGGAGCATTATAATTCCCTCCATTTGTTCAGACAAAAGATATATAACATTATTCTTAAACAATTAACTTTTCAAACATGGAAAGCAACTAACCTTGTTAAACAAAAAATCTAGAAAAAAAATTATATCAATTCACATTAATTTAGATTCTTTTTATTTGGTCAAGCAGAAGATATGTACAACATTCTTGAGCAATTAGTTTCTAAAACACACGTGAACTAACAGTGTTAATTTGATAAATTTTTGCCAAGTATTTTTGGAGGTTTAGTGAGAGTTTTAAAGGTAATAGGGGTTTAGTGTTAGATACTCAACTTGTTTGGGGTTAATTACCCATATTTTATTTTATAAAGATACTAGATTAGTTGCTACATGTGAAAACCTTATATCTATTGAAGAATAAATTAAGTGTTCAAATGGGTTTGATATCATAGTCCTTTATATGTTAAGTTTGGATTTCTATTTAGTGTCTCAAATTGTTTAATGTAATATTAAATATATAGGACATAATCTCTTAACAAAAAGGGTATCCTATTTTCTCTTCGGCATACCAAAATGAGGTCGAGGAACAAACTTAAGTTTGAAAAAAACAATAAAAAGATCATTCACATGCATATACTCAAAGAAATATACTACAGTTGAGTCAATAGTTTTTGATGATTGAGTAGATATAATAGGGCTTTTTCAATATTAGTCCATAAATGTTTTGACATTTAACCACGTGTATTACACGTGCATAAAAACTAGTACATAAGTAAAGTCTCAAGGGCAACATTCACTAGCTAATTTTGAAATTCGTTTCAATCAAATAATATGCCCCAACCGCCCAACGAGACAATTGTTCGAGACCGTAGTTTTACAGTATTGCCCCTGGAACCTCTCAGGTGTTTTAAATAGCACTCACAGCTATCAAATGTTTTATAAATTAAACCCATTGCCATCGGAGGCAATCACCAACATTCATCATCGATAACTGACGAAGCGTCTGCGCCAATCACCAAGAAATCATTTCGTCAAAGATTTTCAAGGTGAGTTCTCCTACGTTAAGAGTTTGCAGATTTTTTTTCCTCTTCAAACCGTGAGTTTCAAACCGTGAGTTTGTGAGTTCTGTTGTCCTAAGCGTTTACATTTTCTCCTCCATTAATAGTTAGCACCCTAACATCAAAGATTTTCAAGTTCTCCTGAATTGAAATTTTCTTTGCGTGTTGTTTTTTTCCCTTTTTGGTGTCGTGTTGTTTTTTCTAAATGAAGTTTCTTGAACCGTGTACGTGTTTTCTCTAAAGCAAAATGGAGGTTTCTATAAGCAACAAAAAGATTTGTCTAAATGAGTTTCCATTCGTTACTCTTTGCTTTGTAGTTTTCTTGATTAAACGGTTCTGTTACTTGTATTTGCAGTAGCCACTAGCCAGGGCTGCACGCTTGTACCTCATTATTTATATGATCGATACTCGTAAATAAGTTGGAGATAGGACTAAGTGGCTTTCATCCATCACGATAAAGGGGTTTACTAGTTCTAGTTATAACCGACACTTGTAATCTACGGTCAAGATAGTTATTAGATATATTAGATACAAGATGGAAGGTTTTGCTTGGTTAGATTAATAATTCTTATATTTCTATGGAAACTCAACTCCGGTTCAGTAGTTATTATAGGTGGCAAAGTGGAGAGCTGAGGTACCTAATAATGTGTTATATGCGTCTGTTGACCTCTTTTTTATTTGTTATTTCTTGTATTGATTGCCAAAGAAATGGAGGTTTTGTTACAGGATATGATTTTGTAAGTAACGGTTTCGTGTAGCAGATAGGTTAGAGTTGAGTTTATAGTAGATTTAGCAGCCTTGTGCTTGACGGGGCAAGGAATCGTCCAAATTCGTAAAAGAGCATGCTCATAGATTGAGCGAAAACTCGTGAGTAGAACTGTAAGATTAAGAGTAGGTTCTAACCTTATCAGAAGTGTAAATTAAAAAAAAGGGAGTCGGTCGTACACAGAAAGTTTGTGGTTTATGAGCGTCTTGGGTGAATTCTGAGTACACCTTATTATTTACCAAATTCAGCTTATCAAAATGTTTAAATATAGTATCATATAGAGTATGATATTACTAAATACAATGATCTTTTATCATCTGTTGACGACCACTAGGAATTAAGTATGTTCTTGCCGATCTATATTATAAATTATCATTCTTGTAATTTAATCTGCGGCACTTAAATAAGAAATTTATATTTTATGAATAGATATAAACCAATAAGAATATATGTTACTGAAAATTTTATTTAGGGATCTAATATAGAAATTAGTCAGATACTAATTCAGACTAACAATAATTAGGGAATTTGGAGGCCTAACAATTCAAAGATTGTGCTGAAGAAGTGATCTGCGTACTTCAAATCATATTTGACCATGTTGGACTTTAAATGTCATATAACATTGAATGCTTTAGGCCATTTATCTACAAAGGCAACATGTGGTATCATGGTGGTGTAGAATTGTGACATAAAATTAACAGTTCTTTATATTTAATCACTTTAATATATTGAGAAATGAAGTTTGAATACTTTAGACATTTTCGTTTGACGAATTTAACCTTTATCGTTTTTATCGCAGAGTCATGGAGACAATCAAGAAAGAAGCTCTGATGTCTCTAACAGTTAGTGAATAAAACTCTACAACATTGGCAGAAGATCAGCAAGAGGCAACAAGCTTAGGACATGATTTGAATGCAAGACCCTCTGTTGGTCTAGAATCTGCCGATGGTGAATTAGACAGGAATCTTCCCTCCTCGTCACTGGAAATTGAAGAACAACATGAGGAGCTGGCAGACTCTAACTCTGGGGTTGAGAGAGCTACAACGAGCACGGGTACATGAAACTCACATACTTTCCCAAATTATGTTGCTGTTCATGTCAATCCTAAAATATCTTTTACTTGTTCTAAAAGATGTTGTTTTATTATTTAGATGCTCCCCTACCAGAGACATCTAATGCAGACTCTAATTCTGGTGTTGAGAGAGCTACAACGAGCGCAGGTATCTGGAACTCACGTACATTCCCAACTTGTGTCGCTGTTGATGTCAATCCTAAGATATCTATTGCTTGTTCTAAAATTTGTTATTTGTAACTCAGATGATCCCCTGCCGGAGACATCTAATGCAGACTCTAACTCTGGGGTTGAGGGGGCTGCAACGAGCATAGGTATATGAAACTCACATACTTTCCCATCTTATGTTGCTTGTTGTTGATGTCAATCCTAAGATATCTATTACTTGTTCTAAAATAGGTTATTTGTAACTCAGATGCTCCCCTGCTAGAGACATCGAATGCAGACTAACTCTGGGGTTGAGGGGGCTACAAAGAGCACAGGTAGCTGAAACTCACATACATTCTGAACTTATATTTTTGTTGATGTCCTAAAAGATGTTATTTATAACCTAGATGATCTCCTGCCTGATACATCTAATGCATATGTTGCAGGGGGAGTGGCAATCCCTCTAAGGAGAAGCAGCAGGAAAAGACTCACAGCTTTCTGTTCGTGGAGACATGTTGGCTGTCTTGGGAAAAGACTGCCAGCTTTCTGTTCGTGGAGTTTGTGCCTTGTATAGGCAGCAAAGTTTTGAGGAGAAATTTGCGCATAGAGCACTAGAAAGAAACAATAAGGGTTTCAGCATAGCAGACACAAAGCTGTAAGAATAGAATATTGAGTTCCTTAATATTGTATAATTTTTTGCTTAGAAAGGAAATGATATTTATGTCTTACTTTTTATTTACAGGGCTTCCTGTTACGCAAAGTTCATGCTTGGAGAACAAACAAATGGGGACATCCAAAGATCAGTGCGTGAGCTGGACAGAAGGTATCCTTATGCATCAGATAGATGCATAACTATTTCCATGAAATACTCGAAACAGCTCTTTAGCATCTATAAGAAGGGAGGGGACCAATTCTTTCAACCGTAGTGAGGAGAGAGCCTTATAAATACTAAAGACTGTCAGTCTTTTGTAATCAGAAAAAGCAGTTTTCTTGTGTAGTATCTGACAATTTTATTGTAACATGGTATCTGATTTTAGTATAAGTTACTGTTGTGTATATTCCAACTCAGTCCACGTGACAGGTATATCATTTTCATTTAACATCTTATTGTGATACATGGGCAGTGTCGCTTAAGGTAATTTCCATGCGTGTGATGCCCATTTTGTTTAGCTTCCTAATAACATGCAATATACTGATACTGCATTCAATAAGGGAAAAAAATAAAAAAATGCAATATGCTCTTATTTGTCAGGACTCATTTTTGAGAAACAGAAGCATGCTAGTCTTCTCCAATTTGTAGATGAATTTTTTTCCCCTCGTATTGTAACTGTTATTGGAAGTGATTTTCCAGCTTTGGATCTCGTAAGTCATGATTGCATAATTTAGATAATAGTAATTTCAAATGAGGGTAGAGAGGGAAAAAAATTATCTGCAAATTGGAGAAGACTAGCATGTTTCTGTTTCTCAAAAATGAGTCCTGACAAATAAGAGCATATTGCATTTTTTAATTTTTTTTTACCCCTTGTTTAATACAGTATCAGTATATTGCATGTTATTAGGAGGCTAAACAAAATGGGCATCACACGCATGGAAATTACCTTAAGCGACACTGCCCATGTATCGCAATAAGATGTTAACATGAAAATGATATACCTGTCATGTGGACTGTGAGTTGGAATATACACAACAGTAACTTATACTAAAATCAGATACCATGTTACAATAAAATTGTCAAATACTACACAAGGAAACTGCTTTTTCTGATTACAAGAGACTGACAGTCTTTAGTATTTATAAGGCTCTCTCCTCACTACGGTTGAAAGAATCGGTCCCCTCCCTTCTTATAGATGCTAAAGAGTTGTTTCGAGTATTTCATGGAAATAGTTATGCATCTATCTGATGCATAAGGATACCTTTTGTCCAGCTCACGCACTGATCTTTGGATGTCCTCATTTGTTTGTTCTCCAAGCATGAACTTTGCGTAACAGGAAGCCCTGTAAATAAAAAGTAAGACATAAATATCATTTCCTTTCTAAGCAAAAAATTATACAATATTAAGGAACTCAATATTCTATTCTTACAGCTTTGCGTCTGCTATGCTGAAACCCTTATTGTTTCTTTCTAGTGCTCTATGCACAAATTTCTCCTCAAAACTTTGCTGTCAATACAAGGCACAAAGTCCACGAACATAAAGCTGGGAGTCTTTTCCCAAGACCGCCAACATGTCTCCACGAACAGAAAGCTGGGAGTCTTTTCCTGCTGCTTCTCCTTAGAGGGATTGCCACTCCCCCTGCAACATATGCATTAGATGTATCAGGCAGGGGATCATCTGGGTTATAAATAACATCTTTTAGGACATCAACAAAAATATAAGTTCAGAATGTATGTGAGTTTCAGCTACATGTGCTCTTTGCAGCCCCCTCAACCCAGAGTTAGTCTGCATTCGATGTCTCTAGCAGGGGAGCATCTGAGTTACAAATAACCTATTTTAGAACAAGTAACAGATATCTTAGGATTGACATCAACAACAAGCAACATAAGATGGGAAAGTATGTGAGTTTCATATACATGTGCTCGTTGCAGCTACCTCAACCCCAGAGTTTGAGTTTGCATTAGATGTCCGGCAGGGGAGCATCTGAGTTACAAATAACCTATTTTAGAACAAGTAACAGATATCTTAGGATTGACATCAACAACAAGCAACATAAGATGGGAAAGTATGTGAGTTTCATATACATATGCTCGTTGCAGCTACCTCAACCCCAGAGTTTGAGTTTGCATTAGATGTCCGGCAGGGGATCATCTGAGTTACAAATAACAAATTTTAGAACAAGCAATAGATATCTTAGGATTGACATCAACAGCGACACAAGTTGGGAATGTACGTGAGTTCCAGATACTTGCGCTTGTTGTAGCTCTCTCAACACCAGAATTAGAGTCTGCATTAGATGTCTCTGACAGGGGAGCATCTAAATAATAAAACAACATCTTTTAGAACAAGTAACAGATATTTTAGGATTGACATCAACAACAACATAATTTGGGAAAGTATGTGAGTTTCATATACCAGTGCTCGTTGTAGCTCTCTCAACCCCTGAGTTTCTGCCAGTTCCTCATGTTGTTCTTCAATTTCCAGTGACGAGGAGGGAAGATTCCTGTCTAATTCACCATCAACAGATTCTAGACCAGCAGAGGGTCTTGCATTCAAATCATGTCCTAAGCTGGTTGCCTCTTGCTAATCTTCTGCCAATGTAGTAGAGTTTTATTCACTAACTATTAGAGACATCAGAGCTTCTTTCTTGATTGTCTCCATGACTCTGATAAAAACGATAAAGGTTAAATTCGTCAAACGAAAATGTCTAAAGTATTCAAACTTTATTTTTTAATATATTAAAGTGATTAAATATAAAGAACAGTTAATTTTATGTCACAATTCTACACCACCATGATACCGCATGTTGCCTTTGTAGATAAATGGCCTAAAGCATTCAATGTTATATGACGTTTAAAGTCCAACAGGGTCAAATATGATTCGAAGTATGCAGATCACTTCTTTAGCACAATCTTTGAATTGTTAGGCCTCCAAATTCCCTAATTATTGTTAGTCTGAATTAGTATCTGATTAATTTCTCTATTAGATCCCTAAATAAATTTTTCAGTAACATATATTCTAATTGGTTATATCTATTCATAAAATATAAATTTCTTATTTAAGTGCCGCAGATTAAATTACAAGAATGATAATTTATAATATAGATCGGCAAGAACATACTTAATTCCTAGTGGCCGTCAACAGATGATAAAAGATCATTGTATTTAGTAATATCATACTCTATATGATACTATATTTAAACATTTTGATAAGCTGAATTTGGTAAATAATAAGGTGTACTCAGAATTCACCCAAGACACTCATAAACCACAAACTTTCTATGTACGACCTACTCCCTTTTTTTTAATTTACGCTTCTTGTAAGGTTAGAACCTACTCAATCTTACAGTTCTACTCACGAGGTTTCGATCAATCTACGAGCACGCTCTTTTACGAATTTGGACGATTTCTTGCCCCGTCAAGTATAAGGCTGCTGAATCTACTATAAACTCAACTCTGACCTATCTGCTACACGAAACCGTTACTTACATAATCATATCCGGTAACAAAACCTCCATTTCTTTTGGCAACCAATACAAGAAATGACAAATAAAAAAGAGGTCAACAGACGCATATACCACATTATCAGGTACCTCAGCTCTCCACTTTGCCACCTATAATAACTACTGAACCAGAGTTGAGTTTCTATAAAAATATAAGAATTATTAATCTAACCAAGCAAAACCTTCCATATTGTATCTAAAATATCTAATAATTATCTTGACCTTAGATTACAAGTGTCGGTTATAACTAGAACTAGCAAACCCCTTTATCGTGATGGATGAAAGCCACCGAGTCCTATTTCCAACTGTTTGTGGAAAATTTGCAGTAAAAAGACAATGAAGGAAAATTAATTTGTATTCCTTTAATCTCAGTTACAATTGGATTTCCGATTACAAAAGAGAAGAGAATGATCTGGATTCTCTCCTTTGTTTAATTCTGGGTTCTTCACGGTGGCGATGAGATGCCTCCCTCGAATGCTCGCGTCGAGTTTGCTTCTCGTTGACGATCCGATGTCTTGTTTCACTGGAACATGGTCTTCTCCTCACGATTTGACGTTGTGGAGAACTCTGAACGAGTTTAAAACTCTATGAAAGAGTTGATTTAACCGAAAGTCGGTTTTAAGCCAAGGATAAAAAAAATCTTGTTGCCGATCTCCAAAGCTCCAACCGAAGGATGAAGGATCCTCTTTTCGCTGCCAAGAAATTCCAACCGACCGCCTCGAAAGATCCAACCCTTATCTGATTATCAAAAATCTGATCTTTAACTCTGTTGAGTTTGTTGTTATTTATAGGGGATTAAGGGGTGTAACCACCTCCTTAATTCGCTCCTAAGTGAGGCTAATGGGATGTAACCGCCCCTTAAATCACTCCTGAGTGGAGTTGTGATCCCCTCAGATCGTGGGAAACGGTTTTGAAACCGTTCAACTCGTGTTTGAATGAGTCAAACGCAGGCCCGCGTTCTGATGTGAATTCTGCATTCAAACGCAGTGTCTGGAAGCTTGAACGCATCGTCTGGAAGCTCGAACGCATCGTCTGGAAGCTCGAACGCATCGTCTGGAAGCTCGGACACAGCAATTAGAAGCTACGTTTGCAGCGTTGGAATCTACATCTGAGCTGCGTTTGCAGCGATTTGGAAGCTGCGTCTGGCGGTGATTTGAGCTGCGTTTGGCGGCGATTGCTGCGTTTGCAGCGATTTGGAAGCTGCGTCTGGCGGTGATTTGAGCTGCGTTTGGCGGCGATTTGAGCAGCGTTTGGCAGCGATTTGAGCTGCGTCTGGCAGCGATTAGAGCTGCGTCCAGTGGCGATTTAAGCTGCGTTTGCAACTTTTAGAGCTGCATTTGAGCTGCGTTCGTGGCTATGAACGCGGCGCATCTTGATGCTGGTACGCGGGAAGGACTTCCACGTCTTGATTTGAAGAGACCATTGATTTGTAGTCTCTTTCTGTCGAAGCGTTGCAAAGATCGTCATTTTGTAATCTTTACTTTAGCTCTTTGATATGCAAGAGTCGTCAGATTGTAACTCTCGATGTTGATGGTGAAGGCTATTAAACTAGAGCTCTCATCGGTTGTCGTGAAGGTCGTCAGATTGTAACCTTCAGCGATCTACGTGAAAGTCTTCAAATTGTAGTCTTCTGGAAGTCGTCAGATTGTAACTTCCATCATCGGTGTTTGATGGGGATCAGCTATCTATTGTGATTTTTAAACAGCCTACACCAACTTACTTACGAGTATCGATCATATAAATAATGAGGTACAAGCGTGCAGCCCTGGCTAGTGGCTACTGCAAATACAATGACAAATACAACAGAACCGTTTAATCAAGAAAACTATAAAGCAAAGAGTAACAAATGGAAACTCATTTAGACACAAATCTTTTTGTTGCTTATAGAAACCTCCATTTTGCTTTTGAGAAAACACGTACACGGTTCAAGAAACTTCATTTAGAAAAAAAAAACATGCAAAAAAGGGAAAAAAACAAGAACAACAAAATTACAAAAAAGGAAAAAAAACAACACGCAAAGAAAATTTCAATTCAGGAGAACTTGAAAATCTTTGATATTAAGGTGCTAACTATTAATGGAGGAGGAAATGCAAACCCTTAGGACAGCAGAACTCACAGTTTGAAGAGGAAAAAAAATTTGCAAACTCTTAACGTAAGAGAACTCACCTTGAAATTCTTTGACGAAATGATTTCTTGGTGATTGGCGCAGACTCTTCGTCAGTTCTTGATGATGAATGTTGGTGATTGCCTCCGATGGCGATGGGTTTAATTTATAAAACATTTGATAGCTACGAGTGCTATTTAAAACACCTGAGAGGTTCCAGGGGCAATACTGTAAAACTATGATCTCGAACAACTGTTTCGTTGGGCGGTTGGGGCATATTATTTGATTGAAACGGATTTCAAAATTAGCTAGTGAATGTTGCTCTTGAGACTTTACTTAATGTACTAGTTTTTATGCACGTGTAATACACGTGGTTAAATGTCCAAAGATTTATGGACTAATATTGAAAAAACCCTATTATATCTACTCAATCATCAAAAACTATTGACTCAACTGTAGTATATTTCTTTGAGTATATGCATGTGAATGATCTTTTTATTGCTTTTTTCATACTTAAGTTCAACTGTAGTATATTTCTTTGAGTATATGCATGTGAATGATCTTTTTATTGCTTTTTTCATACTTAAGTTTGTTCCTCTACCTCATTTTGGTATGCATGCATGTGAATGATCTTTTTATTGCTTTTTTCATACTTAAGTTTGTTCCTCTACCTCATTTTGGTATGTCAAAGAGAAAATAGGATACCCTTTTTGTTAAGAGATACCGTCCTATATAAACAATTTGAGACACTAAGGGGGTGTTTGGTTTCACGGTTTTATAGAAAAGTTTTCTCAAAATGTCTGACAATGGTAATTCTGTAATTAAAAATTTCTCTAGATTTTTGTAAATTGTGTTGGGTTTAAAAAAATTTACAGAAATGTTTTCTGTAAAGTACAAAAAAAGTTCCAAAATTTACAGAAATCGATTTTCTCTCAAAATGGGCGGAAATCACCCAGAAATCTGACACCACATTGACACTTTTCTATAAAGGGGGTCTTTGGTTCAATTTCTACAAATTATAAAAAATCTTGTTATCTTCTATAAAGTTATAGGTCATTTTTTGTTTTGAACCAAACAAGCAAAGTAAAAAAATAAGAAAATTGGTTCTTTTTTACTTCTCAAAAATTTTTCTATAATTTTTTTAAGAAATACAAGGAAATCATATTTTGGGTGAAAAATATTTCCTATAATTTGTAGAAATTGAACCAAACACCCCCTAAATAGAAATCCAAACTTAACATATAAAGGACTATGATATCAAACTCATTTGAACAATTAATTTATTCTTCAATAGATATAAGGTTTTCACATGTAGTAACTAATCTAGTATCTTTATAAAATAAAATATGGGTAATTAACCCCAAACAAGTTGAGTATCTAAAACTAAACCCCTATTACCTTTGAAACTCTAACTAAACCCCAAAAATACTTGGCAGAAATTTATCAAATTAACACTGTTAGTTCACGTGTGTTTTAGAAACTAATTGCTCAAGAATGTTGTACATATCTTTTGGTTGACCAAATAAAAAGAATCCAAATTAATGTGAATTGATATAATTTTTTCTAGATTTTTTTTCTAGATTTTTTGTTTAACAAGGTCGGTGGTTTTCCATGTTTGAAAAGTTAATTGTTTAAGAATAATCTTATGTATCTTTTGTCTGAACAAATGGAGGGAATTATAATGCTCCAACTTAGGATTATCAAATATTTGATTACAATTAGAATTTCTTTTTTTAAGGTGATATATGGATAATATGGGTTTTGGTCCATTTAGGAAGTCAATACGAGGTGTCATGCAAAACTTGAAGTATGAGGGGTTTAACTGCAAAACTGCACTTGTAAGTTTGGCCGTTGCATGAGCGAGGTGTCATGCAAAACTTGAAGTATGAGGGGTTTAACTGCAAAACTGAACTTGTAAGTTTGGCTGTTGCATGAGTGAAGTATGGGTAGGTTCTTTAAGTGATAGAGAGTATTGTATAAGATTAGGAACTTAATTATTATGTAGAATGGGGGAGCTTTATTTAAATGAAAGAGGGATTTGACAAATACTATTCTCAGTTTTAAGGGTACTCTGTAGGTGGGTAAAAGTTGGGTCTCGATGCGAGATTTGTATTGATAAGAATGGCTTATTACAAATCAATAAAATCCAAGATTTACAATAGAAGCGGAGAAAGGGATCTCATTGTTTAACGTGGGTTCTTCGGTAGCGATAGGACGCCTCCCTCGATGCTTGTGTCGAATTTGCTTCCCTTGGACGATCTGATCGAAGTTACGGTTGAGCTTCAGTACGCAGTAGAAGCTCCGGGTGATTGAGTTCGATAAATACCCGAGCTTGATGATTATCAAAATCGAATGTTTGGAGAAGGCTAATATACAAGAGTTTGCAAAGAGCCAAGAGTCTCAAATCTGAGAGTTCAGATTGAGCCTACTTTAACAATCCAAGAAAAAAGCTAGGAAAGTTCTACCAAGCAAGCCAATGAGAGAGCCTCTGCTTGAAGAGCCTTGGAGATGCCAAGCTTTCTTAAAAAATATTGCCAGCCGAACCTTTCCAGATAGGCCTCTGCTGAACTGAACCTCGTTGATCCCTTTCATGTTGGCAAAGAGGTCTTATAAATAGGTAAGGGATGGCATGGGTCATCCCTTGATTTGTGGGATATGACCACTAATAGGAATAAGGAGTAGCATACTCCCCCTATAGCTATGAGATGTGACCACTATAGGGATGATGGGAGTCATGCCTCATTACCCAAGACGTGGGAAGTGGGTAGGCCCACTCCCACAAGCAACCAGCCACTTGCACTGTTCAAGCGAGACTGACAGGCTTGTAGGCGAGCTTGAGTGCTGCTTGAACATTCAAGCAAGCTTGCAGGCGAGCTTGGCAAACAAGCGGGGCCGGCTGGCGGGCCCCTTGAGCATGTGAGTTGGCATTCGTTGGCAAATTGGGTTTGTGCAGGCGAACTCACTGCAAGCAAGCTTGACTCATACGGGCGAGCAAGGCGTTCAAGCGAGGTCGAGCTCGTGCTAGCGAGCTCAAAAATCAGGCGAGCTTGACTCGTGTTGGCGTCGAGCAAACAGGCGAGATTGGCGACGTTTAGCACGTGCAGGCGAGTCAAACAAACAAGCGAGCTCTGCTTGGCCTCTTGAATGCAGGCGAGCTTGACTTGTGCTGGCAAGTCAAGCAATGCAGGCAAGCTTCACTTGGCCTCTTGAATGCAGGCGAGCTTGACTTGTGCTGACAAGTCAAGGAATGCAGGCCAGCTTCGCTTGGCCTTCTGCTTGCTTTGAGCACGCAAACGAGCTTTGGCTTGGCCTTGAGCTCGCAGGCGAACTCGAATAGACGAGGTTTGAGCTCTCGTGTAAAGGTAATTTTTATTGCCTACAAAACCTCATTCAAAGTTTTCAGACGTAAATATGGTTGTATGTGGTCTGGAATACTTTGAATGAAGAGGATAACTACTCACTGGTTTAGGCCAATTTGAGCCCTTTGGTTGAGTTAAGCTCTTCAGGCGAGCTCGACGAAGTGTAGGCGAGCTCGAGTCTTCAGGTGAGCTCAAGCCATTGGCAGGCCGAGCTCAAAACCTCAGGCAAACTTAGCTGTTGGTAGGCGAGCTCCGCATCAGGCGAGCTCAACAGAGGGTGGTGGCGAGCTCCAAATGTGCGGGCCGAGCCTCAAATATGCAGGCGAGCTCTTTGCTTGCAGGCAAGGTCTAAAGTCGAAGCTTTTGCTTGCATGGCGAGGTCATAGTCCAGTGGCGGCTGCGAGCCACGTGTCTGTAGGTGAGCTCTTGCGCTTGCAAGCTAAGGCGACGCCTAGTCGTCACGCGCTCGATTTGGGTCGTGGATTTAGTGGCGTTCTTGATCTCAACCATCGATTCGACTAGAGATCGTGCTCGAACCGCCAGATCTTGGCTGTTCACGCAGAATTTTGAACGTCCCGCCTCGCTTGCGTCCGTTCGATTTGAACTATCGAATCTAACTGTCCGCAAGCGATATGAGCCGCTCGCTTCGACTGAGCTAGTGAATCTCAACCGTTAAGATTCGCTTAAATGAAGCACTCGTCTCCCTCGTCGGGGGGTTACTGTGCTATTGAAAAACTTCCACTCAAGTTCTCACAAAAAAACAGAGCCCCATCCTCATTCTTCCTCGAACTTGCCATGGCCCTAAGAGTGAAGGTGTCTGCTTCGAAGGGGAAGAAGGAAGTTTCTTCCTCCTCCGCTGCCAACGTTGTTGCTACCGCCCCCGGCGTGGTTGAAACTCACCATGGTAAGTCCAGGGGACTGAAGACGAACACTCCTATTCATCTTCTAGCGAGCTTCGTCTATTCAGGCGATGCCCTGCTATTCTGGTGAGCTTGCCTGTCAGGCAAGCTCTGCTTTCGCCAGGCGAGCCCTGCTTTGTTAGGCGAGCTCTGATCTTCGTTAGGCGAGCCTCTGCCTTTGTCAGGCAAGATCTGTTTGACAGGCGAGCTTTGCATCTCGCTTGCATGATGGAGCTCGTCTGCATTTCACAAGCCGTATGTCTTCAAGACTTAGAAAAAATTTGACCTTTTAGATCAAAAATTTCTAACTTCTTTCTGTTGTATTGTGCAGTTCGAGAGGAGGCCCCGGTTGTTAGGCCTCGTAATTCAAGGTCTTTGGGAAGAGACCTCTCACTGCCAAGGAGGTGGATTGGTATGAGATCGCTCGTAAAAGAAGACCATCGAGACCCAAAATCATTACAATCTCTGACGATAAGGCGAAGGAAGAGCTCACCTCAACACCTGTTCGGACACATACCTCGCAGTCTAAGTGTAAGCCTGACTTCTCCGACCCGGCTAGCATAGAAGGATTTGGGTTAAAGCCATCTGTCGATGACGACGGACCACTGTAGGCTATAAAAATTACCTTAATAACGGGAAAACCTAAAAACCCGCTTGTATAGGTATGCATGCACGCAGAAGAGCCAAACAAGCTCATTTTAATCGTCGAGCCTGCCGACAAGAGCCCAATTCCGCCTACATGACTCGCCAGCACGAATCGAGTCCACTCAAGCGCCAAGTTCGCCAGCACGAGTCCTGCTCGTCTGCGTGTCCAGGAAATCAGCAGTTCGCCTGCAAACTCGCCAAGCTCGTCAAAACACTAGGCGGCTATGATGTCACGTACAGGGGTGGACCTTCCCATTTCCCATGATGTGAGGAGCGAGTACAGTACTCCGCACCCATCAGGTAGCCGCTCACAGTACGAGTGAGAGGCATGACATCTCTCAATAGTACATGATCACATCCCATGATTCAAGGGAGTGACCATGTTATCTTTTCCCTATTTAACAGCCCCTCCTGGCTACGTGAAGAGGGTTCTCTTTCGGCTGGTTGATTCACTTCTCAGTTGAGTTAGTAATCTGCTCTTCGCATTGCTCTTGCACTGTAGCATCTTCTTCCAGCTTTTGGCCTTGATAGCCATTAAGCTCGGGAACTCGAACTTGAACTCGATCAACGTGAGCTTCTACTGCGTACTGAAGCTCTCCTGCAACTTTGCTCGGATCGTCCAAGGGAAGCAAACTCGGTTCCAGTACTGCTGGAGGCATCATATCGCTACCAAAGACCCCACGTTAAACAAGGAGAGTATTCCCTCCACTTCTGTTATAACTTTGATTCATTAATTTGTAATAAGCTATTCTTATCAATACAAACGAAGTCCCCATTTCGAGAAATTAAATTTTACACCCCACAAAAGATGGCAACCACAGTGAGAGGAACCGTTTCTTCAACTGAAATGGTGGTGACTCAGTTCGACGAAGTTGCGGTTAGGACAACCGTGGAGTCCGTCATGATCGAGTTCGACCAACCCAAATACGAAGAATACTTGTCTTCCTCCTCCTTTGGTGGCAATGCGTCTCGCAAGCGTCAAGGATTGTGCGTGTGGCCCGACCCTAAGTGGTCGAGGCATCCACGCCTGATGACTCTACCCAAGCCATGGCAGAGGGTCCTATCTTCCTCGGGCCAGTCAAGGCCGAGCGAAAGACCGAGAGCACAAAGCGAAAGACTGCTAGAAGGGTCGCTAAACGATCTTCGCAGACCCCCACTCGAGAAGAGACAGTTGTTCGCCTCGGCTCGAGGAGAGCCTGCCAGCGACGACGATAGGCTCTCGCCCGACAAGAGGCCTAAGCCTTCACCTCTTATGACGACCTGAATTATTACTCAGGCCTGAAACAGAGACACAACCTTCTCAATGCTGGCAAGCAGAGCAAATTAGGTGAGCCCCCATGTTCAGGCAGGCTTCGCTCTGGTCGCAGAGTTCCCCGTTTTGGTGAACTCGGTACTTCGGGCGAACCTGGCAATCCAGGCGAACCAACCAAATTAAGCGTGCCCACCAATTCAAGCGGGCTTCGCTTCTCAGGTCATATCCCTGATTAAAGAAAACTATCTAGGTCAGGTGAGTCTGCCCGAGCAGGTGAGCCAGAGAAGACAGGCGAGTCCTATCAGGTCCGCCTGACGGACAAACCTCACATAAGAACAAGTCTTAACAAAGGCAAGACGACGGTCTAAATATGCAAACGATTAAAGCTCGCCAACTGGCTGAAGCTCGCCCGAACGCAAGAACCCGCCTGTCAAGGCGAGCTCGCCTGAATTCGACACTTAGCGATTTCGCCCAGTGTACTCAATAGAGTTCATTCGATCCTCTCACACATTATCACATGTCTGGCCCGCCTGACTCTGGGGGTTGTCACCAGCGACCCGCGGGAGATCTCCGGGATCATCTAGCCCGCAAGTGCGCTATTCATGAGGAGAATCCGCGGTGCCACTGCGAGAGGCTCATCCAGATAGTACTTGCTGATTGCAAATGTCCCAACAGACTGAGACCTTCGGTGTTCGAGAGGCTTGCTCAGCAGCCTCCCAAATCGGGACCTCGTCGGAGACGCAACCGTCAAAGAAGGCGAACTGTCGATGACTTAGAACTCTCGTCTGCTACGATCAACATGACGGGGAAAGGTAAAGCCACGCGTTTGGATTCCTCGGACTCGGAATTTTTCCTGGGGCCTAACCCCCGCTCGTTCAACATGAACGCGAGGGTATATTCTTACGTACACGTACTCGAACGGGGGCCACCATCCAACTCAATTATGCGCTCTTAGCGTCTCCTTCCGACGATGGGGACGAGGTTCCCTCAACAATGGCTACATCCCAAACCTCAAACTCGATTCAGGGCAGACGAGCGAGGGTGCACATGGCGGAAACCGCGGATGATCAAACAATCACTAAAAAAGTTGAAGAGCATCAGGCCGTCATCGAGTCCATGAGAGAGATGTTGGAGCAACTTCTGAACAAGAAGAAGAAAAGGACTTTGCGCACCTCGCGGAAGCCAGCAGGGAATAAAGAATGGGAGCATACTCCTAATCAAATGACTGAACAAGAAGATAACATCGGGCCACATTTGGATCATTCTTCCAAATCGGTCGGCAGGAATGTCGCATACTGGGGGAAACTTACCAAGACAAGAGGCTCAATGAGTTCCAAAGCCAACTCGACGCCTTGAAGCTTCAACAGAACATGAACAAGCTGGGGTGGTCAGGCCATACCTGATCGAATGGAATACGGTTCCTTACCCAGCGAAGTTCAAACTAATGAGCTTGGTACAGTTAGATGGCAAGGGCTCCCCTCACAGCACATCTACTATTTCATGTCTCAAACCGGATTCCTCACTGGGAACGACGCTATCCTCACCCGGCTGTTCATCGGCACCCTTAAAGGGGTAGCCTTCGAGTGGTTCCGCAAGTTGGAACCAGGCTCTATCACATTATGGGCCGATGCGAAAAGACTCTTCTTGCCATATTTTGCTAGTGGTTAGTTGTATGCTATAAACAAATATTTTAACCATTATTTTCTTGGTCTTTTTCACATTAATCACCCGGCATCACAAACTATAGATGTTTTTCCTGTTTATAAACCCAAGACTTAGTCCCATTTATTTTTAAACCTGTTCACTTCTCGAAAAGCGTTTTTACCTACAAACCAAAAGTTGTATCACCATTTACTTTTAGACCCACCCACTTCCTAAATCACCTTAGATCTAGCATATTCGAAAGAATTAATTTTGAGCCCACTTTATACGTTAGCAGATTGGTATTGGTGTACGTTGTTATGTTAGGCTTTAACTTGCTATTTTTTTTCAAAACAGTTAGGTGTATAGTTTATTTTTAAATCAAATGCTTAAATTGTTATTTTTTTAGTTTATTCTCACCAGGATATCGCGGTATCATGTGGGTCAATTTTGCTCGTTCTCATCGAGACTTCTTTCTTGTGTAGGAGAAATGGAGAATTTGGAGATTGCCCGCTGATCTCAGAATTATGGCCAGTCCCCATGGTTTAGCTCGCTAGGTTTTGCACTGGTTAAAACTAGAGAAAGAGGTTGACTCATGGTCGTAAAACCTTATAATAGAGCCTTGCTCCATAGCTTGATCCCATTTTTATGGGCAAAGGCTAGATGACGATTTATGTATGTATGTATGTGCTTTTTGGATTTACCAAACTATACACTGAGTCACTCCTTCAGATTTCAAGCTGGTTTCGAAGTTTCCAAAGACCTGAATTCTTCAGGTTTGCACGTACGGGTTTCAGGTTCAACCTAACTTTGTTGACACCCCCCTTGCATGTATGTTTTAGAACATGATCTAAAAGGAATATAAACAATGATAATATGGATGTGACAGTAAAGGTGGACAATAGGTTGGTACCACTAATGGAGGCAGCAGCAATGCTACCAGCTAGTTGAACTGATTATTTACAATATTTCCATCTTTGCATATTTATGGCAAGTCGCATCAATGTCCTGCTGTTAGTGTTGGTGCTTCTCAGGATATACTGATGATAAAAATGCAAGAATGACCTAACAGATCAAACAATAAAACAGATAAATGCATACAAAGAACGGGAAAAATTCCTTAATATATCACCACTAATAGCTTAATCAAAAAGAAAATGGTTACGGTAAAAGATAATAGAGATTAATTGAGGAAACCAAACTGAATTTAAAACCAGAAAATAAAGAAGTCTCTAGAAGATCATAATAATTCACCTTCTATGTGCCGTTTCTTCTCTTTGTCATAGTATACAGTTATCCCACTTCCGGTGGCAATAAGCAACAAAAGGCTCAACCACGAGACAGGCTGCATTCAGTAAAGTTACTTTAATAATTCACAAATCAAGAAACTCATATGGATGTCTAGATCGTATGTACATGAGAGAGATAAGTACAGGAAAGGTTCTTTTCCTATATAATATAACTAATCAACTTTGGAGAAGAATGCAGCACCAATAGTAGAACCAGATAATGAAATACAACAGAATCACAGCAACTATGAAGAATTTATCCCATATTTTTGGTCAGCTAAAGTTTGATAAGCAAAATAATAACAGAAATATAGAACCAGAGAAGGTAAATAAGTCATATCCAAAATGAGAAGATTATCCACATTAACAACAAAGCATTAAAGGGGAAAAGGAAATTCTTCTTGAAAACCCATCTGACTGGGAGCCCTTAAAAATTGGAAAACATCCTCAGCATCAAACGGAAATTCTTCTTGAAAACCCATCTGACTGGGAGCCCTTAAAAATTGGAAAACATCCTCAGCATCAAACTACTTCCTCATCTATTGAAATTCCTATGGCCCTATACTGCTGATATGTTTGACAGGCAGAGGACTTTATGAAGTAAAGGAAAGAGTTAGAATAAAGAAGAATATAATACGCAGAGGGTGAATGAAATCAAAAGGACAGAGGAAATCATAAGATTCGATCAACTCAAGCATCAACTACTATGTCCAGAATCAGATGCAGAAAACAGCTATGACAAGCCCTAAAGTTCAAGGTACAGATATGATGAATACAGTAATAGAGTGCTGCTAAGGATATGGGCATGCAGATATGACAAATACTAAAGTTCAGAATACAGATACATCCTGGATATAATAGCTAGCCAGCAAGATACGAGATCATGGTTAACAGAAAGTAATATCTCTGACACTATAAAAGAAGCTCTCTAAGTCAAATAAACCAGCAGTTGACCAACCACTTATTTATCTTCCTTTATTTAGAAAGCTGGATCCTGATCTGCGCGTTAGAATTTTTTTATGGGAAATTTTGCAAAATAGACCGTTTTTATGAAATATATAGCAAAATAGACCACTTTGCTAAATAATTAGCAAAATAGACCTCTTTTGGCTTCAGAAAACATACGGGACTACTAGTCCCGTATGTTTAGAGCCAACTAATCTAATGGTTAGCGAACTCAGAAAATAGAGCCAACTAATCTAATGGTTAGCGAACTCAGAAAATATACGGGACTAGTAGTCCCGTATATTTTCTGTTCATTAACAAAACGTACGGGACTACTAGTCCCGTACGTTTTGCAGAGCCACTTCCCCTCTGCCCAGCAAATCCACGGGACTACTAGTCCCGTGGATTTGCTGGGCAGAGGGGCACCATGCACCAAACATGCATGGGCCTCATTTATCGATTACAACCAAAATTTTCGCCAAAAAGATATCATTTACATTGTATACTATGATAAAAGTTATAAAATCACAACATCACAACACAAATCTCATCATAGAGTACATCACCACACAAATCCAACGTAATCAACAACATCACAACACAAATCCGACTGAATACACATCACATTCAAAATCCGACAAAAATACACATCACAAATGCATACGATAATTTATATCAGTCTAAGCTAAACTAATCCAAATGTCTCAAGTCGACCCATACGATAATATATAGTTTAAGATAAACAAATCCAAGGTCAATAAATCCATACGACAATATATATCTTAGTGGAAAAACTAACAAACAAAAAATCCACCCCTCCCCCATTGTCTCTCTCTTCGCACTCATTGAGATCGTCGGCGTCCTCCTTCGACTTGAGCTTGAATATGCTCGCTCTCCGGTTGTGTGTGGGGTTGTGAGTCAGTTGCACAACCGGCTTGCCATAATAGATTTTGTAAATTGACCTCTCCATGTTTTTTCTTAAAATTAGCTCTTATATGACGCAAGCAATATCGATGATGATGTGGTGCACTCCACCCCTCGTGCAAGGCTCGTGGAATTCCTTTCATCCGGTCAGAAATAAAGGTAATAACTCGTGGACTTTGAACAGTCGGAATATATTTGTAAATACATTGAAAAAATCACTTCCAACTCGATGTATCCTCCACCTCCACAACTGCAAAAGCTATAGGAAATAGCCCACCATTTGCATCTACACCGGTCGCAACCAAGAGCACTCCTTTGTACTTGACATATAAATGAGTTCCATCGATACTTAAGAGCGGACGACAAAAAGAGAACCCTCTGATAGCGGGCCCAAATGCCCAAAAAATCCATATGAACCTCTCTATTTCTGGCGCGACCTCCTTAGACACTATGTCATATTCGGTACCCGGATTTTTTCTCATAATTGCTGAAAGGTAATGCGGAAGTAATTGGTAAGATTCCTCCCAATCTCCAAAGATTTTAGTCAACGCCTTCCTCCGTGCATCATATGCTTTAAACTTGGATATTGTTATTCTTTTCATATCATATACCCTTGTAATTATCTGTCCTGGAGTAAGATCAAGTTCCCACCTAACTTCGGGCATAATTAGCTTTGTGATATAAGAGGAAGTCAAAGTCTTATGATCATAAGTTGCAGTCGGATTAGAACATGTATGGAGTCCGCAATAACTAAAGATCATAAATTGGCCATTAGATTTTTTCCTAACAGCTGCATTAAGCTTCCATGGACACTTTGAATTTCTATCATCTGCAACACTTGTATTCTCTCCTTGACCTTTCTCATTAAAGTAACACTTTACATGATAGCTAGTTGTGTTGCTTTTCACCGTCTTGAATTTGACCCGGTTTTTGATTGCCCATTCACGTATAGCGAAAATTAATGTTTCCTTGTTCTCGAAAAGTTCTCCTTTTTTGAAAGTAAAGTCCTCGGGTCGATCGAAATTAGGGCCGGAATCGACGAACTCAGCTTGTGAGGCATTTATCCACTCATCATTTTGAAACTTTTCTGGCAATGGCTCTTCAGACTCTACATAGTCGTTATTTACGCAATATTCATCCATCCAACTTATGTCATTATTGTTCTCTCCAATTGCATATTGCATACTATCAAGACGTTCATCCTCTTCAGCATCTTCAGTATCATCATCGGCATCTACATTCTCATCATTATCGTCTACTATTATAGAACCCCCCCGGTAAATCAACTGAAACATGACCCGGCGAGTTGTGAAACACATCATTTGACATTGCACCCGACTTATTTTTTAAGCGCATGGCACTTTGAGATAATGAGATTTGATTTTCAAGCATGCGTGAGAACTCTCCACGAGCATATGAAACTTCAGCAACCCCAGACATTGGAATATTTTTAATAAACAACTCGATTGATATTTGTTTTTCCGCAAGTTGTATCATGTTATTCAATTCTTCATCATTGGTGATCTTTACAGCAATTATTCTTTGATCATTTATTGGACAATTACAGAAGACCTTAATGGAATTTTCGACGTGATTAATTCCAGTAACTCTGTATATTTGCGCCATCAATCTATCAAAGTTGCAATTTCTCAACAACATGAACATTTTCCTAGAGCCTCCATCGTATATAGGCATATTATTCATTCTAACGCTCAGTTTTCCATTGAATAAGCAAATAATCGGTACTTTATTCGCCATTTTAACTGAAGCATTAAAATTCATCATATAAAATTATATTTTTTTCCAGACATTTAATCATAATTATATATTTCTTCTAGATATACAACATTAACTAAACAATACAGATAAATTTATGGAAAAATAAAAATTTGTACCTTGATTAAATTTCAGATCTCCTCGGCCTCGTAGAGAATAGACGGCGTCGGCGTCAGATTTGAGGGAGGAAGAGGTGAGTTGGGTTTGGGGGAGATAGGGATTGTTGGGTCGGATTTGGGATAGATGAAGATCGGGTTTGGGACGTTGATTGGCTTGGGAGAGAGTGAGAGCTCGGGAAAGAGAGAGGGGGAGATCTGGAGTTGGAGCTCAGGAGAGAGAGAGGGGAGGGGATCGGGAGTTGGTGCTCGGAGAGAGAGAGAGGGAGATGGCGAGAGAAAGAATTCGGGAGGCGAATGTGCCCTAATTTGAGGTGTATATATAGTCTGCAATTCTACGGGACTAGTAGTCCCGTAGAAATTGCAGAGCCCACTTGTATTACGACAAATCCACGGAACTAGTAGTCTCGTGGATTTGCTGGGCAGAGCGGAAGTGGATCTGCAAAACGTACGAGACTAGTAATCCCGTACGTTTTGTTAATGAATAGAAAATATACGGGACTACTAGTCCCGTATATTTTCTGAGTTCGCTAACCATTAGATTAGTTGGCTCTAAACATACGGGACTAGTAGTCCCGTATGTTTTTTGAAGCCACTTTTTCAAATTTTGGCCTATTGGCCAAAAAAGAGGTCTATTTTGCTAATTATTTAGCAAAGTGATCTATTTTACTATATATTTCATAAAAACGGTCTATTTTGCAAAATTTCCCTTTTTTTATTTGTTGTCCTTGATGCATATCAGAATACGTTATCAGTTTTTAGGATATGTTAGCAGAAGTACCAAACATGTTTCTATCTGGAGTAACCAATGTGGGTAATTCTCTATTATGAAGTACTCGTGCCAGAAGTACCAAACATGTTTCTATCTGGAGTAACCAATGTGGGTAATTCTCTATTATGAAGTACTCGTGCCTCGTAGGTCATCCACCAATCAAAATGGAGTAACCAATGTGGGTAATTCTCTATTATGAAGTACTCGTGCCTCGTAGGTCATCCACCAATCAAAATTACTAATAAGAAACACAAAAATATAAAATGTAATTTCAAACAAAGATAACCTCCAGCTTGATATCAAATTGAAATAATTAAAAAATAAAGTCAAAACAGAAACTTAAGAAAATTGATACGCCCTGTATACTAAAATGATACGTGCAAATAAGTCCAAAGTTGTTTAGCAGGTTTATCGATTCTCTATCAATTCTCCAGCGGTTGGAGGAAAATTGACCTCAAACTATAATTTAAGTCGTCTTGGTAGCCTTATGGAGACCCCTTGCAGGTCTTCCTGAGAAGGCAACCTCCAATGATCTGAAATTTAGAATAAATCTATACATTCCAGATGTTTAAGTAAAAATGTTTGTGTAAGCCATAATAGTTATCTATAATAAGATTGACAGGAATAATTAAAACCTTTTATTCAGGTACCAACTACCAACGTGACATCTTTTATATTAACAACACTTGAAAAAAAATACTATGTTATCAACATGATTCGCTGATTTAATGTGTCAATGGACAGTCATCAAGTGTCCAAGTGCCACTGTCAACAAACTAAAATAGGCACAATACAGGTAGAAATCAGAAGCATTGGTGAACAAAATACATGTCAATGCAGAGGTCACAATGAATGGCATTCTGCAAGACCCAAAGAGAATCTATGCATCACCGGAAATACGTGAAGATGCCTACAAGTCTTACATTTAGTAACCAAATTGCATGGTGGAATAAAGAAATATGGCTTTCTTCATCTTTCTGGAATACAGTGTATACCAAGTCAAGTGGAAGGGACTCCAGTTTCTTCATCTTCATAGTACCATGCAAGTGAACTGCAGTCTAGGCAGTACAGTGTCTGCTTCCTTAAATATAACTATCCAGTATTACATAGACTGATATACTGCCGCAAAAATTGTAAGGAATACCGACAGTTGCCTGCGTACAACAGTATATGGCAGTGGTTTCTATATTAATATATGCCTGTGTTCAAGAAATGAACTGTCCAATGCCTTGCTAGCAGTAGAAAGCATAAAAAATCAAATGAATTGCCAACCATCCAGGAGGTATGTATAGCCAATATTTTAAGAGAACAGAGTCACCTGGATGAACTAGCATATTAAGGACATGCTGCACCAGATCATACTTCATATAGCATGGATGTTACATGCTTCATCTAGCATGTATATCCTAGATTTTAATAGGAACAGAGTCACCAGGATGAACTAGCATATTAAGGACATGCTGCACCAGATCATGCTTCATCAGGATGAACTAGCATATTAAGGACATGCTGCACCAGATCATGCTTCATATAGCATGGATATTACAGCTCAAATATCAGATTTCCAATAAATTCTAGTAATATTTATTATTTTCCTACAGATATGATATCAACATGTAATATATTAAACATGACAAAGAGACTACAAGAGAATCATACAGAGTAGAAAATAAGAAGCAAATCAGTATGAGAATAAGCTTCATGCATATAAAAGAAACATGTGGGCTTGTGACTTACCCCACCTCGTTCAGCCTTTTTAGTAAGGATCGGACGAATTTGGTTCAAGCCCCTTTCACTTCACCTGAAGCAACAACTAAAAAAGTGTTCGTGCTGACATTCGCTGAAGCCGAAAGAGCTCTAACAAGGAATTTATTGAGGTTTCATTTGCAGTTAATAAAGAAGTAACCTGTAATTGAAAAAAAAACAAGGCAACAAACAGATGAGAAAAAGAAAGATAAAAGCAAAATAATTGTAAAGGACGCATATAAGTTATAAAAAAAAAAAGATGCCAACTATGAAAAGGTGAATTTAATTCCTTTCTGGATACTTCTAAACATATTCCAGAGTCATCCCCTTTTGATGAGGAAAACTGTCAGGTGATATCACAGTTATGTGCACTACATGAGGAAGAAAAGAATGGATAACACCTAATTACTGTAGCACCTTGATCACTGTGGCACATAATTTGAAGCATGAAAAAAAATTGACTAGGTTTCAACATTAAAGTTCCACAAATTATAGGTTGAAACAAGGTGTCGGTAAGCCTTCACTTTGAATCAAAAACTAACAATTTGCAAACTTTGTAAGTTAAAGAATAGTTTTTTGATTTTCGAATTAGTGATCCCTAAGCCATGTCATTTCCATCTTTAACAGAAAACTTCAAATTTTAATCCTGCGTCATATTTAATAAGTAGATTCTCTAGTTTAATCTCTTGTTATTTTGTTATCAAAGCAAAGTACCTGTCTTTAGGGCTCTTTTTTCTCTCTCCTTTTTTTTTGGGGAACTGTTCGGTTGGTGTCAAACAATTATATCCACCATCTCTACACCTAAATGAGTGGATTTGCAAAATAAAAAAGAATAATCAGAAAACTCTTGGTTTGGACTTCTAAGTCATTAATATCAGCTAAATAGCTGATCAGCTGTGAACATATCATTCTGGTCACACCTATTCTCTCCACCAAAGAAGAAAAGTTCTAAGCATTAGAAACTCTTGGCTCCAACCAAGTATAACCGACTGCTTGATGTATAGGCTTAGATTAAAAAGAATGGAATGCCCAATGAAGTTAACTGTTTTCTACAGAATATTTTGCAAAGCAGGCTTTACAGATTAAACTACTAGGCATTTACATCCTTTCCCTTTCAGATCTGGGCATCGGCTGTTAAAGCCTTATATTATGATGTCTTGAGTTCAGCTTTGTAAAAGTTAAGGTTATGGCCCTTTTGGACCTGCAATGTGTATCACATCAGGTTCTATTTGATTGTCATTTAGGATAATTGGGGGTCTGACTTCATCTTGATAGGGACTGAAATCTCTCAAAATCATAAGATTGAAATATCCCAAGTTTCTATATTGACTGACTGGGACTTCGTGATATATCCATTCTGACACATAATAATTATTAGTATTTAAAATTAGAACCATGTCATAGACAAACATCGTGATATATCCATTCTGACACATAATAATTATTAGTATTTAAAATTAGAACCATGTCATAGACAAACATCCACTGGTTTCTAAATTTTGAAAACAATTATTAGTATTTAAAATTAGAACCATGTCATAGACAAACATCCACTGGTTTCTAAATTTTGAAAACCGTTTACAACTTCCAATTACAGGAAAAAGAACCGGAAACTTGGTCTTTTATGATGAGAAATTGAGAACAGACCAAATCTATGATACTAAAAGTGAGCACACCAATCCTTTTGACTGAAAGAAAGATGCGAGGAGAAAAAAAAAACAAGGAACCATCACATCTTAAAATGAGCATAACATGGAAACGCAGAGTTAAGTACATAGGTTTGCAAGATTTAATCAAAATGAAAAAATTAGCTCAGGCATGTAGGTTTCCAATTCTTTGTTTCTGACTAGCATGAATGAACACAGAAAACGAAAGAAGTAAAGTTGGGAAAGCTAAAGCACTACCGACCTGAGGATAGCCTCTCCGAGATATTAACCCAAGGAAACAGTGAGCACCCTTCAGCCTACTCATTTCCTCAAACAAATGCTGCAAACATCCATACAAATTGATTATCCAAGTAGCATAATTTAATAAGAGGAACAAGAACATAAAATTCAAGTATACATGAGAAGATTTTTTTTTTAAAAAAATATAAATAAAAACATGCAACTTAGAACCAAAATCCACAGTCCAAATTGTGACTTACTCTTTGAAAATCATATAACAGCAACAACAACCAAGCCCTTATCCCAAGGTTTTAGGGTTGACAATGTTAACTTCCTCATCAATTATCCTCTGATTAGAACCAACGGCAGCAAATCATAACGACAACTATCCACTTTTGAGTTTTACAACCACAATCTCTTTAAAACAAGAAACATTTGGATGCATTAATATATATTTCATTATGTGGTAAAGCGATAATAATTCAAACTATTCGAAGCAACATTAATTTCAGTAGTAAATGGTTTACTTGATTCATTGAACAGGAAAAATTATTACATTCCGATTCATCCTCATATATTATTAGAAGTACAAAATCACTGTTACAAGATGATTCCGAAAATTCAATAACTACAGCTGCTATGGGTTATCTTCCTCACAATAGCCCCTTAATTGTAAATATTTTATTCCAATTTAATTGCAGACGAAAAATTGATTGAGGAGTTTAGGGGATTAATCTCGAAAGAAATCTAGCCGATGTTAGTTAGGGTTAGGGTTCAGTCGCCACCAGAAGAAGGAAGAGGAGGGAGAAGGAAAATACCTCCAAGAAGCTCCCGAAGCTGAACCGATCGCAGGATTTCTCGAGGGTACAGAGAGGAGAGGGGGTTTTGACATTTTTTGACCCGAACCCGAAAACATCACATGGTTTTTTTTTCCCTATATAAACCCGCCGCTTGGTATCCTATCGGGTCGGGTATTAGCGGTGACAATTAGCTTAAACTCACCGCCGGCCACGCTCGCCTCCCGACTCCTACTCCTACTCGGATTCGAATTAGCTTAAACTCACCGTCGGGCACGCTCACCTCCCCGACTCCTACTCCTACTCGGATTCGGATTAACCAGATTGTCTATATAAACCCCTGTGACATTTAGCTTAAAATCACCGTCGGGCACGCTCACCCCCCTAACCCACATCAAAACACTTGTAAGCATGGATTCTTCGCCTGCAGTTCCTTCTTCTTCTTCTTCTCCTTCGAAATTGCCGTCGCCATTGCCTCCATTCAATGAAGATGGAACCCATCCTTGTTTGCCGTGGCCGGGGCTTCGATTTCACCCGGCCGGCGATGTCGTCATCAGGCATTTTGTAAGCAGCAAAGTTTTGGGAGCGCCGTTACCAATTAACCCGATCAAAGAGATTGATGTCTATCTCTTCGAACCTGATGAACTCCCCGGTGAGTATTTCTTTCTTTCCGTTTTATTTGGGTTTTGTTTAATCTGATAAATTTTCGTAGTTACTTATTTGTTTATCGACATCTGGCTTAATTGATCATCATCTTATCTATTTTATTGGACACATTTTTAAAACCAACCCATTTTCAAACGTATTCATCAAAAACGACCTGTTTTTAGCCAGTTGGTTGAAACTGTGTCGTATTTGGCGAAAAAATTACAAAACTTCACAGGACTTCAAGTCCTGTGAAGTTTTTTACATAAAAACTTTACAGGAGTTGAAGACCCGTAAAGTTTTGTATTTTTTTTCACCAAAAACGACCAGTTTCAACCAGTTGGCTGAAACTGGGTCGCTTGTTATGAATAAGTTTCAAAGATGTCGTTTTTTGCAATTATTTTTGGAAATTAGTTGCTTTTCATATTTTGTCCCTGTTTTATTTAAATCTTAATTAAAGAAAACCCTAACTTGAAAATTTAATTATAAACTTTGACCTAACTCAACATATCTAAGACTTTCTTAGATACAGCCCTGGAAATGTTACAAATCAAAATAATTAAAATTGGATCTTAGCTTGGTTTATATTTTAATAAAATATTAAAATTGGTCTTTTTGAAAAGAGGGTCTCTTCAATTGCACTTTTTGATGAGGATTTGATTCTCCTTTGATTAGAATTAGATTTATGATTTTTCGTCTTTCTTATTTTAAGTCAGGAAAAATTTTAGGGAGGAAATATTTATTTAAATATCACTGGGGTCAGTGAGGAAATATTTAATTAAAAATCATTGGAGGTGATTATTATAGGATTTAAGGGCAAATTTTTTGCTTAATGAAATATATAATTCTTCTTAAATTTGGAGTATATTGTACGACTTCTTAAGAATTTTAAAAGCAGGAGGATTGTGATCAACTAAAAAATATAGGGTTTTTTCAAATTTCAGGTAAACATAATTTTACCTAAGTGAGATTCACGAGGATAAAAGGAAAAATATTATTTCGAATATACTAACCTTGAAGCAACAAATATTAATTGCTATTGCTATAAAGCAGTTCATATTTTGTTTTTATTATTGTTTCTTCGTAATCTGACGGTACATAATTTTTTTTCCTTACATTTTCTTCATATAAAATAGTTCTTGTTGTGTGTAAACATGAACCAGTAAATAACTTCCTGAACAACCTATATATCAACATTCAATCCGTATTAATTGATGTCAAGGGTAAGGCCTCTTAAGTCTCTTTTTCTAGCGAAATAGAAGGAGAACACATATCATGTTCTGTTATAGTGAATTTTCATCATTGAGTTTCCAGTGTTGTGATGTCCATATTTCTTCATGTGCAGTTACTATCTCTGATGGTAATGAGCGTTGGATGTATTTCTTCATGTATATGACTGAGGAGAACTCAGACCGTTCCACCCCAAAAGGCTATTGGAAGTTAGATGTGAGCGATGAGCCCATCAAGGATCCTGATACCAAAGAAATCATCGGGTTAAAGAACACGTTTATCTACTATAGTAAAGAACTTGGACCAAATGGGCGGTACAAGACCAATTGGACCATGCAAGAATTTCGAGCAACCAATTTGGAGAACCTTAAAGATCCCAAGGTGAGATACTATCTCTTCTTGTAGGTTAAAAAAATTTATTCTCTTGTGATGTATAGTTTGTGCTAATGTGCGATTATTTTCTTCCTTGTAGATGAAAAATTGGGTTGTTTGCAAAATACAAACAGTGATTCCTCGAGAATATGAGTCGAAGGTTTCGAAGAGGGGTAAGAGGAAGAAATCGTTTACATAAGTAGCAAGAAGTATTTCCCCCTTAGGGAATCATCATATTTCCTTTCTTTGAGATGGTCGATATTTTATCATGGTCTTTCAGTTGATCATGAAAATTTGTAGTAGTTGAAAGAAAATTCAAAGCCAGTTATCTTTTGTTTCTTTTTTATTTTCTTTTAGCATTTGTAGTTTGATGTTGATCGGGAGCAATTTAGTTCAATAGGATATTACTTGTAATTGTTTGTTGCCCTTTTCTTAATCAATGATGAAGGCTTCAAGTCAAAACAGCTGGTTATTTTTTTTCCCCAGATGAAATCTTTGTTTTTTTCTCTGTAATTATTTTAGCGTTTATTGTTCAATTTTGAAATGCATTTTAATTTCTTGACTTCAGTATAAAAACAGACTTTTGCAATCTCAAATCCTTCTTAAAAAGGTTGCTTCACTTCTGTCGGTCTGCTCTGCTAAATCTAAACAATCAAATCTCGAATAACGGTTTAGATATCATAGTAAAAGAACACAAAAAAGAACGGTTACTCTGTGCAATTCCATTATATTCAAAAAGAGACCTGATTAGAAAATCCGTACCGAATTTTATTTATTGCATCAATCTGTGAGCATGAATTAGTAACAATTTACAGGACATGTATGTTATTCCACTGTATTGACTGATAACCCACATTCTACACTCATGGCTTCCATAAGCTTAGCAGAAACCTTCTCTTCCCTTTCCTTCATCTTTGTTCTTCAGATTGCCGCCAGGAGTCTCTCCCTCTCCCAACCCCTGTACAGAATACCTTTATTCGGTTCTCTTGACACCAACACTGCACCGGTTGCTTGCTGTTGAACAATGATAACAGAAATTAAGCCAGCAATATCTTTTGGCACCAGTTAAATTTAATAGTGTTGAATAGTTTTTTTTAATTTCACATGTGTAGCCAAAAAAATTTGACCATAAATAAAGTGTGCGTTCCACAAATCTCATTTGTCAAAAGTGAAGGTGATTAATTTCTTGGACGGTGTCAAATCTTTGCTAAAAAGAAAAAGTGGTAGGCCCCACCATAAGAAAATTAGGACGTGGGCCCACATGCATAGTAAAATAATATTATTTTATTAGTACATAGTATTTTTTCAAACGCTATAAATAGACCCCAAACTCTTAAGGAAAATTTATTCTAAAATTAACAACCAATATATACAGATATATATGTTGTAAAATAGCTGGTGCTCGTAGGAACATTGCTTGGACTGAAAAGGTCTTATAGATCGAGAAGATTGTTCCCTTGACTGAGAAGGTCTTATAGATTGAGGAGATTGTTGTCTTGACCGAAAGGTCTTATAGATCGAGGAGATCATGACAGTACTAAGTCGGTGCACACCAGAGTATTGTACTGTTGTTCTTGGAAGCAATTTGGCATTGGGATCCTTGCAACGGAGCAGGCCAAATATTACTTTAAGCACAGCGTTTTACAAACGCACAACAGCTGAGTTGGAAAATTTTAAATTATAGCACTTTAGCTTTCTTTTCAGTTTTCTCTGTTTTTATATCTGTATTATTCCAGATTTAACCACATGCGCCAACAATGTTAAAGCAATATTCTGATCTACCATGGATCCTATAAGGAGTCTTGGAGTGGACTGTCTTAAGTTAGAGAACTTTAATAGTTCCACTTTAACACATGGCGTCGGAAAGTGATATTCGGGATGCAACTCCTGAAAATCTACTATGTGATCTCTGAGGAGAAATCCAACTTTGAAGAAGATTCTGAATCTGAAGCCTCTTGGGCTAGAGATGATCACTTCTGCAGGAGTTATCTCCTTAACTGTCTGACCGATCATCTAGCAGATGCTTACACCAACAAGCCATCTGCAAAGAAAATCTGGAATGCTCTGGAGGATCAGTACAAGGATGAGGAGAAGCTGTCTAAATCTAACATCATCGACAAGTTTCTAGACTTTAAGTTTGAAGACGACACTAAGTTTTGCCTCAAGTCAAATAGCTTGAAAAGCTTGTTATGAAGCTGAAGGATGAAAAGATTAGTCTTTATCAAACCTTCATTTCCGGTGTAATTGTTAACAAGCTTCCTCCATCTTGGATGTTATTCTCCACTGACATTCGGAGAAGGAAAAGACAGGTGACTCTGTCTGATCTGAAGAGGTTCATTCGGATCGAGGACGAGACTCGAACCTGCACGAAGACTGAGCTCCTTGCTAAGCAGAAGGCGTCTGCTAACATGGTGGCTGCTAACTCTGAGAAGGATAATAATTCATCTTTCAACAAGAAGAAGAAGTTCTTTAACAAAAGGAAGAACCAGAATCCAAAGAACCTGAACGTTTAGAAGAAGGAGTTCAAGAAGAGCGGCAAATGCTTCAACTGTGGGAAGCAATGACATTTTGTCAAAGACTGGAAGCACCAAAGAAGGAAACAACACACAATGTCAATCAAGTTGATGATTGTGTGGCTATGCTCTTCCAGGTAACAACTCAAATCAACATCTCTAGTTGGTGGTTAGATACAGACGCTACTTATCATGTCTTCTCCAACAGAGATTTGTTCTCTTCTTGTATTGCTGCCAAAGAAAATGTATCAATGGCTGATCATTTTGTAGTTCCTCTTCTTGGAACTGGGATTGTGGTGTTGACTCTTTCTTCAGGAAAGACTCTCACATTGAAGAATGTGAAACATATTCTCTTAATTGCCAAAAAATTAGTCTCTAGAAGCCTGCTGTGTGATGCAGGTATGAGGCTGGATTTTCAAGGAGGAAAAGTTGCGTTATCCTTTAGAAAAATATATTTTGGCAATGCATATTGTACTGATGGCATGTATAAGATCAGTACGAGTGCATCCAACCATGTTGTAAATGAAGTATCCTCTTCTACTTACTCCTTTGTGTTATGATGTAATAGGCTGGAACATGTAAATTATAGAAAACTATCCAGCATGGATCAGTTAGGATTACTTCCAAAATGTGAGGGTAACAAACCTGAGAAGTGTGAAGTTTGCGCACAAGCAAAGCTGACGAGGAAGCCGTTTTCAAGTGTCACAAGGAGCACCAACCTGTTGGATCTGATTCATTCAGATACTTGTGACTTCAAGAACTTCTTCACTCAATGCGGCATGAAGTACTTCATCACCTTCATTGATGACCATTCTCGCTACTGTCATGTCTACCTGTAAAACCCTGTAAATTTAAAAATTTTCATAATAAATAATGATAAATATGTTTTATGCTGAAAAATAACATATTTTAATGTTTTAGTATGATAAGAATTGATTTAAAATCAATTTAATGTATATTTGTGAATATATGAGTGCAAATGCACAAAACATGCACGAAGAGAAATCTGAGAAAAATAACCAGTTAAGAGTTTTTATATTTTACATAACGATTCAGTTAGAATCTAGAAAAACTTAAAGACCAAAGTTATATGTCTCTTCAACAGCTTTCCAACAAATCTTAAATCATCTCATTCTGAGAACGGATGAGAAAGTTACAGCCAAAATACCGAAGAAGATTTTCCCAGTCAAACTAGGTTTCCTGGTTCGGGTCAAACGGGTTTGTTTCGGATTTGCCTCTATAAATACCTATGTTTTTCATAAAAATTCCTCTTTTTTTATCATATATCTGAACCCTAGTAGCCACCCTCTCCCCTCAAAAACCCTAGATCTTTTTCTTATGAATATTGAGAGCTTTGTGAAGCACAACACCGACACGAGGACGAGATCATCGACATGTGGCAAGGGAGAACGTGTTGTTTGCACTTGTGGATTGCTTGCTGTTTATTTTAGAGGATTGCACATGATTTTAAGACAATATCTCTTTCTCTTTGACTTGTCGTTTCAATTTTTAGACCTATTATGAATTTGCTTGGACTATACTGTGATTTGATTATGCTATGGCATGAAGATTGTGATAACTGTGTGGGCTTGTTAATGAATAATATTTAAATAAAGATAATATGATAAATAGTTTAAAAGAAAATTATTTTGTAAAAATATTATTTTGAGATGTTTTTAAAAGAAAGAATATTTTAAATATTTTTGGAGTTATTAATTATGAGAAATAAATTAAGAGAAATTATTTTAGAAAATGAATTATTTTCAGAATTATATAGTTGTTGTTCATGATTTATAATTCTTAGACTTGATTATCTGATATGCTATGATATTATTACACATGACTAGTGTTATTATTATCTCCTTATTGTGATTGAGAACCTTAGTAGTTTATGATTTAGTGCCCTCGTAAATACGTCATGGACAGACCTAGTGACATATGTGGGTGTGTTGACTAAATTTAGATGGTGAACCAGAGATATTGTGGACTTTGATTGTTGACTTAGAAAAAAGGAAAAAGAGTTAGGATGAGAAGTCTTTGTTCATGTGATCAGATGTGGATGTTGATGTATCTTCCAGGCTCGTGCCAGTGAATTCGTGTAGTCACTGGGGTTGGTTTGTTGGGTCAAAGTGAAGTTTGTGTAGTCACTTTGGTCCGTGAGTTTGATATTCACCTGAGTTTAGCTTGAGTTCGGACTAGGCTGAAAATGGATTGTGTGTAGTCCTCTGACTGAGTTTGTGTAGTGGTATTGGATGCAAGTAGGGGATTTGTGAACAGTCAGTTATCTGATAATGTGAGCGTTGACTCTGTGTGAGATATGAACCAGTGAGCTGTTATAGGATAGATAGTTACATAACCTTGTTTCTTGGCTAGGTATGATTTCTTATGAGATGTAGGTTAGTTGTATTTCTTTTCATACATAGATCGGGGTTAATAGTTAATTATTTACAATTTGAAACATATGGTATATACATGAGGGTTTCCTTGTTTGGATTATTTCGCTCGACGTACTACATCTCTTGTTGTAGATTTTTAAGTATTAATTCCATCTAGTTATATGACCATGTTACTTGGATGATTATTCTGATCGCTAGCTGCATGATCGACTTGCTACTTGGTTGATTTTGTTGGATTTCTAGTTGCACGTTTCTTTATCATTTCTACTATCGTATCATTTTCCGCTCGGGCTTTCGTTCGCTCCATTTGCTTTGTGGGGTCTTGCCGTGTGCCATGCATGCTGACGTACACCTGTTTTCTCTGGTGTATGTCAGACTTAGAGGAAGGACAGGTCCAGCTTGGAGATGTGCCAGAACCGAAGGATCCTCCGCAGGAGTGTTTTGCAGACCGAGCAGAAGAAGTCGAAACTTAGTTATTCCCTCTAGTTATTTCGATGGTCTTAGCTTACTTTTGTAGCATTTCCTTTTCCGCTTGATCATTGTATTTTATATTCTCCAGTATTCATTTGTTCAGTTTTGTATAAGGGCACGTTGACCCGAATATTATGTTTAGGATGATATTCATTGTGATATATATTATTTTTCTTCTGTGTTGTTTTATTATATTCTCGTTATTGTGATCGAGGACCTGTGACTTCGTTTTATATATTGCTTGATGCTTAGCGTATTAGGTTGAGGAGAAATATTTATTTTTTTATTTTCTCCTTAATCTAATACTTCGCGGGCTTGTTCACGTTCTGATTCCTGGGTATTTTGGGAAGCGGGGCGTAACACTACTTGTTGAAATCTAAAGATGAAGCATTCAGTAAGTTTGTCGAGTTTCAGACTTGTGTAGAGAAGCAACTTAGACTTCAAGTGAAAAGACTTAGGAGCGACAGAGGAGAAGAGTACTGATCTAAGGAGTCGGAAGTATACTTCAAGGAGCATGGAATCATTTGCTGAAACGATTGCTCCGTATTCTCCATAATCTAAGGGGTTGTTCATTTCGCAAAAAAAAAAATTAGGAAATCAAAGAATATGAAACCTATTTCCTATAATAATTGATTTGAGGTTGTTTGGTTGGCTTAAAAAAGAAGAAAACTATAGAATAGGAGATGAGATGAGTTGCCACCTTATTGTTGGATGATGTGAGTGATTTTTTAAAAAAAACTTGTTTTGAGGTTGTTTGGTTGGTTAAAAAAATAAGGAAATGAATTGGAGATATATTATTGATGATGTTTTGAGGTTGTTTGTGTTTGATTCATTTTTAAAAATAAGAAAATAGATGAGATGAGATTAGTTGGAGGTATATTATTGGATGATGTGACACATACTTAAGGAAATCAATTTCTTGTTTTTTTTTTTTGAGGAAATGGATGGAAAGGAGGGTTTAATGAGATGAGATGAGTTGTTATAATATTATTGGATGATGTGTGTGATTTTTAAAAATGAGATAAGATGAGATGTGATGAGTTGGATAATGTGACACATTTCTTGTGTTTGGTTTATTTTTAAAGGTAAGAAATAAGATGAAATGAGATGAGTTGGAGGATAAAAATATTATTTTATTGGATGTTGTGGGTGAGTTTTAGGGATGGAAATAAATAAAAATATTATTTTATTGGTTTCCTTATACCGATTTCTTTTTCTTGATTTTTAGGAAACCAACCAAACGGCCCCTAATGGGATTGCAGAAAGGAAGAATCACACATTAACCGAGATGGTGAATTCAATGCTAGTCACATCTGGTTTACCTATCTGCTATTGGGGAGAAGCTTTGCTGATGACAAACTGGATTCTGAACAGAGTATCCTATTCCAAAACTGATAGTACTCTCCATCAGTTATGGTTGGGATATCCAGACCCTTTAGATAATCTCAAAGTATGGGGATGTCTCGCATATGCTCGAATTCCAGATATCAGAAGGACTAAGCTCGGACCAAAGGCTAACAAATGTGTGTTTCTTGGCTTCGCTAAAGATAGCAATGCTTACAGGTTCTTGTACCTTGGAACCAACTCCATCATTGAAGCTCGAGATGCAGAATTCTTTGAGGATAAGTTTATCAAAGATAAATGATTATTGCTCAAAGATATAGCAGAGAATGCTAGTACGTTAGATGCACAAGAGGAGCCATTTTTGCGAGAAATTGGAAGAAGTTACTGAAACATCATCCAAACGTGTCAAGAGACAGAAAGATTTTGGAGATGACTTTATCACCTATAATATAGAAGGAGACCCACAGACTTTCCAAGAAGCAATATAGTCAACCGGCACACTTCTGTGGAAAGAAGCTATAGAGGATGAGATGGATTCATTGATCCAAAATCATACCTGGGAGCTGGTGAATGTACCTAAAGGTGCAAAGGCCTATAAGTTACAAATGGATCTTCAAGAAGAAGCTTCATCCTGATGGTACTATTAAAAAGTACAAAGCAAGACTGGTAGCGAAAGGATTCTCTCAGAAAGAAGGTATAGATTTCTTTGATATTTATACACCAGTTTGCAGGATCATTACCATTAGAGTGCTTATCGCATGGGCGGTGATAAAAAGGTTCGTCATACATCAGATGGATGTGAAGATTGCATTTCTCAATGGAGAGCTCACAGAAGAGATCTACATGGAGAAACCAGAAGAACTTGATGCTCCAGCTGATAAGATTTGTAAACTTGTTAAGTCTCTATATGGACTTAAGCAGGCACCAAAACTTTGGCATGAGAAGTTTGATGGGGTTGTTCGCAACAATGGGTATCAATTCAGTGAATCTGACAAGTGCCTATACATCAAGGTTGCTGAAGGAAAGATGGTGGTCATTTACCTCTATGTGGATGATATGCTCATTATCGGGAGTGATTTGGAGATAGTAATATCTACCAAGAAATTCCTATTAGCACAGTTCAGCATGAAGGACCTTGGAGCTGCGGACATGATTCTCGGAATCAAAATCATATACTCTGAAGAGGGTATTGGATTGTCTCAATCTCATTATGTCGAGAGCATGCTAAGGAAGTATGGCTATAACAACCTGTCAGAACTGTCAGTGCCATATGATTACAACAAGAAGCTTCGACTGAACACTGGAAGACCAGTAGAGCAGCTAAGGTACTCAAAGATCAGTAGGAGTCTTATGTACGCAATGAGCTGCATAAGGCCAGATATAGCATTCGTTGTAGGGATGCTTAGTAGGTTCACAAGTAATCCTGAAAAGCTTCATTGGGATGTTGTCTAGAGATTGATGAGATACTTGAAAGCAATTATAGGTCTGGGTCTATTCTATATTAGATATCCGGCTATAATTGAAGGCTATTCAGATGCGAGCTGGTGCTCAGAACCAGAGAAGTATAGATTTACTACAGGTTTTGTCTTCACCATAGATAAAGTTGTCATCTCGTGGAAGTCTAAAAAGCAGACCATGATTGCATAGTTATCGATGGAATCTGAGTTCTTCACACTCTGTGCTGCAGGAGATGAACCTGAGTGGCTCAGTTGTTTTCTCCGAGACCTTCCATTGACAGAATTGCAAGGCGCAATTACTATCTATTATGATAATCAGACGGCGAGTGTTGTGACAGCAAACTCGATGTTCAATGGAAAGAAGCAGACCATTCGTCTGAAGCATGACTATTTGAGAGAGTTTATTTGTTAAGGAGTCATCTCTGTGATTGACGTCCGGTCTTCAGAGAATGTGGTTGATCCTTTGACTAAGGGTTGTTCACAAGCCGACGAATCTTTTGGTCAGAAGACGCTCTGGAAGTAAACACTACTCGCCAGGTTACGGATCAACTTGACCCGAGAGATTGGAGTTTCCCGATCATCGACTACGTTCTATACGGTATACTACCCAAAGATATCAAGGAGTGAGAGTCTGTTCGTATGCGCACATTAAGATTCTACTACGACTCAACCACAAAGGCATTGTATCGTAGGTCATACGACGGCATGCTGCTTCGATGTCTCTCGACGACAGAAGCACAGGAGGCTCTGCATGAAGCCCACGATGGTACTTGCGGAGCTCACTAGCCCGGACCTAAGCTCTAGGATCACCTATGGAGGATAGGCTACTATTGGCCTGAGATGGTTGGCGAAGCAGTCGCTTATGCCAAACATTATCACGCATGTCAAATCCATGCCAATTACATGCATTGATCGTCTGAAGACCTACATCCGACAGCGACTTCATGTTCGTCCGAAGCATGAGGGATGGATATAGTAGGACTGATATCTCCGCCATCAGCAAGAGGTCATTGCTTCATCCTTATGATCACCGACTACTTCTCCAAATGGGCTGAAGTTGTTCCTTTAAGAGAAGTCAAGACCAATAATGTGATCATATTCATCAAACATCATGCCATATACCGATACAGCGTCCCCAGACGTATCATTCATGACAACAACATGCAATTTGTCAATCATGCATTCATTCGGTTCTGCGACAAGTTCATGATACAGAACCTTTCCTCAGCAAACGGCTTATAATCCCTTAGCAAACGGTTTAGCCGAGGCCTTCAACAAGATGATCATCAAAATCCTAACCAAGCTAACCTCCAATAGCAAATGAGATTGGAACGAGAAGCTTGGCAAAAGTTTATGGGTGTATCGCACGACGATTCGCACATTGACCGACACCACGCCTTACTCATTGGTATATGGCTGCGAGGCCGTACTACCTCTGGAGATTCAGATTCCCTCCCTCCGCGTCGCCTTCGCATGAGGATAGTCATCAATGGTGTCTCACAGAACTCGAAGCGCTAGATGAGAAGCGACTTGAAGCTCAACAGCACATTGAGTTCTACCAAGCCCGAATAGCCAAGGCTTTCGACAAAAAAGTCAAGCGTCGATCCTTTAAGGAAGGAGAGCAGGTCCTCACCGTTCGACGACCGATGATTCTCAACTTCAAGAAGAAAGGCAAGTTCCAACCCAAATGGAAAGGTTGTTCGTGATAGAGACAGTCTATTCGAATAGAGTTTATCACCTCGTCAAACCAAACGGCAATAAGATCATGATGCTTATCAATGACAAATTCATAAAGAAGTACTACCCTTAGTCCTCCTTCAATTCCCCCAGTACTACGACTAGTATATGAGTATAAACTATTTCTCTACGTCCTCCCACTAGTATATGAAGCTAAACTACTCCCTACACTTTTATTTTGGGCATACTTTCCTACAGTTAGAACCAAAAAGCTAAAATCCCCTCTTGATCCGCGAACAAGGGGTCCATCAACTTGAGCGATCAAACCTTTGAACAGTTAAGATTGCCTCGAACTCCCACTTGGTCAAACCTTCAGATAGTTATGACCAAAACCACAATCCCCTGCCAATCCTCTTCAATAGGATGGCGGGACCCCACTGTAGGCATAAAAAATTGCCTATAGGTTCTCGCATATAGCTCGAGATAAAAAAAAGACGATGAATGTTACTATCTGAGTCAAGGAGGATTATCTGAGTCAAAGGAGATCATCTGATATTGTAGAGAAGCTAAAAATCACACGAAATAAGTCGGCGAAGCGTACGAGTCTGTGAAACATGCTAAACGATAAAGGAACAACTCAACCAGGAGTTGTGCTTTATCCACAAAAGGGTGAAGTACCATGTGTGTCTCATCTACTCTATGAGTGTTTTGCCTATGGAAAGTTGTATATCTCTTCGTCAGCTTTCCAACGCATATTGGATCATCTCATTCCAATATCATACGAGGGAGTTAGAGCCAAAATACCCGAGATAGTACAAACTGTCTCGGAAGTGCGAGACAGACTTCACTGTCTCGGCCATAGAGTTGGTTACAACACATTTTTTGACGGGTTTTTTTGGCTTCATAACTACTTGAGATCAACCATAAACGTGGGGAGATGGTTACAAACTGAAAGGAGACCCACTAACATGATAAAAGGATGGTATTTAGGTAGTGGGACAATGGTTACAAAAGGGGGCTGATTAGAGAGCATCCAAAGGGGGCTGATTAGAGAGCATCCGATCGAGCACTTGATAGAGCAATCCAGAGCAGAGAGAGCAGACTTGAGTTCTTGGCAATTCCTTGAGATTCGAGCTTTGACTTGATCTTAAGAAGAACGATCATCTTACTTTGATAAGATCTTCGTTTCAAATTCTCACTTCGATAAACGAAGGAAGAATCATTAAGCCCCCTTCACGATCTGTGATTCGGCGGTCCACGAGTCAAAGCACTCCCAGCACAGGAAAAGTCCCACAAAAGCAGGAGTTGATAAACAATTTCTGTGTTATTTTCTCGAGAGTTGTATTTTTGCTTATTTTCATTGTAATTTTCTGTAAACGACTGAAGTTTTAATGGAATCGACAATGGAAACGACTTTCACTGAAAACAAACTGGCGACCACAGTGGGAGCCAACGGTCTCGCTGCCGAGACCGTCGTGTCGCAGCCGATCAAGATTCCAGTTGAATCCACGGTCGAATACGAGTTCGACCAAACCAAGTTTGAGGAATATCTTTCATCATCCTCTTCAAGATCTTCATTGTCTCACAAGTATAGGAGGATCTCACCATTGAAGAAGGCTTACATGCCAAAGAAGGCCCAAAGTGAAGACTCTCACCCAATCGTTGTCGAGGCCTCCCCTTGCAACATTATCCCGGCAATCCCCAAAGCCGGAAGCTCTGATCACAATGATTCCGTCCTAATTAAGGAATCGTTCGGTCGAAGTTTGCTAACTCTGACGAAAAGGGCTCGTCAGAGGCAACGCCAACGCCTCGCTCGTCAAATGGTTAAGGCCTTGGAACAAACCGACGGAGTTCGTTATTATGCGGACTTAGAGTCGAGGAAACAACAAGTGGTTTGTTCAACTCAACGACAAACTACTCACGTTTCTGCACAACTCACGACGGAGAAATGGACTCTCGTCAAAAGGGCTCGGTCGACCCTCAAAGAACGTATACAAAAGCGTCATGCAAACGCTGCTCATGCTCGTGCTCTCTTACAACAAAGACGAGAAAGAAACAAGAAAACGGTGGCCAAAGAACCACCAAAACTCTACGAAGTTTGGATTCCAAAGCCTGGAGTTATGCAAAATCAGCATTTGAAGCCCATTAAGACTCCGCACCCGCAAGGGGGTGGTTCTAAACATGTGACTCCTGACATAACCTTAGATCGCTCAAGGGCAACAATAATTTGTCCTGAGAATGCCAACAAGGTTTTACACCCCCAGAAGAAGACGTGTTCGTCAAAAGACATCGTTATGCCTGGGAGGTCATACCAACAGACGATAGGATTTTCCGGCAATCATGCCGATGAATCGTACTATCAAGCTGTGAGTTTGAATGAATTTCGAAAGAGAATTATTCGAGAAATAAACTCTCATTGTTCCTGTGTGCGACTCATTAAAGCAGCATTGTCAGAATATAACTACGCAAAACGAGAAGCCATCCCACGAAGAGCCTCGGTATTTCACAGTCTTTTCACCAAAATGTCGAAGCCTAAACCGAGATATTTCCGCAAGAGAAAATCAGCTATCCAAGATGACGAATTCCCTGAAGTCACCATCAACATGGCTGATAAAGGAAAATCTAAGCGGCATTCGAGTGAATCAAGACCCGATTTTTCCCCGAGAGGAAAAGTCAATCCAAGAATTGCTCAAAGGATGTCTCGACTCCAATTAGGAGCCATCAGACGCAGAGACTACAAAAGAATGCAAGAAGGAATGTCCTCGGAGGATGAATTCTCGGACACTTGTTCTGCAATCGCTTCTGATGATACAATGTCTAGCACGGGACAAACCAGAGAAGTACTCACGATCACCTCTGATCAATTTGCTCAAATACTTCAAGAAGCTCTAGCCAAACAACGTGAAGAAATTAGAGCTGAGATGAAGACAGAGATAGAGTTAGCTATTCAACAAATGAGAGAGTTGCTAACTCAACAACCTCAACCTCCCGAGTCCAGTCAGCGAGCTGAATCCAGCCACCACACTCGAAGACGATGACGGGAAAATGCAAAAACTTGAAGACAAAATCAATGCTTTGATGACGGCTCAAGAAGTTAAGAAGACGGGTATTCCGTGTCCCTATCCAAGAGAATGTGATTCAATACCGTACCCGGCAAAGTTCAATCTGATTAACTTCACACCATTTGATGGGAAGAGCTTGCCTACTCAGTACTTGATTTATTTCAAGTCTCATTTGGGCATGATCTCTGGAAATGAGGCTTTAATGGTCCGGTCATTCGTTGGCACCCTCTGTGGGCCCGCCTTCGATTGGTACCGACGTCTCAAGCCAGGGAGCATCAGTTGCTAGGATGACATGGAAAGTTTATTCCTCGGTAATTTCTTCGATGATGACACCGAAGTGTCAATTAAAACCCTTTTGGATGAGAAGCAAAAAGACGGAGAGTCAGTCGATAATTTTGTCAAACGCTTCCGTAACAAGGCAATGAATTGCAGAGATCCTGTTACAGAGGAGTTCATCCTGCAAACATGCCACAATAATCTCTCCATCGATGTCCTGAAAGCCCTGGGGGTCGTACCATCCGAGACTTGGAAAGATTTGAAAATGCGCGGTGAACAAGCTGAACACTTTCTTAAAAGAAAGAAAGCTGAAAGAAGCCGAACGACGACATCTGCAATCGCTGGGAACGCGACTCTCGATCCGAAGTTTCAAAAGGAGTATTCTTTCGAATTGAAATCCCTCCTCGCCAATGACAAAATCGAGCTACCACCTATCAAAGATCAGGAGGGAGCTAAGAGGATTACGGATCCAAACTACTGTGCGTACCACAGAAGGGTTCTTCATCCCACCGAGATTTGCTTTGGACTCAAAAGAAAAATCCAAGCCTTAATTGACTCCGGTGTCATAACGGCGAAACAAGCCAAGTAAAGACGACTCTAACTCCATTGGGTGCACGAGTATAAACTGTTTCCCCTGACTCCGATGAGTATACGAGTATAAACCGCTTCTTCACGCCACTCCGAAGAGTATACGAGTATAAACTGCTCCTCGATACTCCAATAGGTATATGAGTCTAAACTATTTCCTTTCTTTCACGGGAAGTTCCTGGAGAGCGCTATGCATAGTACTCTTAAGGATAACCCGATCATGCAGCTGAATATAATGATAAACCCAGTTTCATAAGAAAAGCTGGGGGTGGATGGTTCATGTAACGGGAAGTTCTCGGAAGAATGTTTTTTTCTTAAGGATAACCCGATCATTACAAACAAAGTGATAAACACTACATCCCCACGGTGATTTCCGAATACTCTTTTGATAAGATGAGATTCGATCACTTCGTTGGATCAATCTTCCCTCACAAAACTCATATTTGGTCAAACCTTTAAACAGTTAGGACCAAAAGCCAAAATCCCCTCTCGATTCCTTTCATGAACGAGAGGTCCACAAATTGAACGATCAAACCTTTAAACAGTTAGGATCGTCTCAAACCCCTATTTCGTCAAACCTTTAAACAGTTAGGACCAAAGCCAAAATCCCCTCTCGATTCCTTCCATGAACGAGAGATCCACAAATTAAATGATCAAACCTTTAAACAGTTAGGATCGTCTCAAACCTCTATTTGGTCAAACCTTTAAACAGTTAGGACCAAAGCCAAAGTCCCCTCTCGATTCATTCCATGAACGAGAGGTCCACAAATTAAACGATCAAACCTTTAAACAGTTAGGATCGTCTTTAAACAGTTAGGATCGTCTCAAGTCCCCATTTGGTCAAACCTTTAAACAGTTAGGACCAAAGCCAAAATCCCCTCTCGATTCGTTCCATGAACGAGAGGTCCACAAATTGAACGATCAAACCTTTAAACAGTTAGGATCGTCTCAAATTCCATTTTGGTCAAACCTTTAAACAGTTAAGACCAAAGAGAGGTCCACAAATTGAGCGATCAAACCTTTAAACAGTTAGGATCATCTCACTGCCTATTTGGTCAAACCTTTAAACAGTTAGGACCAAAGCCAAAATCCCCTCTCGATTCCTTCAATGAACGAGAGGTCCATAAATCGAGTGATCAAACCTTCTTACAGTTAGGATCACCTCAAAACTCCCACTTGGTCAAACCTTACTACAGTTAGGACCACAGCCAAAACCTCCTTTTGATTCATTTTGCGAACAAAAGGTTCCCCTTTGAATTGGATAATCAAACCTTATGACAGTTAGGATTATTCAAACCAATCCAGATTCTCTAAGTGGAGATCCCACTTCGAGTTTCCTTTGCACTAGGAGATAGAATATAAAATTCTTCCTCTCCGATTTCGGGTTTATCTCTACCAACAAAAAAGAGACCACGGAGATAGAATATAAAATTCTTCCTCTCCATCATCGGGTTCATCTCTACCAACAAAAAAGAGACCAGGAGATAGAATATAAAATTTTTCCTCTCTATCATCGGGTTCATCTCTACCAACAAAAAGGAGACTAGGAGATAGAATATAAAATTCTTCCTCTCTAGTGTCAGGTTCATCTTTCCACCAAAAAGACGTAACCTATCAACATTTCCAAATCCATGTTTGATGCATGGGGGACTCTATCTCGATCCCTTATTAGAGATAAGCCTACGCCTAATACGCGTTGCCGGGTGGTCCGTTCCCGTGAAAACGAACAAGTCTATGTATTCAACATCATAGCACCAAGTCTAGGAGAGTTTGTTCTCTTAGCATAACGTTACATGCAGAACGGACTTAAACAATCTGCATGCTAGCCCGATTCAAACGGTAATCGGTAAAGGCTTCTAAAACCCGTTGATGACTGAGGGTTTGCCAAAAATCCTATAAATGCGATAATCACTGACGCACCAGCTTTATTAGTTGGTCTCGTGACTTGAGTATCTGACAAACTTAGGATAAAATTCATATCTACAGATGAACCGACCTGAACAATTGGTCCTGCAGCCTCAACACTCAAGACCGCTATGCTCTAATATTTTAAGAGTTTAAACTGTGTAGACTCCAGAAAACGCACGAGGATAAACTGTGTTAACGCCTGCCAACGCGTCAATGATTTTTGCCAAAATAAGGCTAAGGAAAAAAGTCCAATGGATGATCTCAGGGGATTCAATTGCGATCCAGATATGAATTCTTAATGAAGAAAATCAGTTCAACATCAGTTCAACGACAAGAGCTAATTCACAAATCAAAACATCAGTTTCAGTTCAAGACTTTGACAACGGTCAAGCGATAAACGCAACACCGGAAGAATTTTAGCTATTCTACAAACCACTGAGTAGACTAAAAGATGAAGAAGTTAACGAATTAATGGCTAGACGTATCATATCCAAAGTATTCCAGCCTCTTTTATAAAAGAATGAGGCTGAAATACTTTGGAGGGGGTATCTGTAGGCATAAAAAATTGCCTATAGGTTCTCGCATATAGCTCGAGATAAAAAAAAAGACGATGAATGTTACTATCTGAGTCAAGGAGGATTATTTGAGTCAAAGGAGATCATCTGATATTGTAGAGAAGCTAAAAATCACACGAAATAAGTCGGCGAAGCGTACGAGTCTGTGAAACATGCTAAACAATAAAGGAACAACTCAACCGGGAGTTGTGCTTTATCCACAAAAGGGTGAAGTACCATGTGTGTCTCATCTACTCTATGAGTGTTTTTCCTATGGAAAGTTGTATATCTCTTCATCAGCTTTCCAACGCATCTTAGATCATCTCATTCCGAGATCGGACGAGGGAGTTAGAGCCAAAATACCCGAGACAACACAAACTGTCTCGGAAGTGCGAGACAGACTTCACTGTCTCGGAATGCGAGACAGTCATGACTGTCTCGCACCAAATCTGAAGAAGGTCAAAAGACAAAAGTTGTAGATCTCTTCATCATCTTTCCAACGCATCTTGGATCATCTCATTCCGAGATCGTACGAGGAAGTTAGAGCCAAAATACCCGAGACAACACAAATTGTCTCGGAATGCGAGACAGTCATCACTGTCTCGCACCAAATCTGAAGAAGGTCAAAAGACAAAAGTTGTAGATCTCTTCGTCATATTTACAATGCATCTTGGATCATCTTATTCCGAGATCGTACGAGAGAGTTAGAGCTAAAATACCCGAGACAACACAAACTGTCTCGGAAGTGCGAGACAGACTTCACTGTCTCGGAATGCGAGACAGTCATGACTGTCTCGCACCAAATCTGAAGAAGGTCAAAAAACAAAAGTTGTATATCTCTTCGTCAGCTTTCCAACGCATCTTGGATCATCTCATTCCGATATCAGACGAGGGAGTTAGAGCCAAAATACCTGAGATAGTACAAACTGTCTCGGAAGTGCGAGACAGACTTCACTGTCTCGGCCATAGAGTTGGTTACAACACGTTTTTTGACGGTTTTTTTTTGCTTCATAACTACTTGAGATCAACCATAAACGTGGGGAGATGGTTACAAACTGAAAGGAGACCCACTAACATCATAAAAGGATGGTATTTAGGTAGTGGGACAATGGTTACAAAAGGGGGCTGATTAGAGAGCATCCAAAGGGGGCTGATTAGAGAGCATCCGATCGAGCACTTGATAGAGCAATCCAGAGCAGAGAGAGAGCATACTTGAGTTCTTGGCAATTCCTTAAGATTCGAGCTTTGACTTGATCTTAAGAAGAACGATCATCTTACTTTGATAAGATCTTCGTTTCAAATTCTCACTTCGATAAACGAAGGAAGAATCATTAAGCCCCCTTCACGATCTGTGATTCGGCGGTCCACGAGTCAAAGCACTCCCGGCACAGGCAAAGTCCCACAAAAGCAGGAGTTGATAAATAATTTCTGTGTTATTTTCTCGAGAGTTGTATTTTTGCTTATTTTCATTGTAATTTTCTGTAAACGACTAAAGTTTTAATGGAATCGACAATGGAAACGACTTTCGCTGAAAACAAACTGGCGACCACAGTGGTTCAATTGGACCGCTTAATAACACTGGGGGTGGCCCAATTGTTTCTGCTCAACATCACTCAGAGAGAGATGAAGGTGAGGACAAGAAAATGCAAGACCTTGAAAACAAAGTCAATGCTTTGATGTCCGCTCAGGAAGTAAAGAAGACGGGTATTCTGTGTCCCTATCCAAGAGAATGGGATTCAATACCGTACCCGGCAAAGTTCAATCTGATTAACTTCACACCATTTGATGGGAAGAGCTCGCCTACTCAGCACTTGATTTATTTCAAGTCTCATTTGGGCATGATCTCTGGAAATAAGGCTTTAATGGTCCGGTCATTCGTTGGCACCCTCCGTGGGCCCGCCTTCGATTGGTACCGACGTCTCAAGCCAGGGAGCATCAGTTGCTGGGATGACATTGATAGCAGGTTAACAGTCACCTCTGATAGTCAACTCTATCATTCCCGTAAATGACGTTGCCTGGGTAGTAGCCTACCATGCAACGCGCTACTATTCCGATCAGTCGTCACACTCCTACGTCCCTAAACGACATGATCCTTTTCGTGCATTCTAATGTCTTTAGAACAATTGATGGGTAGTGGCCTACCATGCGATACGCCACTATATCAATCAATCATCACACTTCTACGTCCCTAAATGATTTGATTATCCCGACATCATCATTCCCGCGAATGACAGTGTGCACTGATGGCGGCCTACCAGGCGAAGTGCTCCATCGGCCCTCGAGTAGCGACTTACCAAACGACGAGTCATTATTGGGACCTTATCTTGGTCGTGCACACAGGTGACCATTCTGGTTGGGCTAGGTTAATATTTAACGACATAACCCTGCTTAATTACGACTTAACAGTTATAGTTAACCCAACCCGATGCCTTGAACGGCTAAGGGGAAAGGAGAATTTTAGCATTAAGCCTAAAATAAACTTCTCAACAATTCACCACACCGAGGGAAATAGTGTGGCTAGCCCGACTCAAACAGTAATCGGTAAAGGCGAATCAAATCCGTTGATGGTTAAGGGTTTTCCAAAAAAATCCTAAACGCAAGTCAACACAAGAAATAAGGAAGAAGGGGTACATGCACAAAACGATAAACAATTTAAAGCTTGAAAACGCCATCCACAAGCTGAGTTTAAGACAATACATTTGAACAAAGTTATGATAGTACCAACAAAGTCATGACAAAATGTAGAAACGTCCTAAGCTAAGTTCAGCAAACTAAAAGAAGCAATCTTGGCCTTAACAGCTTCAAGCTCCTTCGCCTGTTTTCCGTGTCCCTCTTGGAGAGCATGGCGATGGCAGCTTCGGCATCCTCCTCTTCTTGATGAAGGGCCTGGAGGGCTTGCAGCTCTTCGTTGGTGGCGCGGTAGACCTTCACATTCTCTCCTTGCAGCCTCCTCAGGTTCGCCTCCCCTTGAGCAGTTGCGACCCTCATGTCAACAGCGTCATTATAGGCATCCATCTCAGCCAGCAGGAGACATTGCCGCTCGTGCAAGCGTGCGATCTTGGCCTCCTTCTCCAATATGCTCTTCTCTCGAACTTCACGTTCGAACTCCCTCTGAACCCGGGTGGTAGTCAGGAGAGGCGTTGGTTCGTCGCAATGCTTAGTGTGTACCAGCTCTTCCAAGTGGTACATGAGTCCTTCCAGGCGATTGAGCTCTCACTTGCATCGTTTAGCCAGCTGTATACCACCCATGCACCGAATTTCCTTTAGGCTATCAACTACGAAGGGGAGCATATCATAGAATCTTCCGCTACCTTGACTAACGATAGTAGCTGTCCGTTGCAAAGTGGTCTCTAATTGTTGGAGGAGACCCTGCACCAAAGCAAGGTCCGAGGGAGCAGCCCTCCTACCAAAGGCAACTGCAGCAGGGGACTCTTCCATCTGCTCATCATCATCCAAAATTATGATAATTTTGGGCCTCTCATGGTTGGCTGAGGGTGGTGCCTTCCCATGCGACCTCGAGGCTAGAGCTGCAAAACGCAACAAAGAGGGACTTAAAACTTTAATTCTGAAAGTCAAAAATTACGTTGAAAAATACGCGGCCTGCCAAGCGCAGGCGAACCCTACATAGACATGCGAATCAATCTCGCCCGCCATCCAGTGTTCGCTAAACAACTGAACACGTCTGACGAAGGTAGAAACTCGCCAATCAGGATGAGTTCGCCAAATAGCTAAGCTCGCCTGATGAAGGCAATAGCTCACTGAACAAGCGAAACTCAAAAGACTCGCTAAACAACAGAACCCAGCCGAAATCGACGGTGTTCACCATAGAAGGTGAACAAAGGCTGTTCATCTCCCCACTCCCACCCATGTGTAGGGCCGTTTTAAGCCTACTTTACCCGAACTTACCTCATGATCGAGTTCGATTTACGACATGAGCGGCAGTCGCAGCAGTGACGTCGATAGTGGCAGAGGTCGAAGCCCTCTTCTTCCCCTTAGAAACGCACATCGTCATCCTTGAAGCCATCTTCGACCCTAAAATTGAGAGAGAAGCTCGAGTTTTCTAAAAGCTTTGTGAGCACGAATAATTCCCTAAGAGGGGGGGGGGCGAACGCGCTATATAGGCCGAGTCTCGAAGGTCGAGATCTACAAGCCTAATTGAAGCAAATGGTTCAGATTGCTCGTGGCGGTCCGAATTCAACAACCATGAACGCCGTAGCCCTCGGGATTCTAGACTAACGGTTCAGATCGAGCGCGGAAGGCGAGGTGCCACACTGCTTCGCATTTAATACGAGGCGACTCGCCCATGCCACCTTAGCTGGCAAGCACGTAGGCCCCCAGACGGATGCGTGGTTCGCCTACCACTTCAGAATTCGCCTACATTAGAATCCGCCTGACAGTGAGTTCACCTACATCTCGAACTTGCCTACATTAGAATCCGTCTGACAGTTTGAGTTCACCTACAGCTCAAACTCGCCCAACTTGAGTTCGCCTACGGCTCGAACTCACCCAGCTTGAGTTCGCCTATGGGTCGAACTCGCCCAGATTGAGTTCCCCTATGACTTGAACTCACCCAGCTTGAGTTCACATACGGCTCAAACTCCCCCAGCTTGAGTTCGCCTATGACACGAACTAGCCCAACTTGAGTTCGCCTACGACACGAACTAGCCCAGCTTGAGTTCACCTACAGCTCCAACTTACCTAGCTTGAGTTCGCCTACTGCTCGAACTCGCCCAGCTTGAGTTCACCTACAGCTCGAACTCGCCCAGCTTGAGTTCGCCTATGGCCCAAACTCGCCCAGCTTGAGTTCACCTATAGCTTGAACTCGCCCCGCTGAGTTTTGCCGTGTGGCTGCCGAAACTCTCGTCTTGCATTCTTTGTCAGTTCGACTCACCGGCTTGAAACTCACCCTAGTTTGAGTTTCGCCTCGACTCGAACTTGCCAAGCTGAAGCTTCACCTACGCGCTCGAACTCACCCAGCTCGAGTTTCACCTACGCGCTCGTGAAAGTACCCTAATTCTACTAGGAAAGAACCCTAGAGGGGGTGAATAGGGCTTATGCTAATCTAATCCGATTTATGCCAAATTAAAACTAATTAACAAATATCCTAGTAAATATGATATGCAGCAAGATATATATGCAATGTTATACAAGTAACACAAGGGTAAACAATCTAAACTAGATAGTGGGCAATATAAACAACAAGCAATATACAAAGGTGATATAAGATATGAACATAAAAATAAGTGCGTCAATACAATCACAAACAAACAATATGCTCACGAAGTTCTGTCCCCACGACCTACATCTCCGCTCCTCACCTCGAGTAGATCTCCACTATCACACCGGGTTTTCTACGCTTACTCGAAAAATGTTTACACCTCACAATGTCGGTTTTTAACGCTCACCGATCAACGTTCACAATCACTCATAATGTAACTACACTAACTACCACCTCAAGTGTTAGTCTCTAGTCTGTGTCTCCCTCAAGTGTTAGGAATTAAAACCTCTCTCTAGGCATTATCACCTATCTCACTCCTCTTGGGACGACCCCGTCTCTCACCACACACTCCTCTTAGAGTGCTAGTGTATTACAAAGTGATCTACACAATTAAGCTCATAATACAACAAGTTTGTTCTCTACAATAGATGAGAACTCAATGTAGGCTCACACTCAATTGTTACAACTCTCACAATCCCAAATATACTATGTATGAAAATACTTAAAGCTCAATGTGGGTGTGTGTAACAATGAGATAAATCAAAACTAAACTCAAATAAATTCTAGCTTATGGAAATAAAAATCAAACATATAAAATAGCTAGATTGAGTTTAGGAAATCTTCTCTATATGATAACAAGAGAGAGGGAGAAGAGTGAATGCTCAAACATCAAAGGATGATCTCCACTTGCTCTTGTGAAATTCTCTTCACAAATCGAAACTTGAAAAATGCTTAAAACCTTTTTAAACAAACTTAAACCAAACTTTAAAACCCTTGTTAAACTCTCTTAAAACATTCTCTTGTTAAGTTTTGGTCTGAGGTATGAGGGGTATTTATAGAGACCCCAAAACACAAGAAAAACAAAGCAAAAAGACCAAAAACACAAAACATGACAAGGCTAAAAAAACTAGCCGTTACAGCGTCAGTCAACTGACGGCTTTCATCAGTTGACTGATGAGCTGACCGTTAGAGGCGTTTTCCAGCTCGTCGGTCGGACCTTATCAGTCGACAAAAAAAACAAAAACTTTTTACAATTTCAGACACTTTCTTCAGTCGACTGAATACATTCATCAATCGACTGATAACACTGTATCAGCCTGATATGAATAGAAAAACTAATTTTTAAAGTGCTTTTAAAAATAGCAAATGAATTCCAAAAATATAAAACTTTGGAAAAAAAATGTTTATAAACATGCTAATGAACATGTTACAAAAAGAATTTTTGGAATTGCACTTCACATTTGTGAAAACTCATCATTTTTCAAAACTATTCCAAAACATAAAAATACAAAACACATGTTTTTGATATTTTAGCTAAACCATGTTTTGAAACTTTATAAACTGATTTTATAGACTTAATAAAATATGTATAAACTAAGATTAAAGTATATAAACTAATAAAATAATATTTTATCAAAAACATCTATATTTTAATAAAATCAACAAATACGTGTGTGTGATTAATATGAGCTTAAAGTATTAACACACAACTATAAACCTATAGTACAAACACTATAAACTATATACCCAAGCAATCTTGATCTTCAATATGCTCTTCTTGGTAAACTTGCGGATGAAGCTTGAACTTGGATCTTCAACTTGAATAGTATTGCTTCATTCCACTATTCCGCCAACCTCCATTGGATATGATTGTGAATGCTCGATTCCATCCATCCTCCAACTTATTGTTTGCCTAGAATAAATATAAAACACAAACACTAGACAAACAATATTAGTTGTAAATTGTTTGTTAATCATCATCAAAATAAAAGGACCGAACAATCTCCCCCTTTTTGATAATGACAAACAATTTACAAAAAGAGATATATGCATGAAAGGAAATTAATATATAAATTAGAATTATCATGCATATAACCAAAACAAGATATACTCACAATATTTCTCCCCCTTTGATAACATCAAAAAAGGAAAAATAAAAGAATAAAGAGAGCAAAAGCTCCCCCTACAAATAAGCATGGGTGAATATAAAACAAGTATAGGGAATGACTCCCCCTATCAAAATACCTTATGGAATATATGCAATAAAGACCAAGGCAAAAACATAGAAGCCATGTATAAAAAGATATCAAAATACCTTATGGAATATATGCAATAAAGACCAAGGCAAAAACATAGAAGCCATGTATAAAAAGATTTATGAAATCAAAAGAAAGAAAAACATGATAATCATGAAAAAAGTTTTCAAATGAAAACAAATCACTCAAATGAAATCATAAATCAAGATTTAAACCCAAAATAATTTTTTGATCAATAAAAGAAATCTTCTATGTAAAACTTGATCAAACCACATATAAAATATTATAAAGCACAAAAAGATGATCCATAAGCACAAACATATAAATATCATCATATTAGTGATTTACAATGAATCCAAAAAAACAACTCAAAATGAATCTTAATGGTTCAAAATTAGATTACAAAACACACAAGAATTATGAACTATGGATTTGAAAAACCAAAAATCATCTTTAAGAACATGAAAACAAAAAAAATCAAAAACATTTGTTCTTAAAGATCAAACAAGTTTCAGTACCTAATTACTCTTGGTACCTAAGAGTCTAGGGACATGACCCCTATCGCTAAAACTCAAAGCTCTAGGGTTATGAACCTATTTGGGCGCATTTAGTGCACTAACACTGTCAAAATAAAAATTGTGTAAATGACCATTCCGGTTACAATAAGTGCAATGAAAGAGGCTCATTTGATTTTGTTGACCAAGTGGCGATGCACGGGAATCATTTGCAAACATTGATGGTCTTTCAAAATTATTTTACAAATGAGAAACATTGTTAAACAAACGTGGTTTATTTAAAAATTTTGACAAGTTTGAATATTTTCTCAAATCAAAGCAAAACTTTGCCAAATGACCAAATCTACCACAAAAATCACATTTAAACACATTAGCATGCTTATGATGAACTTTTTGAGTATGAGCATGTGAATGTGTATGTGTACATGAAGATGAAGCTTGATGGGATGCACAAGGAACATTTGATTTTGTGGGTTTACGTGCATCATAGCAAAATTTAGCAAGGTGGCCTTTTCGGCCGCAAATAGAGCATTTGTAAACTTTACTATACATGTGTGCATAGTGAGTGTTTGATTTGGAAGTGTTAACACGAGACTTTGCACACAAGTTCATAAGCTTGTTATTATTAGAAATGCATGATTTAAGGATTGAATCTAAAGATGATATGCGATTTTTAACGAGATTCAACTCATCATTTTTGCCCAAATGCATTGGAAATAGAAGTAGATGAAACATGATCATTTCTAAATGAATTAAACTCATTTCTAATAGTTTCTACTTCTATCATGGCATTATTATTAGCATGAGTCAAGCTAGCAATAGATGAAGTCAATTTTTTATTTTCTAAACTTAACATGTTATTGTTTTCTTTAAGTGTAGCATTCTCCTTAGTAATGACATCAAGTTTAGAGGCTAACAACTCATGATCGGGTTTTAAACTAACATGCTTGCTTTTAAGATTAATAAAATCATTTTGCAATTTCTTATAGGCATGCGCTAATCTATCATATGTACAAGCAAGTTCACTAATAGATAATTCATCATCAGAATCGCTTACCACACTAGGGTTATCCCCTAGTAGACGTGTGCATGATGCTCCTCTATCATTTGAAGTCGATTCCGCCACAACGTGTCGAATCTCCCCCAAATCTCCTTGATGTGCTTCAAAAAATTTCCATATCGTGTAAGCACTATCAAAATGAGCAAGTTCATTAGAAATACATGGTTCAAAAGCATGATGCAAGAATTCTAACACTAACTTGTTTATTGTAAACATTTTCTTATCATGATTGCTCTACTTGGATTTCTCCAATGTGGGCATAATATAAGCACAATTAATAACTTCTCATAAGTCGATATTTCTAGATTCAACAAATATTTTAAATCTAGAGCACCATTGAGCATAAGGGAAATTTCTATATTTTAGAGTAATATTTGGATCATAGCCTAAACGAAATGCATCTATATTCATGATATATGTGTGAATATATGCAAGCAAGACAAATGCAATCAAAACTAGATTAGCACAAATAAGATAACTTAGATCTTTTAACTCAAGGCGATTAGACCTTAAATCAAAGAGTATCAAGCTCTAATACCAATTGAAAGTATCCTAATGCCACTAGGAAAGAACCCTAGAGGGGGTGAATAGGGTTTATGCTAATCTAATCTGATTTATGCCAAATTAAAACTAATTAACAAATATCCTAGCAAATATAATATGCAGCAAGATATATATGCAAGGATATACAAGTAACACGAGTAAACAATCTAAACTAGATAGTGGGCAATATAAACAACAAGCAATATACAAAGGCGATATAAGATACGAACATAAAAATAAGTGCGTCAATGCAATCACAAACAAACGATATGTTTACAGATTTCGGTCCCCATGACTTATGTCTCCGCTCCTCATCTCGAGGAGATCTCCACTATCACACCGGGTTTTCTACGCTTACCCGAAAAACGTTTACACCTCACAATATTAGTTTTTAACGCTCATCGATCAACGTTCATAATCACTCACAATGTAACTACACTAACTACCACCCCAAGTGTTAGTCTCTAGCCCATGTCTCCCTTAAGTGTTAGGAATTACAACCTCTCTCTAGGCATTACCACCTACCCCACTCCTCCTGAAACGACCCCGTCTCTCACCACACACTTCACTTGGAGTACTAGTGTATTACAAAATGATCTACACAATTAAGCTCATAATACAACAAGTTTGTTCTCTACAATAGATGAGAACTCAATGTAGGCTCTCACTCAATTGTTACAACTCTCACAACCCCAAATATATTATGTATAAAAATACTAAAAGCTCAATGTGGGTGTGTATAGCAATGAGATAAATTAAAACTAAAGTCAAATAAATTCTAGCTTATGGAAATGAAAATCAAACATATAAAATAGCTAGATTGAGTTTAGGAAAACTTCTCTATATGATAACAAGAGAGAGGGAGAAGAGTGAATGCTCAAACACCAAAGGATGATCTCCACTTGCTCTTGTGAAATTCTCTTCACAAAGCGAAACTTGAAAATTACTTAAAAGCTTTTTAAACAAACTTAAACCAAACTTTAAAACCTTTGTTAACCTCTCTTAAAACATTCTCTTGTTAATTTTTGGTCTGAGGTATAAGGAGTATTTATAGAGACCCCAAAACATAAGAAAAACAAAGCAAAAAGACTAAAAACCAAAAACAGGACAAGGCTGGAAAAAAACTAGCCGTTACAGCATCAGTCGACTGACGAAAGTAACCTAGTTCACAGTGAGCCGAGGGTTAGGGGAAGAGGTCGGTCCTTTTGCTCTTGTTTTCATCAGTCGACTGATGAGCTGACCGTTAGAGGCGTTTTTCAGCTCATCAGTCGACTGACGGACCTTATCAGTCGACTGATGACCTCATCAGTCGACTGGTTAGTCGACCAAAACAAAACAGAAACTTTCTGTTGTTTAAGGTACTTTCTCATGGAATGTTATGCCCAACTCACTGTTGGGCGTGAAAAACGTATCGCTATCCGGACAGTAGAGTTCCAAGATACTTTGGAACTAGGGAGCGTTGATCTTCAGGCCGTGTTGGGTGGCCCTAATAGCCACATACAACTCTAACCCTTCAAGATCAGAATTCTCCACCAAACTGTACTCGGTGATCTTAGACCATCAAGTATTGCTGCCAGGTGCAGAATGAATCCACCCCGGGGCCCTGAAGTCCTTTAGGGAAAATTGTCCCCCAGCTTGGAAGAAACCATAATGGAAAGTCTCTGCCATCACAGTCGTCTCCCCTACGGGTAATTCGTTCTGCAACAGACCTGGACGCAGAGCAGTCACATGCTTGCAGGAGTTATCGACCCCACATCTAGCTGTGGAGCCGGTAAAGACCCCGCAAGTCACCCCGTCTTGAGTAGGGGTTAAATCCCAATTCATCATTCTTGAAACCGAGAACGAGCGCAACTCAACAATTGAAAACCCTCTCGGCATGCTAGGAATGTAGTAGTGGACCCCGCTCACGACTCGGAGTCATCTGTTCTCTCCAAGCATAGAGCCGAAGGGTCAGCCGTAGCATCACCAAACAAGAACTGGAGCTTTTTCAGTTCCCTCCTGGCCACATCCGTCAGCGCTGCGTCAGTGATCAACTCGCGCAACGTAAGATGATGCCCGTCGGACACCTTCTTTACCAATTCGGCGGACTTGTCAGCAGCGAACACATGCACTGGGTCGAGAAACAGAAATCGGGAGGGGGCTACATAGCCTATGCCACCAGCAAGGCCGATGGCAACGCCCTTCAGGAGGGCCTCGTCAGAAAACGCGGCTACAAAACAAAGCAAAAGAGAGTTAGAAAATTCTAGCTCAGAAGTGCAAAATTTTCTCAAGACCTCCAAATAGGCGGCCTTCTATGTATTGGCGAACATCGCCCGACAAAGTCAACTTCGCCTGACAAGTTCTGGGTTCGCCTGATAAAGGCTGAATCCGCCTGGTAAAGGCTGAATTCACCTAACAAAGGCTGAACTCACCTGACAAAGGCTAAGTTTGCTTGAAATCGCAGAACATCGCCTGCGATGACAAAGCTCGCTGTGGAAGATGAGCAAACGGTGCTCATCTTCTCAGTTCCACCTCGTTCATCAACACGAGGTCATCCCACAGCCCCCTGGACTTATCCAAGTATGTTCCAGAGGTGTTGGCGGCCGCACTGGCGGTGACGCTACCGGAAAAACAGCTTGGACCCCTTCCCTTCGAAACACACTTCTTGGATTTTAGCGCCATGTCAGAGTCAAAGAGAGAGAGACGAGAAAAGTCCAATGAAATTCGAGTTCTTTCTCTCTGAAGAATTTGAGCAAGCAAAAATCGCTAAGCACAGCAGTCTCCCAAGGAAGGAGACAAAGCCTATTTAAAGGCAAAACGCCGACAGTTGAGAGGCGTTGCCATGATCGCAATCGACGGCTCAGATGACTCTCGATAGTTCGAGTTCGATGGTTACGGACGAACCGTCAAAATAAGGAGCAGGCCGGGCGGATCAAATCCGAAACCCAAACTAAGAGGCGGTTCATGGCCGATCCAACGGCCAAACTCGAAAGATGCTTTTTGAAATCAATAGCCATGATTCATCGCCAGACGAGGCGCGTGAAAACAAGGTCGCCTTATCAAATCGCGTTTAATGCGACCTGACGTGCCCACGCTCCCTAGCTGGCAAGAACAAGGCTCCGCCCGCGGACATAAGGGTCTCTCAAGCTCGCCTACATAACTTAGCTCGCATGTCAATATGTGAAGATCGCCTGTTGATTAAGCTCGCCAGCTGTTCGAGCTCTCCTGGCGCTTGAGCCCACCCGTCTGACTCTGCTCGCTTGTTGTTTGAGCTCGCCTATCACTTGAGCTCGCCCATAACAAACTAACTCATCTGGGGTGCGCGTGCCCACCAATGAACAATATTCCTCTTTGTTCAAAGTGTTCCAGACCACACATGACCTGATTTAGATCTGAAAACTTTGAAGGGGGTCTTGTAGGCTATAAAAATTACCTTAACAATAGGAAGACCTAAAAAACCGCCTGTATGGGTACGCCTGCAAGCAGAAGAGCCAAGCTAGCTTGCTCTAACTGTCGAGCCCGCCGCCATGAGCTCAATTCCGCCTACATGCTTGACTCGCTAGCACGAGTCAAGTCCGCTCAAGCGCTAAGTTCGCTAGCATGAACGAAGCTCGCCTGTATACTCGACTCACCAGCACGAGTCAAGTCCACTCAAGCGCTGAGTTCGCCAGCACGAAAGAAGTTCGCCTACACATCCAGGCAATCAGTAGTCCGTCTGCAAGTTTGCCAAGCTCGCCAGAGCACTAGGCGACTATGATATCACGTATAGGGATGAGCCTTCCCATTTCCCATGACGTGAAGGGGGGAGTACAGTACTTCGCACCCATCAGGTAGCCGCTCACAGTACGAGTGAGAGGCATGACATCTCTCAACGGTACATGGTCACATGACTCACATCCCATGATTCAAGGGAGTGACCATGTAGTCTATTCCTTATTTAAGTGTCCGTCCTGGCTACGTGGTTGGGGGGGTGGGTTGATGGTTGTTGGCTTTTCGTTAGCTAACGACCTGCTCTTTGCATTACTTTTGCACTGTAGCATCTTCTTCTAGCTTTCGGCCTTGATAGCCTTTAAGCTCGGGAACTCAAACTCGATCAACACGCGCTTCTACTGCGTACTGAAGCTCGCCTACGACTTTGCTCGGATCGTCCAAGGGAAGCAAACTCGGTTCCAGCACTGATGGAGGTATCCTATCGCTACCAAAGACCCAACGTTAAACAAGGAGGGCGTTCCCTCCATTTCTGTTGTAACTTTGATTCATTAGTTTATAATAAGATATTCTTATCAATACAAACGAAGTCCCCGTTTTGGGAAATCAAATTTTACACCCTACAATCCTTATTATATAATGTCACGTATTAAGGATAGATATATTAGTTTAAACTTAATTTAAAAATTATTAGAATTTGATTAAGTTAAAATTTTATTAGGATTAGGATAGTTCAAACTTTAAAGTTATTTGATTAGGATTAGAATAAATCGTTAAATACAATTTAAAACTTAGAATTGATTAGTGATTGGATAGTTCAAACTTTATAGGGGTATTTTTGTCTACAGAAAGATTTTCCCGAACTCGTGCTTTTAAAGTGAGTATGATATGATAATCGTACTTTTAAAGGGAGTATGATATGATATGATATGATGGAGTACATCCACCATTCAGATATTCTTTTACTTTCCTATTAACGAGATACCCCCAAACTTCTTGCAAGTTTGGTGAGTAGATATGATATGATGGAGTACATCCACCAACACACTAGTATAGTGCACATGCGTTGCACGTGGACATATTTGTTTTATGTTCTAATAGTTTACACAATTCATTATTTAATTAATGGAAGAGTTTCATTTTGAATGTAATTATAACAATATTTGAGGACTTATTTGTAATTTCCTTTTAATTTAGATAACATACTTCTTTCAATCTTCTTAAGATTTAAGTTTTGAACTATATAGGGGTTTACCTATAAAAAATTATGAAGTTCAGTATTTTTCTATAAATATATAAAATTTCAATGGTCTTTGTGAAAATTATGAAGATCTATGGTTGTTTGTGAAAAAATTTAGGGTTATTTTGTGAACATTGGCAAATCATGAAATACCCAAAAGATACAAACAAATTTTTATCTTAAAAGACATAGTTCTATTTACTTTATAATTTAAGATAATGAATGACATTTAATAACTACTGGTAGTTTTATGTGCAAATTTAGAATATAGTTTTAACATTAGGGAGGTTATAATATACTTTATATATAAAAAAATTTACCCAAAAGACAAAAATTTCAAGTTTGTTCTTTACTTTTATGTTAAGTGTGCCATACTATTCCAGTTTATATTAATTATCTTTGTTTTTGCTAATCCATTATAACAAAATAAAATTCTCACTTTCACCTTCTCTCTCTTCTATTATCATATAATTAGTAACATGCTACAAAAAATATATCTACTAAGTTCATGGATAATACAATATTTCTCTCAAATCACAATTAAGTACTTAGTAATAATTATAGAAATAGAAAAAAAAGTTCATTAAAACCCCCTCAAATTAGACCTCAAACTTTAGTCTCAATCCGAATTCTCCACATTTCCTTGTATCAATCGTGAATTGAATTCACATATAGCCGTCAGTCTAACAATCACATCAGTATAAAGTATAATCCGAGTAAAGCTCCCATCAGCACAATTCAATCGTCTTCACCCCCCTTTGTCGTTATCTCTTCTGAAGGGATAATGTTTTCACTGGCGAGCTTGTATCATCCAAATATATCATAGTAAAGCCATGTGGTGAGTATAGGATGCTGATATGGTTGTAAGAGGTGGGTGTAAATCTAAATCATCAAATGAGTGAATTTATATAGGTTGCAAGTAAGGGTTATTATGATAAATAAAAAAAAGCAGGCTCTTTGGATTCCGTAACAATCAAATGTAATTGAAACGTATATTATTAGTTTGTCATATGTGTGTGCATTCAATTCTCAGCTATTATGTCAAATACAACTTACAACCTTAAAATTCTTTTATAATAACATTAACATTGGATTAGTGGAGGGGTTACAAAAAATAGAAGTTAATATTAGTGGACAATTAATATGAGAGTTATGTCATTATTAAGAATGTATGCATGTATATGCATGTGTTTATATATGTATGCAAGTATGTGTTTTATGGATGCATGTATGTGGTTTGGAGGGTATTTTTGAAAGAAATATTTTAACATACCAACACACTTTTATAATAGTATTAGATTAGATTAACGAGATACCCCCAAACTTCTTGCAAGTTTGGTGAGTAGAAAAGTTCAGGAGTTTTATGCAAAACTCCAAAGTTCAATGGTTTTTATGAAAGTCACCCTAAATAGAAACAAATAGAATAAGAAAACATCTTAAAACGGCGGACATCGATCCTGTCACCTCAGCGCTTCCCCCTCCCGAAATCTCTTCTCGCCGAAGCCAACAATTTCCGATCGCCGCCGCCATCGCCGCCGTAGGTCACCGGAGAGGCGGCGTCATGTGAGTCTCACGTGAGCGGAGGAACCAGCGGTGAAGAAAATCGAAGGAAAAAAGGAAAGCATAATCGGAGCACCGCCGGTTCTCAAATCTTGGGCGAAATTTCGTGTCTGTGAGTTTAGATCGGTGCATTTTTTTTGAAATTTCGGATGAAAATTTGGTGTTATTTGTAAATTTGGGGGTTTTGATGTTGGGGAGTTTAATGCAGGTTGTTGATTTCGCAATGGTGTGTTCGTTTGATCGTGGGAGGATGGCTTGCATGGTGAGGCTTCATGAAGCTGGAAATTTTGCGGAGAAATCCTCAGGTATTTGTGCGTTTGCATTTGATTGCTAAACTGTGTTACAATTTTGAAGAAAATGCTTAGGGCATATGAAAGATTGGCCGTACAATGCATGACACTGTTAGTTTTATTATGTGAAATTCGTGTTTATTTAATTCTATCTCATGATGTCGACATAAATATTGTTTATATAGAAGACGGGGACCTGGGAGAATTTGCCTAAAAGCTAATAGTTAAAGGGAGGGAACCCAAATCCATTTCAGACCTACTGTTTACTATAAATGGACCTTATGCTTCCGCACATCCAGGGCCCACATGTTTGGGTGCCCACTAGTCTAGTCTTGGCCGAACACGGCAATCCTAAAATTACCTCCTTGGGTTCACACGAAAATTGTCTGGGTTAATATTGAAATTCTGGCGGCATTACTTGTGCTGCTCAATTGCAACTGTAAATGGGGTTGACATCCAAGCAGAGATCAATATAGTTCTCTTCGGTAGCATGTATAAGGTTTCCCTTCTCCTTCTCAATCTGGTTCATGAGGATCTTCTAAGATCCAAATTGCCTTTCCCGAACTGGGAAGATGCGCTTGGGTCAGATGACTTATTAATTGAAGACTACAAAAGGAAAAACATAGTTGAGACTTGAGTTTTCATGTAGGAAGAAGCCCGAATTTTTTTTTATTCCCTCTGACATCTTCATCATGGCAGTTCTTCAACTTTGGATATGCATTAAGTTTTGTCCTATGAAGCTTGGCTCCATTTACCTGATATCATTTGGGCAATCCAGGCGTCAATTATTTGGTCTTTTTTCTTTGGTCAGTGATAGTGGGTTTTGTCAAAGAAATTTCTGGGAAAAGATCAATAATTCTGCCTTCCTCACAGTTGTCCTAAATTCTTTTTCAGAAGTAGATGCACCTATTTTACTTTTCATAGATCTCTAGTTCTTGATTACCTATGCAAAGCCATTATGACCTCTATCACCACCATTATTCTGAATACTAGATGTCAAATTAATTCAAAAATTCACCATCTTTTACATCTCTAATGTTTACTGAGCCTACTTCTTTTAACCAATATTTTCTTAATGCTTCATTGTCCAAAAAAAGTCACTGTGAAGTGGGAACACAGGGATACATGGGGAACTTAGCAACACGAAAGGATTTTATATCCATATTATAAAACTTGAACACATCTTATGTGGCAGAATGCCACAAACAGATTTTTGTCGCTAAAAATAAGAAAATTAAAATTATTGGGAAGAGTGCCAGGAAAGACTTCATGACAGAGAATACAATTCATCCTGACCCCTGTCATGCTTCTTTGATTATGTCATAAAATTATGGAACTGTTAAAGAGAGTATCTTGCTACTTGGATCATGAGAAAAGTGAAGTATGTGTGTCTATATCCATATCATAGACTGTACACACATTTGTCTTTGTATTCTACTTAAAATTTTCGCCGTCGTATGCTGTAGGATACTTGAAAATTGGACAATTGTTTTCCATGTACAAATAATAATGGTCTTAATCCTACACTGGATGATCCTTGGTAAGCCAGAGATAACCATGAATTACCTAAAGTGCAAAACTTGTCGGCGACTCCGCGGTGACACATAGTTAAGCATCCTTCTACAAATTCATGATGGTATCATCAATTTTAATTTCTTAATCCCAAGCGATGACTTTCCATCTACTTACACTCGGGCTTTGTATATTTAACATATATTTAATTCACATGTTCACAATCGAATGCTCTTAGACATTCTTAGGATTCATGTACATCAGGATACTCTTGGTTACCGCAGCCTCTCTAACAAGAATGAGAAAGCTCCTTGTTTGGAGTGCTTCCTTTGCTTTACTCAGGGTGTAACTACCAATTAAGTGTTTAAGAGTTGCTATACTGTGGAAGAACATGTATGTTATCTTGATCATTGATATTTTTCACTTATTCACTCCAGATCATTGGATAATTCAAACTGTGTGTGTGTGTGTGTGTGTATAAACAGCCAAATGAATGTTTATAGAATCCATTTCCAGAATTACGTATATGATTAGATGGTTTTGAAATATCTTTTTTTTTGCAGAAGAAGTAACACACGAGGGAATTGCTATACAGACTATTCACCGACAGTTCTATGATGCTGACGAGCAGAATTTACTTGAAGAAGCTGGTCAGTTCCATTGATTCATAGCTATCGTATAGAATAAATGTTTTTTTCGGATGGGATTTTTGTAGTTTTCTCTGTCCTGCTTTCTGCTTTGTATGTGCATATTTATGATTTACCTGTTGTCTGGGACATAGTGCAAGTTGTTGGTCCTTTCCTTGATGTCAAACATTGATTTAGTGAATACCTAGATAACATAATATTTGGAGAAGTTGTGAAACCCCTAGATTTCTCAAAAATACACTCCCTTTAGCTTTTACCATTTACTTTAGGGATATGAGAAGTATAAGCCTCTATAAAGGTTCTTGCAAAACTCAAAATCTACATTATTTAAAGAAGAAGCTACAAATACCTCTAGAATATTCATTGCCATGTCAAAGAGCGCATTGTCAACTGAACAGAACAAAGGGTCAATAGCTTATTTAGGCGAATACACGAAAAAATTGTGTCCCTTATAAAAAATGTTTAATTCCTATTTGTTTTTTCAATTCAATAATAAAGAAATGAGACTTCCTTTTTCCTCAAGTTCGCTTTACAATTTTTTCTCGGGTCTAGGATGACATGGCTATAGAAAGGGGGTAGAAAACACTTTCTAGGCACATCTCTGGACCCTGGGATTTTTGAAAGGTAATTTAGAAGTCAGAACAATTGCTTGGTTTCCTGTTGTTTCTTCCTAATTTGCTTTCTTTAATTCTCACCCAAAACCTCGTCTTTGTTTAGTCAAGCATCATTTTTCTCTAAAAAAACATCGAATGCTAATTATTTTTGCTTGACAAGAACACTCAATGACATTCCATTCTGTCGAGACATGAGCATCAAATCAACAACCAGTACAGAATTTGGACTATATTGGTTGACTTCAAAATCGAACACTGGACCTCTGTTTATGCTGTGGTTAATGTCTTATTCTTTCAATATATGTCCTGGCGGGTATGACTACATTATAGCTTGCAACTTAACAACTACTCTAAAAAGTCACATTTTTAGTTACAAAGTAGCAGATAATGGATACACCCCTTTCCTAAACCAGCTCTTTTATTCAACGTGTTATAATTGACAAAAATTAGCCTTCTACAGTAGACAAATTTTTTGGGTTATACACCCATATTTAATATTGATCAGCTATGTAGAATACAGACGATGATGTCTATATTGATCTATATTGGTTACAGAGAGGACTAGGATGAAGAGAGAATGATGATACTTTGCAATGCATGACAGAATCATGCAATCATTGATATTTTCTCACCTTAAATTTTTGTTGGTGGAAAGTAACTTTCAGCTATATGGATTGACATTAGATGGCCAGAAAAGTAAACAACCACAATGGATAATCGGAAGTGACCTATGAGCAAGGTCTTAAATATCAGATATTGGAGAAATATCGGATGCACAAAATCCATATCGGGTTGCGGATACTAGGGATATATAGTAAATATTGGAGTGCCATGTCAGATGATGTGCATATATAATACAATGTCCTACAATGTAATCTAAACATATCAAATGAGACCTAAGCATACAAATAATATATGTTTAGGCTCATTAGCCAACTGTAGAAAATTACTTAGGGAAAAATTCCACTAGAATTTGCTAAAAGACATCCTAAGGCTAGAATTTTTGCTACAACAACAACAACAACCAAGCTTTTATCACAAATGTTTGAGGTTGACTACATGAATCCTATTTTTCCATTCTATTCTGTTATGGGTCATCTCCTTCGTTAAGTTAGTCGTAATCATATCCTTCTTAATTGCTTCTAACCAGGTCATTCTAGGTCTACCTCTAGATCTCCTAGCCTTTATCCCAAATGTAGGGCTAGAATTTTTGCTAAAAAACATTAAAGAAATTTTGCAAAACTATATTGTTTTGCAACAAGGCAGGTAAAAGGACATAAGGACCAATATATCGGCTGATAAATTGGCCATGTTGGGGATATATCACTTAAAATTTTCTAAAAGCGATAAAGGATATTAAGAGGATGTCGTTTTGCAAAAAGTCTTATAAAAGAATATATTGGATATATCGGGGATGGTTAAGACAATGCTTACAAGTGTTGAATGTATTGATGATGGGTTATGAGTCACAATAGATATGCACCGTGATTGGAAGGTGTCATTTTATACTTGTTCTCAAGTAGTGGATAAAAATATGGAATACGGATACATATATTGCGCAAAAATCATTTTGTATATTTTCCCAAATGGGAAATGGATGTTGATAGGGATGTGAATGAAAATGAATAAGTCCATGACATGGCTGACATTTTCATATTTGTTTTCATGTATTGGATTTGATAATTGGTGTTTATGGCTCTAAGCAAAGCATCAATGGGTAGGGGTATTTCTTACCTTGTCATCTAAAGGATAGGTTTTCTTACTCGACTATATAAATGGGACGGGCAAGGTAAGTGGTTTCTGTGTACACATATACTAGTTTACACATTTAGATATCAATAATAATAATATTATTATATTTTAAGTATTTGCTAATGTTGATACATCATTTATTTAAGGAATTCAATCTTCAAGCATCACCTTTATTCTATTAGTTGACTAAGATTGTTTAAAATAAAGAAAGTATTAATATATCTTTGTTTGCATTCGGATAAGCTCATTTAGTGTATGTTTGTAACTTGTAAGAGAACTAAAAAGTAAAAGTATATTACAAATTTTAAATCCTGGTATTTCAGGAAGAAAGAATCAATAGTTTCTTTGAATATTTTATTTTTAAGATATCATTTTTACCCATCTAACCTATTTGCAAAGGAGAATTTTAACTTTACCTATTAGGGTGGAGTAATTTCATATTTTTAACTAGCGATTAGGATAAGGGTGTGGCACTTTGTATTTAGGATAGGGTAGAACCGTAGAAGCCCTTGCCCTACCATGGCCACTTCTCTTAAGTCTTAACCTAGGCTAAGGTTGATGCTGCAATTTGTGTAGCTACATTAAGAAATACTATTAAGAAACAAACAATTAGTTGGTACCAATGTTCAATGAAGAGACATAAGCACTTCTGAAGACAGAATGTTTTCTGGGTCTAGTTTTTGTAAGTTTGAAAATGGTGCCACTGTTTGAGAGGAGAAGGTTTGAGCTTTACTTGGTTAAAGCTTCCTCGAAAGATATTCTAGATTAAAATTGCAGATGAATTATGCTTTTCTTCCAGCAGAAACTTTGAAATTTGTTCGATACTTCGAGATGATAATTGCTCATTCCATTATATACAATCAGCTTTCAGATGATTTTGTGGTGCTTTATCTCTTCTCTTCCAGGAAAGATTGTTCTTATTCCTAAAGGATAGTGTCTATGTTTGTTTCATATGACCGCTTACATCTGTGCTTTAAGTTTTTCTATCTCCGTTTGTTCTTTGTCAATTCTTTTATATTATGGCTTTTCCTATCTTGTTGACAACATTGGAATCTTGCAAATGGGAGCTTGTTTTGGCTTGTGTCTCCGTTTTGTGCAGTGAGGGTTTGATATCCATTTTGTCCAGTGAGGACTGTGATAAATGAAGCTTGATTTGCCATCCATGCAAGAAAAAGTACATATATTGATGTACATTGGATGGTCATATTAAAAAACATGTTAATTCATTGTCATGGAAAAAATATCATGCCAAAAGAAAATTTATCTAGGATGTATCACATGCCTGTAACCTTTATATACCAATTCATTGCAACATAAATTTTAAATAGGAAGAGTCTCTTAAGAACCAAATTTAGAGCGATGATTCTACCTAAAGCTTATCCTATTATGCTACCATTTTTGTTCACTGGTTTTTATTTTGCAGATATGCATGTATTTGATGCTATGCCATTGACAGATCCCTTGCATCTGGTAATTATCAACGAAACTGGATTATAGCTATACTCAACATTGACAAAATGTAACATGATTATTTCTTCTTGTCGGTGTATGGTGTTATAGCAGATTCCATAAATTAAATCTTTTCTTCATTTATACTTGCAGTACTATGGTTCTTTGTTAATCAAATGTTGTTTCATAGTATATATTGTATCGTTACAGACATGAATATGAATGAAAACTACTCTGATTTTGTTTTCATAGACTGATCCTGTGATTATTTTGTAGTAATTTGTTTATTGATTATTTGAAAAATTCTTACAGCAGTGCTTGGCTCGTGGTTTACACTAAAAGGCATGCTTTACTAGTTTTTGAGTCTTGTGACATGATGATTATGATATAGTCTTTTCGTTGGTACTTGAAAGAAGAAAAATGTTACCATGCTACTTCTCTCATGGTTTACATATTAGGGAAACATTATTAGATATCAGATAAGGACTATGCCAAAAGTCTTCTCTGTAAGTGATGAGCTGTCAGAAATCATAATCCAGAATACAAGCTACACTTTCACCCACAGGTCAGAATCTATAGACAAACTACACTAGAAAAGGCAGAATGTTTTGAGATGCAATTGTTGGGTCTAGATGTTGTTCTTTAAGAGAAAGTTTAACAATGGATGATAAACATTTGATATTCTATTAAGTACCAGATGATGGTTAATATAGCCTTTGACAAGTTTGAGTTCAAACTGGGTTATAATGTATTAACCATTTTGAGTTTCGACCTTAGCAACCATTTTGTGATAGATTCTAGTATGAATTGGCTCATGTGGGTTGGTCAATTTCAAATTGACCTGCATCTATGAACCCGCTTGATTGCCATCTTTGGATCCAATCTTCAGACCCAGAGAATGAGACTGCGAATTTTTCACTGAAATGAACATGTTGAAAAATAAACTAAATGTGGTTCCTTGCTCTAGTCATCCTAACACCATAAACTAGACTCTTGTTGCTGTGAAGAGAGAAAGGAAGACACCAGAAGAAAATGATGACATCCGTGTAGACACAGAGGCATCAGAAAATTCAAAACTCACAAAAAAGAACAATAATAGAAGCTCTATTTTTTATAAGTTGTAGTTCTCCCTAAATTATAAAGTTACTTTTGCCTTCTTTTAAGTTAATCTATATGACAAAAACCCTCAATACTTGACAAGGTTACCAAAAGCGCTAGTCGGACCCGACGCCTAGATCCTAAGCACCTAGGCGGGAGCTTAAGCAGGGCCTAGGTGGTTTTCCTATTTTTTGTTTTTTAATTACAATTGATAGTAAATGTCAATATTTAGAAAGTTTGAACGCTGGACTGACACCTAAGTAGATTTCATTCTTCGTTTAAGTAGCGGTGGAGGATCTGAAGGTCGGAGGAGAAGGTCGGAGGAGATAGAGGTTTTCATAGTTGGATGGAGGAGTGTGGAGGAGGTTGGAAGACATGGAGGCTGCAACGAAGAAAATCATGACTAAGGCCGAAAGGGTGCAAGTCCACGTTGGCAGGCAACGTTCTCCTAGGCTCTTTGAAAACCTAGGTGTGCATCCTAGGTACCGCCAAGACACTAGGCAGGTGGCCCAGGTACCGCCTAGGCCTAGGTTTATGATCAGGTTGGCTAGGTGGAGGCTTTTTAAAATATTGAGACATAGTTTTAACTCGTTAAATGTAAAGTCAATCCAACTTGTTACTGGAGAAATCAGCAATTTGCACTTGTGAGCACTTCTCATTTTTTTCAGGAAGATATCTACAGCCAACCTTTATAGAATTTATTTCACGCATGGAAAACTTGATTTATAGCAATAAGCTGCAATTTTATTGTCATATTTAACTATAACCGCGTGTTTCATGGTTATTGATTAGAGCTGGTAAAAGCCAACCACTGGAGATTTTAACTGCATGAGCTTGCACGTACTGTGACCAATAACTCTCTACTCAACATCAACCCCTCATCTGGTGAGGCTAGAATGCCTCCCACAAACATACAATATCCTATGGCAGGTAGACTTTCTATGTGAAACTGAACATACCAGATAAAAGAAATGGTGATCTAGTAATTTGAACTATTCACCACAAATTTATACAACAAGTCACAATGGAGTATTGTTTTTTGAATATTGGTTTTTCTATAATTTATGAATGAAAGCCTGTTGAAATACCTATTGTGTGCAATGTAGGAAATTGCCACATTTGTCCTTAATATGGCAAAATCTTCACATTTGCACAAACAGGAGCATCACATGTTTATGATGCAACCAGCTTATCTCATTATTGAGAGCCATGACTTACTGGCATGGGACAGAACTAAGACGTTGATAAATGTATGAGAACAAAAAGCAACCAAGTGTACAACATGCAACTAAGAATCCAGCAAACTAAGAAGCTTAAATCTTTATGCATGAAGTCTTAAAGTCCCTTACCACTTCATCAAACCTTTGAAGTTGTAGTGAGGGTTGAAGGTTATAATTTCATACTCTAACATGCCCCCTGCCATTGAACTTGCTGAAAGCATCTGGTGTGCGGACTTATTCCATAGCTAGTTTTCTTGATTTGTTCTTTATGAATTGTTGTATGAAGTGGTTATCATGTTAGCATTATCCTTATCTCTGATGATTTCATAATGTAACTGATTCTACTACATAAACAGAGCCAGAAGTTTTTTTTCCCCACTCGTTTGGGTGTGGCCACATGAACTGAATAATTAGCTTGTATTAAGGTTCATCTCTGGGTAATGGAGATGTCTGGAATTGAATATATGTTCACTTGATACTTCATACAGTTACTTCAAATATTCAATAGTCAACAACTTTCAGCTTATTTTTTCTGTTTCCCTCCTATGTAATCATCCTGCGGATGCCATTTCTGAAATATTACTGGAGTTGATGGATAATTGCAGTGAAGCTTTTTTTTTAATATATAGTAGCCAAGATTCCCAAAATTAGCAGTACTTCCTGCTGTAATTAGAATCTGTTAAGTGATTTATGGTTTCAGAGCTAATATTTTTCTCAGTTCTTACAGGTAATAAATTATTAGTGTCTTGCTACATCTTACTGTCGGATGTCTTGCATCCATAGAGTTTATGTAGAATACATAAAGTTCTCTGCAACTTTCTTTCATGTCATTTAATGTTTCTCGACTAATTTCTAATTTTTACATTTTATGTTCAAGGTTTGTTGTAATGCTTGCGGCAAACCTGTGAAAGCCAGTCAGTTTGCAGCTCATGAAGGTTTCAGCTTTTACCAATTACCTCCTAATATTGTTGATATATATGTTCATGGTAGTTCGTTGTTGGACTGCCCCGTTGTTCCCGCCTCGGGCAGCGATTGTCTTATGCATCTTAATACATGCCACCCATTATGTTGATATGTGATTCTGAAAAATCATAGCTTTTCACCAAAACTACTTATTAACAACGCAAACGTGAGCATCTTATCTTGAATGAATGTGGGCATATCAGTAGCTAGTAAGTTTGTAAAAGCAGCAGACTGTTACGGGCCTTGTCTGGCTACTAACCGCTAAATGTCATCTAGAACCAAATTGTCAAAAAACAGGGAAAAAAACATTAATACCAAGGTTCTGGGATTGGTTACATCTATCATTTTTTTCCATTCAACTACTATAAGTGTCATCTACTCGGTTAATAGCGTTGCAGAAGCAACGAGGGCCACTGTAGCAACCAGAAGAAGAGGAGAGGAGGAAGTTGAAGAGAAGTGATAGGCTTGGATTTCTAGCTGAATGTAAAGAAGAAGGTATCATGAATTAAAAAGTGAGAGAGAGAGAACCGATGAAATTACTGCCTGTAAACAGTAATTCTCCCCGGTCTTCACTGGATTCACCTTATTTGCTGGAGGTACTGGTTGTTGAAGATAGACACCTTGAGAAATGAGTTCAGATATGCTTTCATCCTCATCTTCTTTACTGCTAAGTGGAATCCCCTAGGTTCTTGGTGATCCTATTTATCTACAATTTCAAGAAGTATAAATGCTTATCCAATTGTGAGTAGAGTCAAGAGCTTCCAAGTGAATATGGACTAATTAATAATGTAGATCTAAATACCCACAAGAAGATATACTGATTGATACGATGAATTTGGTCTTTATCTTTGAATCTATCCTCCCTTGTTATGCTCCAATCTATTTTTGAATCTTTGAATTTGCTTTGAGGCTGATTTCCTTTCAATGTCCCATTGAGTTTGTTTTTCATATAGAATGTCTAATCCACACACCACATAACACTCAATGGAACATGCATATATTAGCTCGTTTGTCAATCTACAAAACTTACGGTATTATTGGATAAAGCATTCTGGAGGTCAGCATACGCATCATTTCCATTAAATCAACTTTTGATTTTGCAGAGCGTTGCAAGTCAATTAGCTCTAAGGAGAATGCTGACCAGGAGCTTTATGGTGGTGCTGATCAAAAGAAACCTTCAAAGAAAGGGAGACAAAGAATTCAATTAACCAATGGTATTATACTTGTCTTCATTATTGTTTCATCTCTATGTGATGATCTCTTTATCAATTTTTTCTTCAACTAGTAAGATGACACTTGCATTGCACATGTTGTTCCCTCCTATTGTTGTACAAAGTCAGGTCGTAAATCGTACAATAGCAAGGTTTTAAATGTCGGATGTCGGGTTCATGTCGGACGGCTAAAAATCATATCGGATAGCGAAAATCGGGGATATGTCGGGAGACATGAAAAAAATATGGGATTGTCATATCGGATGTTGTGCGTATGTGTAATGTAAATATCATAATAAAATTCTACTGTCTAAACGTATAAAAAAGCAAATAACTTATGATATTTAGGGTTGATGTTGAAGGAAAGATGTGAGAAAAAAAGACTCTGATATTAGCAGTTAAGAAGAGAGAAGATCGCCCGATATTGATGTCAAAGGAATAGCTCGGAGAAGAGACCGATGAGATGTCGAAGGAGAGAGAGAAGATGAGCGACGGATATTATTTCAGTCTTTTTTTCCATTTTCCTTAACTTATCGGTTTTGTCTTTGAAAGTAATATTAAGACAATCAAGAATTTAAACCCAAAACTGATTAGATAAACATAACCAAAAAATAAAAAAATTAGCTAATTTTTTAGACTGAAAAATCGACCGACATTTCACCCGACATATCCTCTCAACATATTTGACATGTCCCCTGATACATCTGACATAAACTCTGAAAATGCAATACGCATTGCAAAGCTCTATATCATGTCGGTTGACCCCTAAATCCGACATGTCGGCCGACATGTCGACATTTAAAACATTGTACAATAGTTTGATTGTGGTGACTGGTGAGTGCTTGGAGAATATCTGCATCACTGCACAGTATCTAAGACAACCAGTAACACATTTTTGCCAAGAAAAATCCACATATCAAAAGTTGAGATGCATCATTACTATAGCAACAATATTTGTATTCAATAAATTTAGAAACTCACATATCAGACACCAACTAACCATCACTAAAATTCAGAAGTAATATACCAATGAAAAGAGTAAAGCTCCTATAAACTTAAGTGGATAGGAGTACTTGTCCACCAAACTTTGTATCTCTTCATTATGCTTTGAGATTTATGCTACACATCAATGCTATCTTTGAGATTTTTGCCTTCATTTATATTACATGTTAGCACAAATCTCAATGCAAAATCAATGAATAAAAACGTTGGTGGACAAATGGCTCCTATCCACTTAAGCTTATAGGAGTTTTACTCCCATTGCAAACTCAATAAACTCTTTACATTTTCTCTTGTCCTTTTTTAATAAAAAATTAGTTTTGGGGGGCTGAAAATAAATTTGGTCTTTAAGGTAAGGTTAAGGGGAATTTAAAAATTTAGGTGGATTTTATGCTACCCCAAGGTTAAAATGGTTTACTGAAATAAAAAAGTCTAGGGGTTTAGTGCAACAACCCAAAAGGTCAGTTTTTTTTTAAATTAACCATATATTTAGTAGTCTGCTTGACATGTGTCTTCTTCGGGTCACTTGCATCCCCTCTCTACAAAATCCACATTGGACCTTAATCCGCAAAACTGTATTCCTGGATACTTATGTACAACCCCAATGTAATGAATAATTTGCAAGAAGATTAGTAGCTCGTATAACATAATTATATATAAAGGATGAAAATTTTAGCTACATTCATATTATTTATCAAAAAGCTAGAAAACATAATCATATCATATCATATCATATCATACTCCTTGGTCAGTATTACCCTTGATCATTTTGGATATTACATTGTTATCATGTCCTAATTAATATGTTTAATTGAGTCATCGATCCACTTTGCTATAATATCATATTGTAATTGATTACCTTATCTTTAAATGTTGTTATTCTAATTAATATTTTTAAATATTATTATCCTATCCTAATTGATTACCCCATCTTTAAATAGTTGCATAATTCTAACTAAACTATACTCTTCAAACTGCTCCTACACTACTACACAAATGTGTGGGGTCCTTCCAACTTTGACTGTCATCAATGTTGATGAGTCATCAAGGACCCCACAATGTTGGGTGTAGTAGTTTGGGAGTAGTTTGTATATTATAGTCTAGTTATTACTACTCTAAATAGAGCATTGTGTATAGTCTAGTTATCACTACTCTAAATAGTTTACTTTTGAGCCCTTGGAAATCTAACTTCACCCAATAAATAAATTTAAGAAAATGCACATTGAAACTAATGAGTTCTGTAGAAGAAAAAAAGCTAAAGATGCTGATCTAGATTTGAATAATATGTGATGTGAGAATACATGATGATAGGGTAATATGGATTAGGCTAGACTAGAGTTGGGATTAGTGGCAAAGCTAGGAATTCATAGTACTAGTGTCACTATATGTATATAAATTAGACATTATCAGCGATTAATAGAGATATATAAATTGACGCTATGGCTAATGTTTCTCATATTCAATATGTCAGGAACTTTAGTGAGATACAAGAGAAATATTTAACTAAGTACAATTACAATTAATTATTGCGTGTCACCATGTTTTGAAATTGCTGCATAATTGACTCATTCGAAATACGACTAAATAGATCTTTTTTCCTTTTCAATGTAAATTATTAAGTACCTAACATTTAATAGGATTAAAGGTTTGGACGCTTTGGACCATTACGGGTTTGGGTTATCTAAATTATCAATGGGTCACTATCCATTATTTAATTTGATAATAGGTTCACTAATGAATCAAATGCTACGATGTACCTAAGGAGCTTTTGCTGGAGTTTTGAGGGTGGTGTTATGTGACACACCCTCTTTAAGGTACCTTCGCCCTTGGTTGAGATTACTAATGGTAGAAGAATACAGGTAAAAGAGATAAAGAAGGCATAAACATGTTTTCAATTTTGTACCGCATTTTCTAAATTGGGCCAGAGTGAGGCTTTGAGTCATGAATTGCTTTCTATTTAGACTAGCATTGGCAATAATTTCAAAAGGACAATATACAGTGGTTTGCTAATGTTTTTTTATAAATCTCTAAAAGGAAGAACAATATGAGAAAATAATAAATGTCCACAATAAGGAAAGAGTTACATAAAAACATGATTTGACGAAGAAGTTGAAAAATGTCATGAAAGACAACCAATCACATGACTACTTGGACAAGAACAAAGCACGAATTTGATTCCCCAAGAAAATCTTGGTTATTGATACAAATACATATTTTATACCAATATCAAATTCCACAGTATGATGTAGTTTTTAGGGATACATATGGTCAATGTTATAGAAAGCGCTAGGCAAACTAAGCGTTTGAACCGAGGGCCCGAGGCCTAGCACCTAGGTGCCTAGGCGTTTGACTACTTTTTAAATTAATTGAAAAACATGAATTAAGTTCATGAGAAATTGCAACAACAACAATAATAATAAATGACAATTTTAGATCCATAATTAACCATGCATAAAAATAAATTGTTAGGTTTTTGAACAAAACAGTGACTTAAAACAAAATAACTAATTGCAAAAGTAACTAAAATTGAACAAAAATACTTAATAAAATAAAAAAGTGGAAAATTAACAAAAAGTTAAAAATGACCGTCAATAGAAGGAGAGGGGGACTCATCGGAGGTGGCTTTAGAGGGAGAGGTGAGGAGAGGAGGTCGCTAGGGTTTTTGAGCATTTCGAGAGGGAGAGGTGATGGGAGGAGCATCGGAGGGGTGATCGAAGGAGCACTGGTAGTGGGATCGGAGAGTGAGGGGCGCCAGAGTGCTAGGGAGAGATGTGGGGAGGAGCTTCCATAGGGTTTTTTTTAAAGAAAGCGGAGGGAATAGAGATAGTTGGGGGGGGTTGAGTTTCTAGAGGGGTGGGTTGAATTTAAGGATGCGGATTGAGACGGGTCGGGTCGGGTTTTAGACATTAGGGTTTTCCTCATTAAAGGCTAAGCGAGCCGCTTAGCTCTTAGGTGGTTCCACCGCCTAGCCATTTTTGTGTTTTGACCATGATCATATCTGATAAACAGAAGAATTAGCTTACAATTTTCTTATTAAAAAAGGATTAAGAATGAAACAGTTAATAAATTATCAGAACAGAAAAAGCACATATTTCAAACATAAAAGAAAAGAGGTGGCTTATATTTATTAAATTCATGAATAGCCATGTATATATGGCTAAAAACAATATTGCAGCACCATTAAGAAAATAAAAACTATTACAGCAGTCACCACAACAAGTATCAATTGTCTTGAGGACATCATTTCTTGAGCCCTTGTTGTGGTGTGTGCGCGGTTTGAAAGTTTGATAGAAATTGATCATTGTTATGCTTATCAAAGATTTGCAATATTTTTGAAAGGTTATTAGAAGTCATTTCTGAATACTTGAAAGAAAGGTATGTTTATATTATATGATTATTATTCTAGTCATTATTTTTTATAAATGAAAAACTTTTATTCACTCACCAAATAGTTATCTTCATTTTGTTGATTCACGAATTTTGTTTCTCATATTTTTCGGACCATAAATAAGTTGTGAAAGATCTGATATTTCTCTTTTCTTTCTTTGTTCATTTGTTTATTATCAATTTTTTTGGTATATCTGGTCATTGATTAGTTTTATAATTGATATGATTTGCCTTAATATAATGGATACTACAACGTTGTAATATTAAATTCCCTGCATTGCATAGGGTAAAAGTAGTCAAATTAAAAACATAAATAATTACAAGCTCACCAAATAGTTATCTTCATTTTGTTGATTCACGAATTTTGTTTCTCATATTTTTCGGACCATAAATGAGTTGTGAAAGATCTGGTATTTCTCTTTTCTTTCTTTGTTCATTTGTTTATTATCAATTTTTTGGTATATCTGGTCATTGATTAGTTTTATAATTGATATGATTTGCCTTAATATAATGGATACTACAATGTTGTAATATTAAATTCCCTGCATTGCATAGGGTAAAAGTAGTCAAATTAAAAACATAAATAATTACAAGGCAAAAATGTAGTGAAAGTATATCACCTTTGCAAATCGTGATCAACAAATTCAACATGACCAAATCCTTAAAAAACCATTTATTCGGATAACTAAATCAACTCCCATGACTTCTCTTGCTTCCTCAAAAAGTCTTTTTGGAAAAACAAATGACTAGATGAACCTTAACAACATAGAAAATTTATAAAGCAAACCATTTACATGTTTAAGTAGTAAAACTTATAGATCATTCTCTTCAACATCATAGGATAGATTTCCAACAAAAACTCTCTTTTCTCCACAAGGTAGATTTTGTGAAAGATTTCTGGGTTATATTCGAGAAAGTTCTTTTTTTTTTTAAACATGTACATCCAAAATAGAGAAAGAACACTTCTCCGCGAGCAATGAATAATAATACATCAATTTGGAAAACTAAAAAAAAATCTCAGAAATGTTCAATGACAACAAACATATAGGAACTTCTTATAATAGATCTATCAGAGAAATGTAAGAGGAAAATAAAGCTAGCAAAAAGTAGCATAATTTCATCTAAACATTTGCACCTTTTTGCCCACAACAGGGACAATGTAGGAAGAGCTATCACTTGAATCTGAGTTCTTTGAAGCTGAAGTAGGTTTCTGTGTGATAACAATAAAGGAAGATTAAAACCATCTTAATATATAGATTTAACAGATTCCAGTATTACAGTTCTAGAAACTAGTAAGTTTATTATTTGTATACAGAAAAAGTTTTGATACATTACAGGAAAATCATGATCCATTAATAGTTAGAAAAATGATATGCTATAATGGGATAGATGTCACATCATAGTGTCAATTTATAGTAACAATAGGATGATTCAAAAACTCAATATGCAAATACAGAAGTAGATATTCACATCACATAATGTGATCGAAGCAACACAAAAATCACAAGAGAGAAGACATACTTCCAAACAATATGACCAAGTTAGGTAGTTATTTATACTACCTAGTGTATGTACAAATATATGACACATACTTGAACACAATGGCATCATGTGTAAAAATGCTCCAGTAATTGTTTGATACAAGTATAAATATGACACATTTACTGGTTCACAAATATGAAATATTGTTTGATACAAGTATAAATATGACACATTTACTGGTTCACAAATATGAAATTGCAAAAGGCTTATTTGATTTATCTAAACTATATTAGATACATAATATAAATTTTGAAAAGTATAAAGACATAACTTGTTATGTTACATTGCTAGATGCAACTATTGTATTTGATAAATGATTTTTGGAGTTAAATGTGACCAAAGCCAACATTCTACCTACTAAGGCAAACTATGTTAGAGCACTTCCACAACAACATGATCCTTAAAGACATTGGTGTCGATATCATTACCTTTTTTCGATTTTGAAGAAGAGCCATCATCCAAGGCCTCTTCCGGTTCCCTCTTGAAGCCTAAACACAACCAAACAAACTTCTTTTAGTAGCAAGTTTATTGGAAACCCGATCATGGAAAAATTAAAGAAAAAAATTACCTTTTCTAAATTACTACACATCTGAATCTTCATCCTCAAGAGCAGTAGGAATCTTTTCCTTAACTTCTTTTCCCTTTTTCTTGCAACTCACCATTTTTCTGTAGCCTCTTCCGGTTTCCTCTTGGAACCTCAACACAACCAAACGAACTCCTTTCAGTAATACGTTTATTGAAAACCCAATCAATAGAAATTTTCAAGGAAAATAGATTACCTACTTTAGATAGCTTCACTTTTGAATATTCACCCTCAAGAGTTGTAGCAACTTTTTCCTTAATTTCTATCATCTTTTTCTTGGCTCACCATCTTCTCCGAGGCCTCTTCTCGTTTCCTTTTGGAGCCTAAACACAACCAAACTTCTTTCAGTAATTACTGAAAACCCAAATTACTTGTTCTAGGTAGTTTCAATTCCAAATCTTCATCCTCGAGGCAGTGAGAACCTTTTCCTTGATTTTCTTCTTTTTCTTGGCACCCGCCATCTTCTCAAAGGCCAATACTCGTTCCCTCTTGGACCCTAAACACAAACAAACATGCTTCTTTCAGTAACAAGTTTATTGAAAACCCCATGAATAGAAAATTTCAAGAAAAAGAAATTACCCGTTTTAGATAGCTTCACTTCTGAATCTTCATCCTCAAGATCAGTAGGAATATTTTCCTTCGCTTCTCGCTTATTTTTTTGGTGCCAGCCATCTTCTCCGAGGCCTCTCTTCGCTCTCTCTTGGAGCCTAAATATAAATAAACTTCTTTCAGTAACTAGTTTATTGAAAATTCAATCAATAGAAAAATTTTAAGAAAAATTTATCCGTTTTAGATAGCTTCACATCTGCAGATTTATTCCTAGACTTGCCTATGTTAATTAAACTGCAAAAAAAACACAATAATTAAGATATTGCAGCTTTAAAGCATCACTTTCCCGGTCCAAAGATCACAATACTTTACCCCAAACAAACAGTTCTAAGTTATCGGTAGATCTTCAAGCTGCGATAAATTTTGTAACATTCAGCATTATTTTAATTGATTCTACTTTTATCATTTAAACTCTATCAAATAGTGTTTTGTAATAGAAAATAATGCTAAAGTCCTAGAAAATAGGATTAGAATGATTTCTATGCTAAAATCAAGGACGGAAAAAAGTAGGAATACGACCATTACAAGGTTTTAAATATCGGTTATCGGGCATTTATCGGACGGTCAAATTTCTTATCGGATAGCGAAAATCGGGGATATATCGAGGATAAGTAGTATTTATCGGAGTGACATACTAGATGGTGTATATATAATATAATAATAATAAATAAAATCTAACCATGCTTAATGAAATATAAGCGTCAACGGATGTGAGCTTCGAGGTCGGGAAGGCGAGCGACGTCAGCAGAGGTGAGCTTTGAGGTCGGGGAGGCGAGCGACGTCAGAGGACGTGAGCTTCGAGGTTGGGGAAGCGAGCGACGAGGTCAACGGAGTTAGAGGGGAACATAGATCTAAAGCTCGATGGAGTTCGAAGAGGCTCGAAGGTCGAAGAACAGTCGCACAGAGAGGGAGAGATTCATGAAGGATTAGGGCTGAATTTGAAGTTAGAAACTTTATTTTATTGTCAAAAGCGGGTCGGGTCAGGTTTAAAAACTCACTAAGTAACAACCCACTACCCAGCAATTCAACTCAACACTCAGCCGATAAAGCCAATATTTTCTGTCTCCCTTATCGGTCGATAAGTGTCTTTATTGTCGATAACTCGTCGATAAACCTATAAAACGATAACCGATTAAAAATCCTACTTATCTTAGCGGAAAGCTCCTAAATCCGATAACTCGGCGATAATATCGGATTATCGACTGATATTTAAAATCATTAACCATTACCTTCAAACGCAGAGTGGAATAGGAAGTGAACTAGCTAAAACCCTAGAAAATGGTTCCGATATGAGGTTATCGTTTGACAAACAACGAATAAAATCAAATATTTAGGATTCAAATACCTGAATAGTGTTTAAATTTGATTTTTTATTCCTAAGGAGTATAAGTCAAGTATGGTGAATACTCGAATATTTGTGAGCATTTGTTTAGGGAAGTTGGCTAAGTTGCGAAGATTGTACACTATGGATCGTGTTTGAACCTTGGAAGCAATTTTTTACATAGACTTGATTCACATAATTTACTTAACCACTCTTTGACATTTTATTATAATTATTTATATCTTATTATCTATCTGTAGGAGTAAAACACTTACAGTTCCAAATTACAACCTAACCCACATTTTAGAACACTATTGAACAAAACTACTTCATCTAATGCAGCAAACACATCAGATGCAAATTTCTCATACAGTTGTGAGTGCTAGTAGGAGTAAAACACTTACAGGTCCATATTACAACCTAACCCACATTTTAGAACACTATTGAACAAAACTGCTTCATCTAATGCAGCAAACACATCAGATGCAAATTTTTTATACAGTTGTGAGTGCTAGTAAAAATCAAGAAACTAGCATAAAATAAGAATATTAGCAATCAAACCTCACAAGAATCAAGGCTCATTTCATCCATCATCAAAAAGAAACACATCAAAGATTACATCAAGTTGTAGATTCAAGAAGTATCCAAACTAATTGTTCCACTTAGAATTCAAATTAAAAACAAGATCAAAATACGTTACCTCGAAAACTTTAGGGAGCCTCAAGGAAACAAAAGCCATACAAGAAAAAGAAGTCAAAGAAATTATAGGATTCTCCAATACAAAATTTATCATACAATGATGACAACATAAGAAACGTAAAATATATCTAGATGACAACTACATGCTACTAACAATCACGAAATTAGTATAAAGAAATGATGTGACTGATCGAACCTCATGGGAATTGAGGCACATTTTGTTGATCAACAAAAAGAAACACAACAGAAAATAACATTAACTCAAATATTGCAACTCAATGAAACAAAAATGGTCCAAAAATAAAAAAGACAGACTTATTATAAGATTTCATCGCTAATCTAAAGCAGCAAACACATGTAACGCAAAATTTCTCAAACAAATGTGAAAAATCACAAGGAGAACAAGATATATCTAGATGATAACAACATTCTACTAAAAATAAAAAATAGTATAAATAAATAAAATCAATTATCAACTCACACTAGAATCAAGGCATTTTTCAACAATGAACGAAATGGAGACAGAATACTACGTGCTAAGTTATTGATTCGAGATTTTATTTGCGATCGGATCGCGATCAAGAACCTCTCCAAGTCAAGCAAAACCCTAGAAATGAGATGGAGATTTTTTTTATTTTTTGAGAAATGACATGGATATTTTGAAGAGATAAGGGTAGGACGGAGTGCAAGGATAAAAAGAGGTGTCATGTTGTTGTTGGTTGAGTTATGGGTTTGGTGGGTGAAAGAAAAGTAGGTGATGACGTATAGCCGGTGGAGTTCTTGGAGAAGTACGAGGATTCTTATAATTTGCACAAATTCACAATATAGTATCCTAACTTTTATACCCTAGACAATTTAATAATCTAATAATGTTCCCTTTAATATAATGCCCCATGAGGCGGATACACTAAGTAAAGATCATATACTCATAACCATGGATCTTAATTATGAAAATTTTCCAAGATAATACATTTGTATTCTATCTGTTTATGTTCTAGATTGTCAAAGGTAGTTAGCTCTGAAATGACTAATATATTTAACGCTAGTATGTATCCTTTTCTTAAAAGAGTGACTTGTTATTTTTTAAGACATAAAATTACTTTATATCTAACTTTGACTATTTCACATAAGTGGGGACACGTTCATGCTCATGCCTTCAATTTTTTTTCTAATGAGTATCAGATTCACTTCATTTAAGTAACATTTTTGCTCCCATTCGATCTTGCAATTTAGAATTTTTTTTAGCCTAACTATCTCAGTTGCATCTTCTATTAGGACTCATCTCTCTATTTCTTCGCACCTGGTGGCTAGTGATATCCTGACAGGATGTAGTTATTCTAATTCAAGGCTATCAAAATAATTGCCAGTAGTGAAGAATCTAGATCTTTTGAAATAATATATAAATATATTGAACATCTCATAATCAAAACAACAGGAAAACTTAAAAAATACATATTTGAGTGATTTTTCACACATAATTATTTTTAATTAACATACTGAAAATCTTAAAGGCTCACTGATGGTGAAGACCCTAAATATTTTAAAATGATACATATTAAACATCTCATAATCAAAACATTAGAAATACTTAAATGTGTGACTAAAAAACTAATTTCTCTCTTTTTTGCATGTGTCTACAAAGTATAATATTGGAAAGTCAAAGTGTTAAAAATGAAATGCATTAAGTTAGAATTTAGTTATAAATTAAGAGTCCTTATTTGAGTAATTTTACACAAATAATTCTTTTTAATTAACATATGTATTGAACATTTCAAAAACCTAAATATCTAAGTTTTCACTTTCCAAACTATCCTTTTCCGGTCATTAAAAAAAATCCTTTTTCATTGAGTTGGTTGCTTATAGGAAAATGCTGCATTTGTTCTATTTGATATAGGAAATTCTAGGCAAACGGTGTTTAATGTAGATAACTATGTGAACAAAGTATAATATTTTAAAGCTTAAATATTAGAAAACTCTCCTTAATTTTGGACAATAATTATATAACCCGATATAACTTTGAAAATATCAGAAAACCCCTTTAAGTTTAGGGGTTATCAAAAACCCCTTTAATTTTGAGATTATATCAGGAAACCCTGCTAAAAGCCATGAATTTAGGTGACTTTCAAATAAAATTCAAAATTTAAATATGGGTAAATTTCACTAAACCTTCAATAAGTTTGGTGTTTGGAACTAAATGCCAAATATCTTAAAAACTCTTACTAAACCCCCAATAACCTTTGGTAGAAAACCCTCAAAATTAATATCATTAGTTCATGTATAGTCTAATGACCAAAATATACCCCAATAACCTAATAAATTTTACATTTTTCACTTAACCCCAATATTTTTTCCGCAATAAAACCCAAAAGACCAGATGTTTATGATTTTTAATTTTTTCCAAAGGTTTTCTTGTAATTATTGGAATTTTCAAGAGGTTGATTGTAATTTTTGGATTTCAAAGGGGTTTGTTTCTAATTTTAGATTTTTTGAGGGGTTGTTTGTACTTTTTATAATTTTTAGGGTATTGTGTAATTTTCTCGGGGTTTATATGTAATGGTCTAATTTAAAGGGTCTGTTTACAATTTTCAAGATTTTTAGAGGTTGTTTGCAATTTTAAATTTTAGGGTGCTATTTGTAATTTGTTAGCTTTGTTTTTTGTAATTTTCATATTTGTCATGTGTTTCTTTGAAACTTTGAATTTTTAGGGGGTTATTTATAATTTTTGAATTTTAAGGGGGTGTTTGTCCTTTTTAGATTTTTAAGAGGTTGTTTGTATGTTATGATTTTTTTAGGGTCATTTATAATTTTAGAATGTTAAAGAGTCTTTTTTAATCTTTATATTTTCGAGGTTCATAATTTTAGAAAATCCTCATTAATGTTTGGAACTAAATCTCTAATATCTTAAAAATTCTCATTAAACCCCCAATAACTTTTTGGTAGACCTCAAAATTAACATCATTAGTTCATGTTTTTAGTGTTGTTCGTAAATTTATGGGTTAATTTGCAAATAAGAATGATTTGAGGGTATATACTGTCCTTGAGGGTTACTTGTAGTCGATGTAAAATTTTGGGATAACACAATTATGGAAGTTAAGTGCAAAAAATATAATTTTTTTTGGTGTTTTCTGAAATCATCAAACTTACTGAGGATCTAGTGAGAGTCGCAAATATTTTGGGAGTTTGTGCTCAATTCAAAGTTACGGGAGGATTTATTGAAATTTACTTAATAACTAAGGAGACGTGAATTTTTTTTAGATTTTTTAATTTGGATAGTTACAATTTTTTTAGAATTAATAAATATTTATTATTAGATTTTCTACTTTTTATAGATAGAATTTTCTAATTATGGATATGAATAATTTTAAATTAAATGAAAATTCTTAGGAAGATAGAATTTGTTGGACACGGGTCATCTTCTAATAGGATAGAGAATTAGTTCACCGTTTGATCTCTTTTCATATAAATTTTTGGTTAAAGATTTTACCTTTAAAATATTTGAATATGTATTATTAATTATGATAAGATTAGAATGTAATATTTAAAAGGGTGAAAGGTTGTATTGACCATGGAATGTTTTTCCCAGACTCGCTCTTTTATGAGTATGATGATGATATGAGATGATATGATCTTCCTGATATATCTTACTGATATAATTGTAGTTGATAACTCTGCAGATGTTTAATGTGTGTATATTAGTTTCCCCCAAAAATAGTTTTTGACTGTTCTGGGAGATATGTCTAGAACTCTGAGGTCCTATCCGACTTAGTAGAATAAGATCAGATATAGAAACACTTCATCTGCTGATTGTGCAGTGTATCATTTTACATTTGAACATCTAGTCTACTAAACTATCAACTGTTTGGCTTGGTTATATTATTATGGGAACCACAAGGCATTCTTAATTTAATCAATGAACTGCTTCACAAGCTTCCTTCTCATGATGGGACTTTTCTATCAAAAACTGGCAACAAAGGAAGAAAGTAAATATGCTGCATTATAAATGCAGCTGAACATTGATAGACACATTAGTATATATGATGCGTGTTCATTCATGAATCTTGTGCTTCTGCAGTGTATTAATAATTCCAGTCAAAACTTATTGATTATGACTTTAAACTTGTCAAACCAAGGGAGGGAGAAACAAAAATCTGAGTCTGCGGGTGGTGATAGTACTGCTGCTTCAGAGTTTAAATTCAAGTATCAAAATGGCATGCTTCATTCAGTTACAGGGAAGGCTCAAAGTATGTTCTCTCTCTTTGTATTTTTCCTCTCTGAGTACTTGTGTTCATTCATATGTTGCCCTTTTGTATAACCAAGCATCCACATAATGTAAATGTATAATGCAATTCATTTATTTGTAAACTTCGAGACAATATGCACATGCATCTCTTTAGTGCAAAGCCTTGTATCTATGTATCAATATGTATTCTTTGTTATGCCTCCTAAAAAATGAATTTTATGACTACAAGAAGTTTTTATAACATTCAAGATGCTTCTGTTTGCAATTATTATGTATCCTCTGAAATGTAGATCATCACAGGTTGCCTCTTCATAGTACTATTGATTAAAATATTCACATTGATTGTCTGTTGATTCTTGAATGGCAGCTTCTGCTGATCATGGGAGGACAATACCAGATGCCTCAACAAATGGAGGTATAAATTATTCAGGTGTGTCTTTTCTCCAAATTGATGGTCATACATTTGTTTCATTCACCTATGTGGTTCAATCAAACTTTCAATTTCTGGAGCACATGGAACCTGGCAAGCAAATTTGAATTTGGGGGGTTCTGTGTTGTTTGTTGTTCTGCTTTCTTTTTTCTTCTTTCTTCTTTCTTCTTTCGTCTTTTGTAATCTTCTTTGAGTATAAAGGGTGCACATAAGTCCAACCACTTCATCAAAGAGAGAATAAATGGAACATAGAGAAGATGAGCATCACTTGCCTCTGTCACATGTTGTGATAGGAGGATTTAGTTCCTCTCCTCCAATTATTTCCTCACTTCTTGTGCACATGTTTTAAACTCTGGCCACCTCTTTCGTGTTCCCATGGTCTCTACTACACACTACACTTCGTAGGCAAATTTGGATTTTTACATAAAGCATGTTAATAGGAGCTATTTATTCACTATTTCTTGGCTTCTTCTGTGGTCTGTTTGCTATCCATGCAGTGCTAAAAGTCAAGGATATAACTGGGTAAAATATCATCAAGAGGATGAAAAAACTTTTTATCAATAGGCTAATTGTGGATTCATTCCTTGAAGTCCAATCAAGTCCAATGTGCCTTTGTTTTTAAATTTTGCTTCAAGCAAAATCTGTTTGATATTACATGTGCTTCTCTTTATGTTTTTATACAATAGGTCATGAAGTTCTTATTCATACACGGCTACACTAGAGTCTGTCATGTATGTTTTAACAACCCCTTGTTTGAAATGCCGCACATGGTTTTGGCCCCAACTTGGACCTTGTATGTAATTAGTTAACTAGGATGAAAGCCAGTATAGTTTTCAATAAGCACAGTTATAAACCATAACTTAGCCCTAACGTGGTTTTGGCATGATATTTCAATGTTACTTTACACTTGCTGCAGCTTGTTTTAATCAGAAAGATCCATTCTGCTGTTCTAGATTACTGTGTCATCTTTAAGCTAATACATCCCTGCTTTCTTTAATTAGCATCTATACCAGGTCCGCTTGCAATGAAAGTTTACCACCCACAAGGAAGTTATCGCCTAAGGAAAACACTTGGCTATCTGTACCAGCAGAGAGCTGCAAAAGAGCATAGCCATGATTCCGTAGGTGTACAACTCAAGCAGGACAAGGCCATGTTATCTTCACGAGTCCCATATGCTAATATATCATCGCATGAGGTACAAAAAGAGGATGTTCCTCAAACAAAGGTCTGTATTTCCTTCTCTAATTAGGATTCTGACTGCAGGTTCTGGTCTGTTTCTTTCTTGTGTACTTTTTCTTAAGATGCATCTTTATCTTGCATGATATCAGTTGGTGGATGTCCTTTCCCCGCCCTTTACTCTTATCTGATCATTGTATGTGGACTGTATAGTACTAGAGTCGCTAGCATACAGATACTTACGTTAGAACCTCTGATCAGCCTCAAAATTGAGATTCATAGTTTAGCATGGAAATGGGTCTTGGAGTTCCCCAACAAGCAGCAGCTTCATTCTACGGTATATTGTTATCAGAAATACCAGGAGAAAGTTTACTATTAGTCTATTACCTTTCCGTATTCTTTGGATCCCCTACAAGTTTCATTTTACCTGTGTAATATGTATTATCATTTATGATTTTTTTATAGATCCATTTGCTTGCCACTGAGGCCACTGGAAATTCATGGGTTTACATTGTAGCAAATAATTGGTTCCTTCCTCTTTATTCAAACCTTCATTAGGAGATCTGCTTCTCATAATACACGACAAGTCAAAACATCCACATAGAAGTGCACCTGGAAAAAAATATCTGCCCCTTCGAAATTAATTTTATTTAAGAAAACCAACAAACATTGTCCGGTCTTTTTAACTTTGGCATAATACCACAAGTATCTAATCCTGGCAATGGCATTGCCTACAAGTAAAATGCACGTATTAGTCAATAATAATAAAAGAATAAGACCTATTACTTAAAGCTAAGAAAGATTAGAGCATATTTTCAATCACTTGAAATAGTATAGCATAACAAATGGGACAATTCAAATGCCTTTTTAAATTCTTCTCTGGAATGGAGGTGTCCTACTGTTAGGCAATTTTAGAGCTTAGTTGCTTGATACAAATGAGTGTCAAACATGCTCGATATTGAGATAAATATTATCATATTCTTTGCCAACAATGAAGAAATACTCATCTTTTATTTAGGGGGAAAAGATTCATGTCTGGCACGGTCATAAGTTGCTTTTAGTTTGCTACAAATTTCCCCCTTGAAACAATTAATCATGATTCTTTGTTTTGGTCTCCAAATTTGGGCCTAGCAGGAGTAATTTTTTGTAATATAGATGACCTAGAAAGGCACAAAGTCTTTTTTTCTCTCTTTATCACAAAGAAATTTTAATATATTTTCTAAATGTGTAGTACAGTATGTTCCATGTGATAACTGTCACTTCGTGTTTATTTTTATAATTTCTTCTTTATTTGAAGCGTGAAACTCATTGTTTCATAAAAATACATATATATGGGGTAGGCATGTATATTCTTTCCCCTGCGAGAAACCTGTGTTCTCCTGACATAGTCGATCCAACTGTAATAGCAATGTTAGAACCTGTGGAAACTAAGGGAGCTGCATTCACCAGATTTATTAGCCCTGATACATACATTAACCCACAGCATGATTGTGTTATCATCTTCTCCTTCCCCTACCAAAATGGGTTGGTTGGAAAGCACAATGAACTGAAGTACTTCACAGATCTTGTTTATTATCCGTCTATTCGGTCATATTTGATTCGGTAGTTAACATAACAATAAATGAATAATTTTTAGTATTCTGTTTTTAAAGAAAAGACTTAACCAATGTATATTCGATTTGTTTGTTTAGTAAATATTCGTTTATGTTTTTCTACTTTTATATTACTAAATTATATTATCTTTTATGTGTGCATAATATTGTAAATAAATACTATATTAATAATTTATAAACATATACTATAACAATTTTTATAGTCAAATATCATAATAACATTTAGGTAAAGCTTTAAAGAAAATAAATAAGAAAATACTTCACATATGGGATCCGAACTCAAGACCTCATCTTTAAGTAACTTATGAGTTACCAAGTGTATTTCTCAGATATTTGTGAACCATTAATGAATATTCGGCTAATTAACAAATTGAATTTAACCATATTTCTATTCGACAAACTCGAATTTGAGTTCGTCAAAATGACCGAATTCGAATCTGAATACCATAGTATTCGATTCGACTCAGTTTGTTTCCAACCCTGTGGACAAGAAAGGGTCTAACATTAATCCTAGGATGCCAATTGGTAAATAGAATATACTTACCTTCTTAGTCATTCTGTTTAAACTTGCCCACAAGGGAGTAGTAGTCCTGTCCTAGGCTGAGGAGGGTATGAAGGAAGGGGAAAAATCGTAGTTCTGCAACACTTGCTATAAGTAATTGCATTCAACTCTAAGATAGACAAGTTAGAGTTCAACAAAAGAAATTTTCGTATAGTTTGAATTCAGTTGATGAACCCCACATGAAGGTTGAATAGTTGATAGTATAATTCTATGTGAATTCAGTTGATGAACCCCACATGAAGGTTGAATAGTTGATAGTATAATTCTATGTGAATTCAGTTGATGAACCCCACATGAAGGTTGAATAGTTGATAGTATAATTCTATGTACTTTGTACCATATAAATTGACATATGCAACATCGCCATCAGCATGTATATTTTTGTCTAAAAACATGATACTAAGCCTTGGACCAAGACTTATGAGCAACTTTAGCTGTCAGAACGTCCGCTAGCTGCAGGCAACGTGCCAAACGTGAGTATATTGTAAACCATATATCCGTACCAAATACAAATTCTTGGTTATGTACTGTTTTCTTACATAGATAAAAGGTGCCCCCTTAGCAATTGACATCAACGGACAGATGTAGGGAGAATCTCTATACTGATATTTCTAATTCTATGAGGAGAGAAAGCATCTATTGCAGATTATGCTTATTGTTTTCTCTGTATATGTTTAATTTTAATTGATTTCTTACTTGTGATTCCTACTTGCATGAATGTAATTTTTCAAAACAATTATTAACTACTAGTATCTTGGGAGTAGCAAGCCCTCTGTTGTTTATAGTTTCCTCGGGGACAAAAGGTAGCATTGACTCAATAGGACTGGTGTCAAGTTTATGTTAGGACATAATATAATTTTTTTTTTAATTCTTTGGAGTTCTTATCGAGCAAGAGTTGGGTCTTCATAGCAACCTTTTGATGGGAAAGTGTTGCCGAGATAGTAGACAATTATTATTGGTAGAAGACGAAAGGAGGAGAAAAAAGATTAAACAAAGAATACTGACAGCATGAGTTGCAGTGAGCAAAAGAAGAAAGGGAGGAAAAAGAAAACAGCGAATTAGAAGAATACAGACAGCACTAATGTGAGAATTGCAATCTGGTTCCTTTGTTAATGTAATTGGGAAAGGAGACATGTGGCAAAAGGATCTGAGCACCTCCAGTCTGATATACATCAAGATTTTAATGTTGGTTGTCTCCATGATGATTCCTCTCTTAATTGTTCAGGTTTCTGCTTAAGGAAACAATCGGACATGAACAGCCTTCTCATGATTCTTGCGGGGCTGGTTGGCAAATAGGAAACCTATGTTATTGCTTTTGCATTATAAGCTTATGCAACCAAAGAGCATTAGTCTATTCTGTAGTGGGATCCATAGAATGTGAATTCATAGTAATGGATCATACAACTATCGGACAAATTGACCACTTCATATCAGAATCGTTATAAGATGGACCTCATCTCTGCTTTCAGTGTGCGTAAATGGATGGATTACATTCTACAATGTCGAAATTCGTTTATGTTTACTTTTTTTAAATCGATTCTCATAAACCTACAGCCACGTGAGAATACGCAGTTTATTTGTGAAACTTTCTAATTACCTGTCACTATGTTTTATGCAGTCTCTTCTATATAGAGTATCTGTCTCTTTCTATCAGGAAACTGAATGCTGTTGTATTTCTTGAATAGTATCAAACTCTTTTTAAATATTTCCACACAGTTTTGAACATTCTTTGGAGACCTCAAGAGGATTACCATCGAATTTCCACATTTCAGACTATTCATTTAATCAACACCCTTTACCGCTTGCACTTTTTGTAGTCGTTCTGAATAATTATGAAGAGAGTTATTTTTCAGCATATTTATATTCAGAATTATCAGGTGAATTTTTTCTTAAGCTTTTGTACGATCTTGTTCTTCTTTTAATCAGTGATCATTTTTCCAGAAATATTTTACAGTCAGGTAATAGCATCCATGGCTATATTTTGCCCTTGTGTCACACAAGAAATGCTTGGCCGTCATTCAAGTTTTTATTCAAGCACCTCGAAGAATTGTTGGGATTAGATCCAAGATCGAGCAGGTCTGAATTGGTAATGGAGCCTTCACAATCTCATTAGTAATTGCACTTAGGTGAGTACTAGATTGTCAATGCGAATCATACTTTTAGTTCTTCTTGCCCTTATAATTTAACATTAATCTAGTAATATCTTTTTTTTTTCATATTTTGATTATTAAATCCTATGAAGAGGACGAACAATATGGTTTATGTTGGATGATTGGTATTTAATACTTGGTAGTCTTTGTATACACATGTAATATAGCTCTTGGCACCGTGCAGCGGCCAGTTGTAAGCATTATGTCTGGCTAGCTGTCGATACGTGTTCTGGCAAAGCAAATCACCAAATATTTTAGAGAAGAGTCGAAATGGTAAGTCTTTGTCCAGAGGTGTGATTGTTTTGAAATCGCTTTATGCTGCTTCCTTGCATAGTGTACGCTACATCATCTCATGATAAGTGGAATTGCCAACTTTTGCTTCTTTTTAAACAGAAATATGTCGAAGGTCGTTTCAAGAGCTGGAATCGCCTAACTAGCAGCTGCTGGAGCCGCACGTTTCAGATGGGTAAAGAGGTTTATGATGGTGGAATCCCCAATTTCAATCACTCTCAACCTCGACGGATATGAAATTTTGTGATGAAGAGACTTGATGACCGATCAAAATTTCAAAATATTTTTTTATTTATTATGATGATTTAAATATCGGCCTGATCCTCGATACGACTGGACTTTGATATTTTGAACGCTACGCACGGATTGCATGTTATCCAGTTTCATCTTCGTCATGCTTCCTCATCGGAGAGAATTTAGTTGAGAAACAGAACCCACCAATTTTGTCGGGTCCTTGTCATCGGGGGTTACTCTAGTAGCTTTTAGAAGGGTTTGTGATCTCGTCTTGTTCTTCTCTTTTATACCGACCACTGAATTCCTATCGCGTAGTGATAGCTGACGGTTACGCAAGAAAGAGAGAAATTTCTTATGCTGTCTGTGCGCAAAAAGCATTGAAGAACTCATGAGCCCCCGCTTTTTATTGGGTCCCGTCTAAAAGGTGAGGGCTACACGGCTCGTGCATGCATAGTTATCATTACTTTTTATCTTGGAATGTTCTGCCAAAAACACTGAACGAAATAGTACAGTTTGAAGTGGGCCGAGTCGGGCTGACGGCGGTTCTCAGTTTCTCTTCAGCCGTTGAATCCAGATTCATGCACGTAACAAACATGCAAAGGAGCGGAGGGCGGGGGGGGATTGCAGAGGTCTCAAGTGGAAAAGCCTTTGTAGGGAACAGATTTGAGGCCCAATTCAATATGAGAACAGGTTTATTCTATTCTCTCTAAACGCTAATTATGAGCGTCTTCTTTTTTTTTTCGTCATATTTCGGGGTGGCACATCACTACCATCCATTTCTATCATTTTCAGATTGTATGATGCGCCTGTGCTATTAAGCTGTGCGAGCGGTGGACCACCGAAAGATTTTCGTATGGCGGTCAACGGTCCCCCGTTGTCAAATGTTTCAAATTTTTGGATAAGGAAGAGCTCAATCATTGATAAAAAAATTATTAGGTTAATGACAGTGAAGTATTACCAGCCCGTTATCAACGGTCCCGTTATCATTTTCGTATGGCGGTCAACGGTCTCCGTTATCATTCATAATTTAGTCCCGTTATCAAATGTTTGGTTAATGACAGTGAAGTATTACCAGCCCCGCCCCCACAACACCACACCCCAAACCCCAACCCCAAAAAAATTTTTTTTTTTTTTTGGTTGGTGGTTTTGTCAATTAGGAAACGGTTTGAAATTTGAGACAATACGCGTGCTTTTGATGCGTTTTGGATCATAGTAAAAACATCAAATATTTAAAAGTTTAACTTTATGAGAAAATGCGGTTCTTTAAGTAAAACAAAATTAGTCTTAGCAATTAATAGGTATCATGATGTAGAACACACAGCAGACGCGTTTATGTCAAAGTGGGACAGTCGCAAACCCAAATGCGGGCCTGGTCGAAGAAAATAACTAGTTTCGAAGAAACGGTCGTAACTTTCAAACCGTACGTCGGAATGAGACGAATTATATATGAAAATCGACTATCTCGACGAGACGGAGCCATCCAAACCTACCCTTCCGGGTTTGGTTTGTGTTCTCTGTTTCGTCAAATTTCTTACGGTTTGAAAGATATTTGTATTTTTGTTCGTTTTACTATTTTTAGTAATATTTTATGAGTCTGTTTTGTTTAGGAAACAAATCCGATTTTGATCTCAGATTTGACCGGTGGACTTTCCTAGTAATAAGGAGTCTTTTTAGAAGTTTTAATATTTTAAGAATTCTTTTATTATTTTTGGAAGAGTTTGAGTCATTGTAGGAGTCTTTTTTTTTTTTTTAAGTAGAGTCTTGTAAGCCCTAGAGGCATAACTTTTGATTAATAAAATTTCGTTTTTCCTTAACATTTCTTCGTGGATTCGAAGCTCTTCGTGGATTCTAAGATTTTCCTTGGTGGATTCCGAGGCTACTACTTCCACGCTACGTCATATCATAACGAGACAAATTCTTTTATTTACATAAGAATGGCAACTTCAATACGGCCATATTATTAACAAAACTACAAATTTCTTTTTTTTTTTTCCGGTTTGCTGTGAAGCAGTTCCTCCAAATTGTTGCTTGTACGTGTTTGTACTTTGTATCAACCAAAACCTCTTCATTAAACAATCCCACCACTGCACGTGCAGTGCACGTATGGGAGATTCTTGTGCTAAAAAAAAATAATAATAAAAATCTCGGTCCGATACACGTCTACAGAGTACAACAAGTCACCAGTTGAGGGTCTGAGTATCCATAGATTTAAGAGCCCTTTTGTTTTCATTTTAAAAAAGTAACAATAATTATTTCACCTCGAAAAAAATAAATAAATAACAAATGCAAATTGCTATTCGGAAAAACTGCCAAAGCTTACAGTTTCTGACAATGGCCAGGATGTTTTCCCTTTTTCTATCACAAAATCTCAGCCGTCCATCTCATTCAGTCGGCTCTCAAATCCTTAACCCATATACTTTCGTGCCTTTTATTATAAGATAACAGGTTATTGGGTTATAATAAAAGCTACTGTAATATAATAGGAAACCAACCCCGTCCCCCAACAATTATCAGAAAACCCTCCTTTAACTTTGGGGGTTATCAGAAAACCCCCTTTAGCTTTAAGGTTCTATCACGAACACACACACCCTCCAATGGATTTTTGATGGGAGAGTTTTTTTTAGCAAGAAATCAGATTCATGTGCTAAACTAAGTTTCTATTTTTATTTTTTTATCACGTGGGCGTGAAAATGCCTACTTGGGGGTATTTTAGTCTACAAAAAAAATTAAGATGATACAACCTTAAAAATAAAAGGGGTTTTCTAATAACCCCTAAGCTTAAAGGGGGTTTTCTAATAACCCCTAAACTTAAGGGGGTTTTCTGATATTTTGAAAGTTAACGGAAGTTTTCTGATGATCATCCAAAGTTATAAAAGGGGTTTTTTTTTCGGACATTAAACCATAATATATAAAGTATATACTTCGGTAAGCACGATTTAACGGGCTAGGACAAAACAGTAATTTCCATTTCATTTGTGGGCCCTGATTATTTGTGGGCCCCGATTAGCCAGTTGGTGGCCGAACCCTTATTCTGCACACTTGAACAGTAAAAGTCACAATGAACATTCGCTCTCCCTCATACTTGACCGTCAAATGAGACAAAAACAACATCTAATGAGAATTTGAAGTCAACAAAAACACAGATTGGTATTAAATTGTCATCGTATTTGGGATCAATTACAATCTTTCAGTTTAGAATTATTTTAGCATATAATCCATCAAAAATAAGTTAGGTTTTTTTTTTTAAAGAGTGATGATGTTAATAGAGCCCACTATCCACTTCATTGTAGTTTGTAAGTAGTGAAAATGAGTGTATTCCAGGCTTCTAGCTAGCATTTATTCTTAAATGTGTATTCTAGTCCGTTGGCTGAAACTGAATCGTATTTGACAAATATTTTCGAAATAAGTCGTTTTTTTACAAACAAGTTTCTAAAGATTTCTAAAACCAATATTTCTCTCACCCGTGTGATTACACTATATTAAATATAGAACCTAAATTAGTCCGGGGTAAAATAAAAAAAAATATCCCGGGTTTGCGGACGCGATTACACCCAAACCCGATAGCAACGCAAAAAAAAAACCCAATCTCCGTCGCCCCCCGCCCCAAAAAATGCTGACCCGTCACCTCGAGGGCGAAAACCGTCATTTCGCCCAAAAAGCGCGGCATGCATTTCGGTGAAAAGCCTGCCCCGGATGACGTCACCAGGGGCAGAACCGTCATTCCCGGCGTCAAAATAATCCGGTCAATCAAAAGAGAGAGAGGCGGACATCGCTGTGAAATCACAAGCGCTACGGCGCGGGTGCAACCCCTGCCACGCTTTAAATCGTGCCGCGGTCTTTTCTCGTCGTAACAACGGCGGTGACGGGACCGCGGGGGTGAGGCTATCGCGCGGTAACCGCCGGCTGCGGAGGGCCTCTGATGGTTGATTGATCGGACGGCGCGTGAATCGCCCTGTCGAGCGAAATCGATGATGAATGATGATGATGATGATGATGAATGTGACGACGGGTCCGGTCACCCCTCGGGGCTTCGGTGACCGCGTGTTGGGCGCCGCATCCATGCATGGACTGATGGGTATTTAAGGGAGGCCACGCCCGTGCGTCGCCATTTGCCAAATGGGCTCTCCATCCCTCTCCTCCCAATAATAATAATTAAAAACAAAAAACAAAATCAATAATAATAAGAAAAACATGCAACATGCTCTAACACAGATTTTATGGTAAATTATAATGGAAGAAATTTTCGATTTAAACACATTTTAACTTTTTTTTAACCGACCCACTCTTATTTAATTTATAATAACCGACTCATTTGGTGGTCACGTCAGCATCGTGGCCACGAAGAGGGATGATTTTTTTTAAACTCGTTGCTAAATGGTCGGGATTGTCAACCCCGAATATTTTGCACGACATGTCTAATAAACAGGCTAAATTAGTCGGGGTTGTCAATACCGACTAATTTAGCACATTGTCTAATTGGTCGGAATTAGGAACCCCGACCAATTCGAAAGCCTTTTTTTCGAAATGGTCGGGGTTCCTAACCCCGACCATTTAGCAGAGACTTTTGAAGCAAAAGAGATGAGAGGATAAGGCAAAATGATCGGGGTTGGGAACCCCGATCAAATCGTGTAGGTGCACAAAATGGTCAGGGTTCCCAACCCCGACTATTTTGTAGAGCTCGGATGAGATCCTAAAGAGTGCTTTCACCTTCGATGAGAGCTCGAATGAGATCCTTGTCTGGTTGTGTGTGAAGTTGGGAGTGCATGACATCCCCGTCGACTCGAACCGGCTGTGAACATTCGGCTTGAGCCTGCTGTGAGCCGCCAGCTTCATCATGTGCACGGCTTGAGCCTGCCCCCGTGTGTCCTCAGAACCGTCAACGCCCGTACTCAATTGGTCGCTCCTCACGTCCATCACGTCTTGCATTACGCGTCCTCTGAAGAGTGGGCTGAATCTTTTTTATCATGCGAAGGAACGTGTTCCTCGGATCTGGCTCGGTAGTCATTCGCAATGCATCATGCGTCATAGTAGAAAGCTCTTCGAGCTCTTGTACCGATAAGATAAAAACTAAAAGAAAATATTATGAAGTGGATGATAATAAAATAAAACTCACAAAATAACTGTATATTTTGCTTACGCACTTACCAACTCTCTCTCAACTGGGCCTCTTCGTATGTACTCCTTAGGGGCTTTGTTCTCCTGAAATATCCACCGACGAGTAATCCCCCAATACCATTGCAAATACACACCTAAGTCAGGTGCGTCATCCCTCTCCATCACCACTTGCTCCTCCCTCAACTCCCACATCTCGATGTAAGCATGGCGAATATATCCCCAATTTGCATGATGTGCACCTTTTCTGGGATATCACTCTATTCTCTCCACAGGGACCGAAATATGTTGTTGTAGCCCAAATTGTCAGAGCACACGGTCAAGCACGTGCATCTTAACAATCTCAAAATATATGATTGGGATGCGAGCACGCCATACATCCTCACATTCCCTGCAAATATCTGGTAGTGATTCTAAAACTAGCTCATATGGCATGCACTTGACCTATAAAAATTTAAGTAAAGCAGATATCAGTAATAAATGATGTAATGATTGAATATATTTAGATATTATGATTTAATATATGTTCATCATCCATTTGATCAAGCTCGTTCCAGTAGAAGTTTTCATGTCCCTTTTGTGAGGTATGGCAAGTTCTGGACACATTCCATCTATTTTATATACAATGAGTTAGTATAGATTGAAATAAATGTATAAAATTACATGTTGGACACATTCCATCTATTTTATATACAATGAGTTAGTATAGATTGAAATAAATGTATAAAATTACATGTAATTATATATATTACAAAATAACTCACAATGAGTTAGTATAGATTGAAATAAATGTATAAAATTACATGTAATTATATATATTACAAAATAACTCAGTCTAACGAAATATAGACATCGAGAGCACGAGTCTCCCTCAAATCTGGGCAACCCAAATGCAATCTCTCCCAGGACCATATCTGTAGCAGAGTGAGACAACCCTTAAATTTTTTGTTTTGAACAAGTGCCACTTTGGTCATCTCCCTATATAGATATGCTAACATGGCACTCCCTCATGATAATTCTCCACAATCCTCAAGATCCTCCAGGAGTGGTAACTACCTCACATGCACCGAATCCTTCGTAGAATCTAGAAAAAGAATAGTACCGATCATATGAAGTATGTATGCACGGGCATACATTTTGATGATCTCCTCGGTCGCATCGATCGGTGCATTCATGTAATTATTTCTCAACCATTCAAGCTTGATCTTACCACCCTTCATGTGAGGTACTTGACCCGACAATTCTTCGCACTTCCCTACCCAATTAAAGTCGTCGCTACTCGTGATAGCATCTCCATACACTCTGAGTCCAAGTAAAACCCCAATATCCTGCAATGTAATTGTCGACTCTCCTTGGTACAGGTGGAATGTATTTGTCTCGGGCCTTATTGTTCAACCAGTGCCGTCAAGAGAGCCCAATCAAGTCTCACCCATTTAATTTATGAGCACTCAAAGAAGCCTGTTTGACGGACATAAATTTGGACCTGTGGGTCCATCAAGTCCCAGCTTGAATATGCATAAGTACGATCAACGATAGTAATGCTCGGGGCCTACATACATTAAACAGTGCAAATATTTAGTAACAATCAATAACTTAGAATAATTGATATGATTGAAAATATAATTTACAACTACTAATGTAATTTACCTCCCCATAGTCTATCTTCGCGGATCGATGTCAATCTTGGTCATAAAGGACCTCATACGTCAATGGACCCGCCTCCATACCTATACATATGATGATATAAATGTGTCAATGCTATGATGTATGCAAAAATAAAAGTAGAATAAAAGTATAGATTTTGTATATAATCATTAACTTATAAATGAAGTGGAATAAAACAGTTTGCCTCATAACTTGTGTGATTGCTTTTAATTTGCTTGAGTTTGACCAACTTTTTGATTACGTAATCACGAATAGTATCAACCAGTTGGTCTTTATTCTCGAATAAATCACCAACTCTGAAAGGGACCTCATCATCTTCTCTATGAGATGAACTTTCACCAATGCGCATATATATCTTGTACTGTGGAAGCACGAACCCACTCATCATTTTCAAATTTGTCGGGGGGTGGGGGGTGAGGGGTGGGGGAGGTCGTGGGGGGTTGGTTCTTTGTACTCAACATATTCATTATTAACATAAGCTTCATCGGGCCAATCTGGATTCTCTTCATCATATTCACTCACAAATTGCATGTTATCAATTAATACACTATCTTCATCTTCACCTTCAGAGGCGTTGCTTCTTTTATCCTCTTCAACTGTTGCCCCTCTTAACGGCCTCATATTTTCATAAAAGACTTTATTGTTCATGACATTTAACGTTCCACCGAATAAAGGTGTACCACTGTGATATTAAAATTGAGTCTGCTCTATTTCACTCGAAGAAGAAAGAAAACCATCAGACTTAACTCCCAATCTAACATGCGTGAGAATTCTCCTGGAGGGTTGAATATTTAGCACGAACTATGTGGCAACTTTTCAATAAACAACTCTACTGTTGGTTGTGATTTGCTCAAATTAAACATAATACTCGTATGATGATCATTTCAGATCTCAACTGTGGACGTTCTATCAAAAGTTATGGGTCAATTGCATATTATTTTTAGTCGGTACTCTCGTGAGTTAATTACCGTAACTCGATGTAATTCGTTAACTAAGTCAAGGTAACAATATGATTCCGAAATCATTAACGGCGTTGTCAACACTCCGACGTACGTTGGCATATTATTCATTCCATAATTATTTTTTTCACCATAAGAGCAAGCAATAATAATCATATTGTTCAACCTATGCAAAAGAAAATTATATCATTTAAATGCAAAAAATTTCAAAAATATTATCAATTACAACCCTAAACCCTAAATTACAATCCTAAACCCTAATTACAATTCTAAACCCTAAAATTGACCCCCAAATCCTAAACCCTAAAATTGAGTATTCTATGTCCTAAATGTTTAATTTCAATTGCAACAAGAATAAATTTTCTAAATAAACCACTACAAATAGAGTTCAAACCCTAGAAATTCATTTTTGAGAAAAAACCCCCTAGATTTCTACATGTTAAAATAGGAGAGAATGTAGAGAAATTACCACTCAGAAGCTTCAGGATGAAATTGGGTTAAAAATTGAGGTTGAAATCCAAGATTTATGACAAATAAGGGTTTGGGGAAGAAAGTTTGAGAGCTGGGAGTCTTAGCCATTTCTAGCTCGACTCGTCCATGGGGACAAAAGTCTCTGCTAAATGTTCGGGGTTGGGAACCCCGACCATCTCGAAAAAAGACATTCGAATTGGTCGGGGTTCCCAACCCCAACCAATTAGACAGTGTGCTAAATTAGTCGGGGTCGGCCCGACTAATTTAGCATGTTTATTAGACAGGGCGTGCAAAATAGTTGGAGTTGACAACTCCGCCTATTTAGCAACGAGTTTAAAAAAACGCTCCACTTCGTGGCAACGATGCTGACGTGGCGACGAAGTGAGTCGGTTGTTGTAAATAAAATCAGAGTGGGTCGGTTTTAAGGAAAAAAAAGTTAGAATGAGTTTAAATCGAAAATCTCTTCAATTGTAATATTACTACTACATAGGATTTACATCTTGAGAAGGGCTTAACTATCAGATTGGTAATAATAATTTTAATATATATATAACACGTGCTTTCGATATATTATTTCTATTTTCTATGACAGCATTAAGGTATTAATAATAGATTTATGCTTGCATTAAGCATGAATGCTCATTCATGCGAATAATCTTTAAAGAGTACTCACGTGACTATCTCTTGATCTTTTGTGGACCCATTTAAACTGCCTGTACGGTAATAACTTAATCATAAGACAAGAATAAGATGGTTAATAGCCTGAATTTTTTGTTAAATTTGTATGGTTTGAAAAAAAAAACTTGTTTATATTGAACATAAATATTGATGAAGGTTTCATTAGAGGTCATGTGATGGTTATATGATGCTTTCGCATCACATTATTTGCCAACCTGTAACCATTTATGCCTTATTGCAAGAGGAAAGTAAGTTTTAATGCTTCAGAGGTCATGTGATGGTTAATAGCCTGAATTTTTTGTTAAATTTGTATGGTCATGTGATGGTTATATGATGCTTTCGCATCACATTATTTGCCAACCTGTAACCATTCATGCCTTATTGCAAGAGAAAATATTATCACGTCGAGTGGTGTGTTGTGCTAAACCAATCTAGTAACATTGCCTTTTAAGGAGGGTAAAATTGCAAATAAACGCTCTCTTCGGGCATTGAATGTTATTAAATGAATAGATGACGAGTAGTGTTGCTAAACAGTATCCTTATCCGATGAAATATCTGTAACCGTATCCATTAGGATATGGATATGGTTATTCAAACCTATAACCAATAGGATATGGTTATAGATATGGTTTTGTAGTAAAATATCTGTATCTGTATCCGAAATATCCGAATATAGATTAGTCATACTCTAACGATAGTTTTGATTCTTAGATTATGGATTTATGGTTAATTTTGATGATCAAGATGTCCAATCTTAACTTTTCAGTTACAATGAACATATTGACGAACTCTTTTGTATCACATGAACTATATTTTTCTCAATACTATCTAGTTTTCTCATATATCCGTTTTGTATCTGTATGTATATCCGCTTATATATCAACATGTATATCTATAACCGTATCCGATTTTAGCGGATATGGTTACGAATTTTCCTTACCGAGGTATATCCGTATCTGTATTCGAGATGGGTAAGTGGATATGAATATGGTAAGCATCATATCTGAGCCGTATCCGAACCAAATGCGCTCCTAATGACGATGGTCATCTACAAATTATCTAGATTTCATAATTGATAACTATACTAACATTAGATTATGATTGTAAAAACATTTTAACTTCTTCTATTGTTTTTATTAATATTAATAATATAAAATTGATGGTGGAATGTATGTTGTTCTGTTCTGACTTACCATAAGGAAGTCAATTTCCAAAGTTATAATTTCCAATTGACTCTTCATTTGGAATTGTTTCCGACAAGAACCAGACCAACAAAAAAAAACTCTACAAAATCAAACCAAGACATTCCAAGATACATCCCTCCAAATAAAAAAATATGATGATTACAGTGAGCTTGTATCATCTAATTAGACAAATATTTCACTTTTGACTTGTACTACTTGGAACCATATCCAACTCAACCTACATGGTTTCATAAAATATATATGAGCGTTAGTCTTCAATCTCTTTTGGTATTATGTGATTTAGAGGGGAACTTCTCTGCACCTCAAGTTTGGATATGGATTTTTATTGATTTCCCATAATGTTTCAACATTACATGAAAACATTAAATTAATCACCCTGTCGTTTTCTTTTAGAACGTTTGGCAAAAAAACAATGTTGCATAGGGAAGAACATATATGTAAATAAATTTAAGTTTGTTAGGGTATAAACGTGTAACCCTAAGTCTAGGTCATAACTTAACATTTTTTAATGTAGTGATAAGTTCCACCTTTGAAATAGTATCAGGGCAATCGAGGATTAAATTCCATTGCCCATGAAGCAAAATCAAATTAAAAAAAAATATGACCCTTGCATGAGTACATGTTTTAACCCATAGAAAAGATGTGCTACCGCGAAAAGATGTTAGAATATTAAATTAAAACGCTCAATTTTCACCGTAACTTTGGAGGTTTGATATAGTCACATGAACTTTCAATAACTTATTTTTCAAAATTTTCTACATTTTTTAAATATGCCAAAGTTATTAGTAATACATAAGCAAACTTTTGGCATAGAGTATTCGTATAGTTATGTCTAGGGCTAAGCATGGTTCGGTCCAAACCGATCCGAACCGACTCGAAAAAATCGATTTTATGAGTAGGCCGGTTCAGGTAGGATTGAAATAGTATCAGGACTGAGAGAATTGAATCCGTTGCCTTATTCTCATTATTCTGTTGCAATATATACAATCCTGGATTGCTATAATTTAGGCTACAATTAGGCTATAGTTACGGAATGATTTACAGGCTATAGTTACGGAATGATTTACAACAGAATATATACATACTATTAATATAAAGATTCACAAGATTATTAACATAATCTATCACACCCCCGCAGTCGAAACGGGAGGTTCACGAACGCTTAGACTGTCCCGAAAATCATTGAAGAGTATGCGCGGAAGCCCTTTAGTAAAGATGTCGGCGATTTGATAACGGGACGGAACATGAAGGACACGTACCTCACCTCGTGAGACCTTTTCTCGAACAAAGTGAATATCCATTTCAATATGCTTAGTGCGTTGATGTTGCACAGGATTGCCCGAAAGATAAATGGCACTAACATTATCACAATATACCAATGTGGCCTTGTTGAGCGGACAATGAAGTTCTAAGAGGAGATTACGAATCCAACAAGACTCGGAAACAACATTAGCAACACCCCGGTATTCAGCTTCGGCACTAGATCGGGAGAGTGTAGGTTGACGTTTTGAGGACCAAGAGATCAAGTTGTCTCCAAGAAACACACAATAACCCGAAATGGATCTTCGGGTATCTGGGCATCCACCCCAATCTGCATCTGTATATGTGACAAGAGAGGTTGTCGATGATTTATAGAGATGCAAACCAAGGTCAAGTGTACCTCGAATGTAACGCAAAATGCGTTTGAGGGCGGCCATATGGTTGTCATTTGGAGCATGCATGTGGAGACAAACTTGTTGCACCGCATAGGAGATGTCGGGCCTAGTGAATGTGAGATATTGAAGTGCACCAGCAAGTTTGCGGTATTGAGTTGGATCATCATAAGGGGACCCGGTGGAGGTGCTGAGCTTCGGGTTTGTGTCCACGGGTGTAGGACATGGCTTGCAAGAAGTCATACCTGCCCTATCAAGTATCTCCTCAGCATATGTCTTTTGTGAGAGAAAAATACCTCCTGAATGACGTTTCACTTCAATGCCCAAAAAAAAACTAAGAGGACCTAAGTCCTTCATATCAAATTCAGAACTGAGGAGAGACATAATGGACCTTCGGAGAGCATCTGAAGAGGCAGTGAGAATAATATCGTCAACATACAATAAGATATATGCAGTTTGAGTGCCCTGACGAAAAATAAACAGAGAATGATCGGACTTGCTGTGAGAAAAACCAATAGTAGCAACATAGTCTGCAAATCGCTGGTACCAAGCCCGTGGGGCTTGTTTAAGGCCATAGAGAGATTTCTTCAACAAACAAACATAATCTGGATGATTGGGATCTTTAAATCCCATGGGCTGGTGCATATAGACAGTTTCAGTGAGATTACCATGTAAGAAGGCATTCTTGACATCCAACTGATGGATGGGCCAAGAATGTGATAAAGAGATGCTCAACACTGCCCGAATAGTCGCCGGTTTGACAACCGGACTGAATGTCTCACCACAATCCACTCCCACCTGTTGAGATTGTCCATCGCCTACAAGACGAGCCTTATGACGCTCAAAATCACCGTTAGATTTCTTTTTGTGACGAAAAATCCACATAGAACGAATAATATTAACATCAGCAGGTCGGGGGACTAACTCCCACGTCTTATTTTTAATTAGAGCATCCATTTCATCCATCATAGCCAATTTCCAATTCAGGTCACGAATAGCACTTATTGGATTTTTGGGAAGTGGAGATATGGAAGGGGAAGTAGAAACACTCAAGTTAAAATGCCTTTTGGGCTTAACAATCCCATGCTGACTTCTAGTGGACATGCGGGTAGCTGGAGTGGGCCGAACTGGCTGCTCGGCTCGTGGTGGAGAATGTGCTGGCTGGGCCGTTGCGGAAGAAGGGGCAGTAGGCTCAACTACTTGGACAGTAGGAGGAATGGAGCTAGTGGACTGCTGCCCGGACTGGGCCGTGGCAGGTGAGGGATTGTTTAGGGTGGGCGGCAGATTTGGGCCAGGGGAAATGGGCTCTGCAGCAGGCCTTAGTTGGGAAGAATGTTGAATGTGTTGGATCAAGTAAGGAGAGGGGTCGTCATCCAAAAAGGTGTAAGAAGAGGCAGTAGGGGTATGTAAATTTGCAAAAGGAAATTGATTTTCCTCAAACAAAACATGTCGTGAGATAAATATTTTCTTACTTGACAAGTCATAGCACTTGTATCCCCGATGGTTTGACGGATAGCCTAAGAAAACACAAGGAGTTGATCGAGCTTGAAGCTTGTTGATGGTAGAGGAAGGGAAGAGAGGATAGCAAAGGCAACCGAAAACCCGAAGATGAGAGTAGGTTGGATCTTTTTGGTAGAGAATTTGTGTAGGTGACTTGTACCCCAAAACCTTAGATGGTAAGACATTTAGGAGATAGGTGGCCATTTGAAGAGCATGGTGCCAAAACGAGGGTGGCATGGAAGAGTGAGCAAGAAGAGTCCGTACAATGTTATTGATGGATTTAATTTTTCGTTCGGACTTTCCATTTTGAGGAGATGTGTGAGGGCATGAGAGACGAAAATCCATACCACTAGATTCACAGAGGCTTCTAAGAGGACCATTTATATACTCCCGCCCATTGTCACATTGTAGGTTTTTGATTTCTCTTTCAAATTGGGTTCTAATATATGCTTGAAGTTTTTGGAATATCAAATAAACCTGTGATTTATTTGAGATTGGAAATGTCCACAAAAAATTCGAATAATCATCCAAAAATAAAGCATAATATTTATGTCCCGAAGAGCTTAAAACGGGGGAAGTCCATAAATCACTGTGAACAATATCAAAAGGCAAGCAAGTGAAAGAAGTTGAACTCTTGAATGGCAATTTCATATGTTTTCCAAGAGGACAAGAATGACAAAATTCACGGGCCTTATTACATTGAATAAAATTGTTACTACGAAGAGAACTAAGAACAGCTTCTCCGGGATGCCCTAAGCGGCTATGCCACAAATTTGAAGACGAAGCAGTAAATGCGGAATCAGAAATGGCCCGATTTTTGGTGAAGGGATAGAGATCTCCCGAGCTCTCACATCTCATTAGGTGCCTCCCCGTTCGTAAATCCTTCACATAAAACCCAAACGGATCAAACTCAACAGAACAAGAATTATCTTTAGTGAATTTTCTAACGGAAATTAGGTTCTTAATGAGTTTGGGAGCATGCAAGACATTGTTGAGATGCAAAGGGGGGTTCGAAGGGGATAGAGCAGTGCTACCGTAACCGTGAATTGGAATTTCATGACCATTACCGACTAATATACCACGGTTTTTGCTCAAATTAAAATAAGACGAGAGAGTACCTTGATTCGAAGTCATGTGAGAGGTGGCACCGGTGTCCATGTACCAATTGTTGTCATCCGGGGGATTGAGAGAGAGTGTATGAAAAGCCGCGTCAACATCAGTAGGCATATAATCACCTTGTGGAGGAATTGCAGTGGCATGATGTGCTTGTTGAGGGTGAGCACCCAAAATGCCAGGCTTCTTAGAGTTTGGACGAGGCTGCCATGAAGCTGCTGTAGGATAGGGGCAAGGAGGCATGGCCCAAGGAGGTGGAGCCCAGCCTCCCCACGCCGGATACTGCCAGGCAGGTGGCCACTGTGACGGTTGATGTGGTGCACCGCCACGTCCAGCATGGTTATGCCCACGACCTCCCCCTCGACCTTTGTTATTGTTGCCGTGATTATTGCCGCGACCCCGACCACCGTGCCTTTTGTGATAGTTGTTGCGGTGGTGATTGTCGCCATTATTGTTGTTGTTGCGAGGGGCATGATAGCTGCCGGAATTAGCATCAAAGGTGGGAGGGTTGTGACCCGCAAGAAGAGCCGAGTCAGACTCCCGGGCCGCACTGTTCTTAAGAGAATCTTCCTCCATCACAAGAGTTGAACGAGCATCAGAGAAAGACTTGAGAGGCTTACCGTGTTGAATGATCCTGCCTACCCCACGATAGGCCGCGTTGAGACCCGAACAAAGCACAAGCACCTTCCTTGCATCGGAGACAGGCACCCCGACGTTCCCAAGTTGATCGGCAAGCATTTTGATGCGTTGACAATAGGCAGTGACATTAGGAAAGTCATCGAGTCGGACTTGAGAGAGTTGATATTCAAGATGCACAGCTCTGGCAGTTTTGTTGTCATGGAACAAGTCGGCTAAGCGGTTCCAAGCTTCCATGGCTGTGATGTCTTGTTCAAGAATGGTGTGGAGAACGTCGTTGGAGATGGTGCCGTAAATCCATTGAAGGACTATAGCATCGAGACGATCCCAGAGGTCGGGGTCATCTTCTTCGTCGGAGGTCTTCTTCCCTTTGTTTTTCGAAGAGGATGGAATGATGTGGTCAAGAACTTGATATGCTCGTGCGTGAATCTTGAACAACGTGGCCCAAGAATTATATTGAGAACTTTCCATGTCAAGGGTGACGGAGATGAAGTTCTTGACATTGTTCACGGCTAAAGCCGGATGGAATTTGGTGGATTCTGCCATGGAAAAGGCACGAAGGAGATGAAGAAGATAATTGAGAAGAGAGGAGATAGGAAGAAGAAGGCGGCTAGGAGACGTAACCTAGCTCTGATACCATGAGAGAATTGAATCCGTTGCCTTATTCTCATTAAAATATCAAGGACAATCCAGGATTAAATTCCACTGGCCATGAATCAAAAGCAAACTAAATATATATATATATGACCCTCGCATGAGTGCATGTTTTAACCCATAAAAAAGATGTGCTACTGCTAGAATATGTTAGAATATTAAATTAAAACGCTCAATTATCACCATAACTTTGGAGGTTTGATATAGCCACATGAACTTTTAACAATTTATTATTTTTCAAACTTTTCTATATTTTTTAAATATGCCAAATTTATTAGTAATACATAAGCAAACTTTTGGCATGGAGTATTCGTATGGTTATGTCCTAGAACTTATTTTATTAGTATACCCTCCCATTACGTGTAGTAGGTTATATTAATTAAAAGTCATTTTCAGATAAAAGTTTGATGATTAATATGACTCTTACTTCATGTAAAAAGACACAAGCATATTCTAGGTTTGAGTTGTTATTGTTGGAAGTATACGTAAACCCAACCTATATGGTAGCATAAAATATTAAAAGCATGTAGGTTGAACGCCATGATCTTGTGTCTTCTAGATTGGATCCCTAAATTATTGATTATTTAAATAACATGGTGGTTTGTTCAATCACAAGCCTATAATTATGGCCCTAAGAGTTTGACATGTGCTTGATGTGTTTAATTTACATATAAACCCTTATTTGTTATAATATTGAGTTTAGTGGCCTGAATTTAACTAATGGTTTCATTGTACGTACACCTTTAAGATTGTCCTTTTCTTAATTGAAGAAAGTTGACGCTTCTCCTTTGTGGAGGGGAGAGATTAATATTGGCAGTTACAAATTGCAGCTAGATACATGCAAACATTCAATAATACATTGGAGAATCTATTCTTAAAAGTGAAAATGAATATGTCATACAAATTCTCATGGTGTTGCTAAATTTAATTATACTAGCATTATGGCACATGCAACTGACACAAAAACTTAAATATACCAATTTTTATATAAAAATAGTCATTTTAATTTCCTAAACTATGATAAATATTTCTCAGACTTTTTTTATGATATTTGTTTATTTAACGTGCAATATTTTATCTTATCTTATTTGAAACTGGTTAACATATTTATATTGGAATATATTAAAATTTTAATTGTTATTTTAATGGTATTTATTTACATGTAAAAAAACTTTGCCGTTTCATATTTATACTTTTTATATCATACAATGTTATGGCTATTGAACTGGTAAGCTCTTGATATGCTTTAGAAAGTGTTAAAAATAAAGGAAGAGAAGGAAAAGAAAGAATTTGTGTGAAATGACCAAGCTGTCATCATATATCTAGTGAGATAAAGTGTTGGGGATTTTTAGTCTCCCAGCTTATTATGATCTTCGCAGCTTGAAAGCCAACCCACAATCAATAAAATAAAAAACAACCGCAATCAAGAAGAATGAACATCGAGATTTACGTGGTTCAGTCGACATACTTCGACCTACATCCAAGGGGCAACAATATGAGAAATCAACTAACCTCACATACATAATTTCTTATTCTCTCTAAAACTCACTCATTACAATATTTTAAACGGACAAAGACTGGGAAACCCTATCCCAGTGCTGTAATCTTTTGCACGAATAATGACAACGAAACCCTCACATCTTGCACAATATTCTTGAATCAGGCTACGGCATATACTTACCCTACATTATAAGAATATTGGCTCTCTCCTTTCTCATTTGTTTTTTCTCAAACAATAGAAGAATATATATATATATTTGGAAACCCAAACCCTATCTCTAGCCTAACTTCCTAACTAGAATAATATTCAAACTCCTAATCATGATAGATTTCTAACCCTTTTTTATTCTCATGATGTTATACAAAGAGTTAAAGACACAATCCCAACATAAAAGACATTTTCCTACTTCGTTCAAACTTTTTTGTCATCTAACCTTTTAATATATAAATAAAAGATCAAATATATATATATTATATTAGTATATATATTATATATATATATATATATATGTAATATAGTAATATATATATATATATCATAGTACTATATATATACTATATATTATATATATACGTGGTATATTACTATAATGAGCAAGGACTGCCGCTATGCAACTTTAAGTGGATTAGGGATTGTGTGTAATCACAAACTTTGGTAGCCATTATTTATTAATAAAAACAGTCTCTTCCATATCATGGAAAAGGATCTAGGCAAGATTCATGGATAAAAGTTTTGGTGGACGGAACGTACTGTTTCTATTCACTTAAGTTGCACAAGTTTTCACCACACACACACACACCACACACACACACACACACACACACACACACGATATATATATATATATATATATATATATATATATTATGATATATATATTATATTATGAGAGACAATGGAGACCTTGGGTACCAATGCTTAAAACAACGGTTGCGGTGTGATGTGGCATGAATCCTTGCCCGTGTTATCAACTCAAAGATAGAGTTCAGACCATCCTTCACGCAACTTTTAATGTAGATGGGTGAGGGACGAAGATTAATGCACTCACTGATCAGAAGTTGCATGAACGCAACTTGGGTACCAAGTTGTTGCTTCATTTCTCTCTCTCTCTTCTCTCTTGTCTCTCGTCTTCCTCTCTCTCTCTCTCTCTATATATATTATGTAGTATATATATATAGTTCTTACCTAATAGTATGTATATTTATTATCCTATAATAAGTATATAAGTAGTATATAATATACTGTATTATAATATATATATATGTAAAGTTATGTCAACTTAAGTGGAGAGGAATAAAGTCATCCATCAACTTTTTTAACGTTGTTGATATTGCATTGGGATCCCGGATGGATATGAAGAATCTTTTAAGAGTTTGTGCATCTTTTGATGGCACAATCTTGAGACAAGATGAGTGGGATAAAAAGCTTTGGGTGGATTCAAGGACCTTCTTATCCACTTAAGTGGATAGGGTTTTACTCGTCCTCTCTCTCTCTCTCTCTCTCTCTCTTCTCTCTCTGCTCTATATTATTATTATATACTATTATATATATATATATGGAAAAAGTGAATCTGCGGTGACTCCGTAGGCCGGCTCTGAGGATGCGCGATCTGGGCGGTTTATTATAAACCCAATAAAGAGATCTGAGCCCTTCGCTGAAAATCCCTTCCCCCCAAAATCCCTACCCTTCTCTCTTCTTTCCCGCTCAGATCGCGCCATCACCGACCCCCTCCTCCTCACCACCGCCCGAAAGCGCCGCCGCCCAAGCTCGGCCAAGCCCTCGACGTCCCCGTTCAGCGTCGCCGCCGTCCCCTTGCCCTAGCCATCACCTCCCCTCCTCCTCTCCAGCTCCCGAGATCGCCGCCGCTGAGCGTCGCCGCCGGGTCAGCGCCGTCTACTCCTCCTCGCCATCGAACTCACCCCTCGTCATCAGCCACGCCTCCGATGGCATTTGAGCTCAGCCCTCAGGTTCATCGCCGCCTCCGGAGCTCGACCAAGCCCTCGACGTCTGCCCTCATGGCTTCGAACAAATTGAAAGAGTCGACGTCTTCGAATTCTTCAAAATCAAAGCCTACCTCTTCTAAATGCAATAATCCTCCAACTTCGTAAGTAATTTGCCATGATATATTTAATTTTTAACTCTTTCTGAATTATAATTGGTTTTGTTGTAAGCCATGATGTATAATGTTTGTGTTAATAAACTTGTTAATATTCGTCTTAATTTGCCCAAATATATTTAATTTTTAACTCTTTCTGAATTATAATTTTCTTGTAGGGCTAAGATAACACACTTGAGAATTCCGGCCAATTTGTGTTATTTTCGAGATTTAATTGATAAGCGAATAAAATTAGATGAAAGACACATAAAAGCCCTACAGACGACACCTTTTCACAACTTTCTCAATATACCCACATCCTTGAGCAATGAGCAAATAGCAATTGATTGCTTGATTCAAAATTTTAATCCTGATAAATGCTCATTCATGATTGGGAATAAAAATTGTGTGTTCGGTATAGATGATATTCACCGAATTACCGGATTGCCAAAGGAGGGAATTCCGATAAAAATGAGTGGGGCAGCGGCTAATACAATCTACACCTATTTTGTAAAGAATTATAAGAAAGCCGATGAGGAAAAGAAGGCGGTGATTTCGGGGAAGCGCGATAGAATGGCCGAGATGATTGTAGATATGATTAATGAAGACCCTATAATATGTGTGAAACTTATTGTGGCTTTCATTATCGGCTTCATATTATGCCCGCGGACATGTAAGACATGTCCCTTGTGGGCGTTTAGATATGCGGAGCAGTTATCAACTTTGCATAAATATAATTGGTGCCATGCTGTGTTCACTCTTCTTTGTAAAGAGATGAGTAAATCAAAGAAGTCTCTTAGTATGCGGGAATTAGGTCAGCGCTCAAATGCCGGGTACATGGGTGGTTTTTCCTCCGTTTTACTGGTGAGTTACATGAACATTATTTTGTATATCTTCCCGTATTGATAATGATTATTGTTTATGCACATGCTAATGTGTAGTTTCTTTTTTGTAGGTTTGGTTTTATAAAAAGTAGGGGAATTAGAGTACACTTCAGATATAGAAAGGTTACCGCCGCTCTTTTGTGTGAAGAGTACTGGAAAGTGGAGGAGGACTACTATGAACAAATTATATAGAGTCCCGAAGTTGGTTACGGATAATGGCCAAGAGAATACTCCTCTTATTCATACGGCATCGCCAATAGTATTTGTACATATCGTTGCTCTAATAGTTCATTATTTTATGTCCCTTTTGTTAGTATCTATGTTTGCAACTATAGTATACGTACTAATACTAGCTTTTTTTTGTCAAATAGGAATCAAGGAAAGCTGAATTAATTTTCTTAATTGCGGAGAAGACGTACGAGTTGAATGAGCTCACTACAGAATTACGAGAATTAGAAGAGCGTAGTGCTAGATGCCAAAAAAAAGCCAAGGAGAAAGAGGATGACGGAAATGTAACTGAAGAAAAAAAATCAAAGAGGATATGGAAGCTAAGGAATATGAGAATTTGGAAGGAACTGGGGAAGCCGATTTATGTGATGACTTTGTGATGAGCGCAAGAGACGTGAGAATTTTAGAAGATGCTCGGTGAGTTTAGTTTTTTAAATTTTCTTGCAATTTTAATTTTTATATTTTCCATATAATTCTTGTGTAACTCTTTGTTAATTATATGCCTTCTCGACTCTATAGAGATGTTTCTTAAAAAGATGAAGGTGGTAATGAGAATAACAGAGAAACGCCATCTCAAAAATATAATTCTTGTGTAACTCTTTGTTATATTATGTTTCTCAAAAATATAATATAATATATAACCATTACAATTTGATATACCAAAATTATTAAATATATAACCTTTTGAAAATAATATGTAATAATTATAAGATAATATAACTCATTAAGTACAATAGATCCAACACTTAAACTTAGAACTTAAAGTTATATGGAGGTGGAAATAACACGAGAACAGCTAGATCTATCACTGGAGGAGCGAGAACTTACAACAACTAAGCTGGAACTAACAAATGCGATAGATATCCAACGCTTACAATATAACTAGCGCTAGCCGACTATAGAACTAACATGAATGCGGTTAGACTTAACACGTCAGACGATAGAACTTACAACATCTTAGATAGAACTAACAAAACCAGTGAAACAAATAACGTAGGGCTCCCGTATGGATAAAATGGTGTTTTTTGAGCTAAATCGTCTTCAACCCAAAACATTATCA
>NC_033802.1:12408583-12462960 GCF_001876935.1 Asparagus officinalis
CGTGATTTGGTTGATTGAGACCCTGATTTGGCAGTAAGTCTGATTACTGATTTGGCAGTAAATCCACTTCTGAGTTCGAGTCCGAAACTGATCTTGATTCGATCGTGATTCGTCTGAGTCTGTTCTCGGTTGGATGACTCGTTGATTCTTTGACACTTGGCTTGATTCCGAACGCGTATGGATGCATTCCGTCGCTTACGTGCGATTTGTCGATCTCGTCGCCTCGTTGGTTCGTCGGTTTATGCCGAACTGTGCTAAGGGACCTATAAGCAATTTTATATGCCTACAGGTGGGTTCACATTAAATATAATTTATAAAAAAAATAGTACATTAAATCAAAAACTTTTAAACCACTTTATATATTATATGAAAACTTTTACACATATAAACTATATTGCCTAGGAATAATGATGTGTGTACTTAACTATGGTCTAATAATCTTATCGTTATTATTTCCTTCAATCTAGACTGGTCTATTATTTATGAGTTATAAATACATTAATATAGTATAACATCTCTATTTATTAGTATCTTAAAGTTTTCAAAAGATGAGTGACTATTCAATTCGTAAAGGAATTTTTATATGAATTTTTTGCATATATAAATTACAATGCCTAGGAACAATGATGTCTTGTACACTTAATTATAGCCTAATAATTTTAAGAACAACTTACTCTTCAATATCATCAATAATTGACGTATTTATGCATTACACTGAAAACACAATAAAAATTTAGAAAACTACAAAAGAAACACCCTAATTTTTTTTAAAATTATAAAAACCACCCTAAAATTTTATAATTTACAAATGCTAAAAATTATTAAACATTACGTTGAAATCAAGAAATTACAAAAAAATCATTGAAAAATTCTAAACTTTGGAGAGGTAATTTGCAATGTGTTAAACTTTAAGGGTGTTTTTTCTGTAAATTTAAAATTTAATAGATTTTCAATCATTTATGTTCTTTTCAAAAAAATTACGGGTAATTTTGACCATGAAAGGTTTTTCCCAAATCTATACTTTTAAAGTGAGTATGATATTTTTGTAAAATTTAGTTTTTTAGGGGTTGTTAGTAATTTTGTATATTTATTTCTGTGTCCATAGATTAGAAATTCTCATGGTATTTTTTATAAATTATAAATTTTAGGGTCTTTTTATAATTTTCTAAACTTATAAGCCTTTTCTACACAAATAAGATAACTTGGATCTTTAACTCAAGGCGGTTAGACCTTAAATCAAAGAGCACCAAGCTCTGATACCAATTGTTAGACCCTAGAGAGGGGGGGGGGTGATTAGGGTCTTATGCTAATCTAATCCGATTTTATGCCAATTAAAACTAATTAACAAATATATTCTTATAAGATAGATATACAAAGAGTTAAGTGCAAGAATATGCAATATACACAAGGTGATATATCCTAGCAAAGAGGTATGCTGTATGATATATGCAAGGATATGCAAACACAAGGGTAACATAAACAAATGATATAGTGGATGAAATAAACAATGAGAGAAAGGCTATAAAGATGAACAAATATAAGTGTGCTAAGCCAAACTCAAACAAGCAATATGATCACGGAGTTCGGACCTTCCGTCCTACGTCTCCAATCCCCACTCCCGGAGAGAAATCCACTATCACAATCCGGTTTAGAAGGTTTTCTACGCTCACCCGAATAACGTTTACACCTCACACTCGGTTTTCTAGCTAACCAAAAACTTTACAATCACCACTCTTGCAATCCCACTCTACACCCTCACAAGTGTTGGACCTAACCGTGTCTCCCTCAAATGCTCGGTTACAACCTCTCCCTAGGTTCGTCAACTGACACCATTCCTCTTGGGATGATCCCTGACTCCCACCACACACTCCTCTCGGTGTACAAGTGTATTACAAAGTGATCCTCACAATAAGCACAAAATAACAAGTGATTGTTCTCCAATATGAATGAGAACACAATGAAAGCTCACACTCAAAGTTACAACTCTCACCAACCCAAATTTACTATGTATGAAAATACAATAAGCTCAAGTGGGTGTGTGTAAACAATGAGTGAAATCAAATCAACTAAACTCAATTAAAATCTGGCACATAGAAATTATGAACAAAAGAATAAATAGCTAGAAATAGAGTTTAGAAATTCTTCTCTGAAAAACAAGATGGAGAGGTGGATTGAAATGAAGTTCAAACACTGTAAATGATCTTCTCCATTTGTAAAACAATCTTCAAACCAAATAGACTTTGAACCCAACTAAAAACCCTTGTTAAAACTCTTTTAAACTTCTTTAAAACTTTCCATTGTGTTACTGAGATAGAAGGGGGTTTTGGGGTTTATATAGGAAGAGGAAACAATAGCAAAAATCCAAACAAAAGACCAAAAGCCCCAGCCAACGGTAACAGGAAATAACCGTTGGAACAGATCTGACAGAGCGGCGGTCGATCGTGGTGATCGACCGCGAGCAACAAAAAAATAAAAACCAGTTCTGGACAAGTGACGGTCGATCGCGGCGGTCGACCGCGAAAATCTCTGGACTTCTTACGGTCCAGTCGACCGAGAGCCAATAAAACACGAAATGAGTTTCTGAACTCATGGCGATCGACCGTGGCGGTCGACAGCGAACATATACACAAGAAAACAGTTTTTACAAGCAGATTTTTGAGACTTTTAAAATATGTTAAAAATAACAAATAAAGTCCAAAAATACTAAAACTTTGGGAAATGTATATAAACATGTAAATGAACATGTTACAAAAGGAATTTTCCAAATTGTATTTCCCATTTGTAAAAAATCATCATTTTGCAAAATAGTCCAAAATACAAAAATGTAAACATATAAATTTTGACATTTAGGCTAAACCATGTTTTGAAACTTTGCACAATGATTATGTAATGTAAACATATAAATTTTGACATTTAGGCTAAACCATGTTTTGAAACTTTGCACAATGATTATGTAGACTTAATAAAATATTTGACATTTAGGCTAAACCATGTTTTGAAACTTTGCACAATGATTATGTAGACTTAATAAAATATGTATAAACTGATATTGAAGTTTATAAACTAAGAATACAATATGTTTATAAATACAATAGAAAATAAAACATATGAGTATGTATATGAAAATATATTTGTTTCATATCTAAGTAGATAAACCAAATCACAATAATAAATATGAAATATGTGATTTCATATTTATAAACATGAAAACCAAAACTTGCATGTATATATATAACTATATATATACATAGAAACCAAATACGTGTGCGTATATGATATTGAGCTTAGAGTATCTAACACACATAATATAAAACCTAAACTAAGTTACCCAAGCTATGATCTTGATCTTCAATTAAGCTTGACTTGGTACACTATACGGATGAAGCTGAACTTGGATCTTGAACTTGAATTGCATAAGCTTCACTGACATTCCGCCAACCTCCTTTGGATATGATCGTTGAAGCTCTATTCCATCCATCCTCCAACATATTATTTGTCTATAATAAATAAGAAAACAAAAACACTAAACAAACAATATTAGTAGTAAATTATTTGTTAAACATCATCAAAACAAGAAGGTCAACAATCTTCCCTTTTTGATGATGACAAACAATTTACAAAAAGAAATATATGCATGAAGGAAATGAACATATAAAAAATAATTCACATGCATATAAACAAGGAAATGTATAGAAGGAAATGTATACTCATAATATTTCTCCCCCTTTTACAACATCAAAAAGGGAAACCATAAAGAGGAAAGAGAGCGAAAGCTCCCCCTATTAATATGCATGGGTGAGTATAAAAAAGAATAGGGATTGCTCCCCCTATCAAAATGCCATATAGAATATATAAAATGAAGATCATGGCAAACATATGTGAGCAAGCATAGATGGAAAAATATGCTAAACACAACTTACATACATAAAGACAATGAGAACATATATAAATATATCAAAGTGAAAAATAATGTCTCATATCAAAGAACATAAAAACATTTATAAATGTAGATTTATAAAATCAAAAGAAAAAGATCATGAGAATAATGCAAAATGTTTTCAAATGAAAACAAATCACTCAAATGAAATCATAAGTCAAAGTTTGAATCATAAAGTCAAAACATCATTGATTTTAAAAAAAATCAAGAGAGACAACTATATCTAGCTCTTGAGCTAGTATCAACCCATATAAATATTTTAGCACCCGGTAAACAAGATTTAGGAATAAACACTTAGTAATCCTGGGGGGTTATATAAAAAAAAACCTCTCATCAAAATAAAATTAATAATCATGAAAACAAAAGAATTTGATCAAAAAAAATTTGTTTTCATAACCAAAAGATTTTAAGACATAATTGTCAAAACCAAGAAAAGAAAAAATAAGAACACTAAAATTCTTGGTTTAAAAATTAAATTTATTTTGGTACCCAAGAACTCTTGGTATCAAAAGATTTAGGGACATGACCCCTATCTTTTAAGCTCAAAGCCCTAGGGTTATGAACCCTCTTGGGCACATGTGGTGCACTAACACGGTCAAAATAATAATCACTCAAATGACCCTTCCGATTACAATTTGTACAATGAAAGAGATTCATTTGTTTTTGTGGACCATTAGCTCATGCACGGGAAACATTAGAAAAATTTGCAAACATGGATGGTCTTTTAAAATTATTTTGCAAATGTGAAATATTATCAAAACAAAACTTTCCTAAGTGGCCATATCTACCACAAACATCACATTTAAAAACATGTGGTCTACTAGAAAGATTTGGAAAATAAGACTTATAAGCATTTAAACACAAATATCACATTTAAACACATAAGCACAAAACTTTCCTAAATGACCAAAACGACCACAAATATCACATTTAAACACATAAGCATGCTTATGATGAACAATGGGTGCATGTGTGCGTACATGTGATGAAGAAGCTGTTGGCCTTCTTGTTTTGATAATGTTTAGCAAATAATTTAAATCTAATGTTGTTTGTCTAGTGTTTGTGTTTTCATATTTATTGTAGACAAACAACGTTGTTGGAGGATGGATGGAATAGAGCTTCAACGATCATATTCAAAGGAGGTTGGCGGAATGTCGGTGAAGCTTATGCAATTCAAAGTTAAAGATCAAGTTCAAGCTTCATCCGCAATGTGTACCAAGTTGAGCTACAATGAAGATCAAGATCGGCTTTGGTAACTTAGTTTAGGTTTTATATTATATGTGTTAAGTACGTTAAGCTCAATATCTATACACACACATTTATTGGTTTCATCGTATATATAGTTATATATATATACATAAGTTTTGTTTTCTATGTATATATATAGTTATATATATACATGCATGGTTTTGGGTTTTTATGTTTATAATATGAAATCACATATTTCATATTTACTATTGTGTTTTTGAAAACATTGCATAGAATATGCAATTTTGTGAAAATTCTGTATTCTTAGTTTTTGGAGTTAATAATAATCATATACATATTTTATTAAGTCTATATAATCATTGTACAAAGTTTCAAAACATGGTTTAGCCTAAATGTCAAAATTCACATGTTTACATTATCATGTTTTGGACTATTTTTGCAAAATAATGATTTTTCACAAATGGGAAATGCAATTTGGAAAATTCTTTTTGTAACATGTTCATTTACATGTTTATATATATTTCCCAAAGTTTCATTATTTTTGGACTTCATTTGTTATTTTTAACATATTTTCCAAAGTCTCAAAAATCAGCTCTAAAACCTGTTTTTCTGTTATATTAGTTTTCGGTCGACCACACAGATCGACCGCTTAATTGTTCATTTGTTTCTGGGCAGCAGAGAGTTTGTCGGTCGACCGTACTGGTCGACCGAGAGCTCAAATTTTCCATCGGTCGACCGATGCGGTCGACCGACGAAGTTCCTGCTCGATTCTTAGTCTAGGATCTGCATCGCGGTCGACCGCAAACTTTTTCGGTCGACCGTCGTTCAGTCTGACTCTCTCCAATGGCTATTTTTGTTACCGTTAGCTGGGCTGTTTTTGTCATTTGGTTTGGGGTTTTTGGCTGAGGCTTTGGAGGCTATAAATACCCTCTTTGATCTCAGTTTCTAAATATCTAAGAAGTTTTTAAACAAGGTTTTTAAAAAGAGTTTAAGCTTGTTTTAAACTTGTTTAAGGGTTTGGTTTAAAGCTATTTTGGTTTTCATAAGTGGAGGAGATTATCTTCTTGTTTGGACTCAAATCTCTATCTCTCAATCTTGATCTAGAGAAGTTTTCCTAAACTCAACTCTAGCTTTTATTTATAATTATTTGTTGATTATCATTTCTATTAAAGCTAGTTTTATATTGAGTTTAGATTTGATTTATCTCATTGTTACACACACCCACTTAAGCTTATTGTATTTGCATTCATAATATATTTGGGGTTGTGAGATTTGTAACATTGAGTGTGAGCTTTCATTGTGTTCTCATCCATATTAGAAAACAATCATTTGTTAATTTGTGCTTATTGTGAGGTTCACTTTGTAATACACTTGTACACCGAGTGAGGAGTGTGTGGTGAGAGTCGGGGATCGTTCCAAGAGGAGTGGCGTCGGTTGACGAACCTAGGGAGAGGTTGTAACCGAGCACTTGAGGGAGACACGGCTAGGTCCAACACTTGTGAGGGTGTAGAGTGTGATTGCAAGAGTGTCGATTGTAAAGTTTTCGGTTAGCTAGAAAACCGAGTGTGAGGAGTGTACGTTGATCGGTGATCGTTGAAAATCAACATAGTGTGGTTGTAAACGTTATTCGGGTGAACGTAGAAAACCCGGTTGTGATAGTGGATTTCTCCCCGGGAGTGGGGAGCGGAGACGTAGGACGGAAGGTCCAAACTCCGTGATCATTTGCTTGTGTTTGTGTGTGCCTTGGCGTTTATTCTTATTTGTGCTCATTGCTCATTTCGCCATTGTCTCACTAGTTAGTTTTTCCACTATCTAGTTTAGATTATTTTCCCTTGTGTTGTTTATATATCCTTGCATATATATTTCATCATATAGGATATATCTCATTGTTCATATTGCTTATCCTAGCTCATATATCTTGTTGTATTTCATACTTGCTAGGATAACTTTTGAATTAGTTTTAATTGGCATAAAATCGGATTAGATTAGCATAAGACCCTAATCACCCTCGCTCTAGAGGGTCTAATAATTAGTATCAGAGCTTGGTGCTCTTTGATTTAAGGTCTAATCGCCTTGAGTTAATGATCCAAGTTATCTTTTGTGCTAATCTAGTTATGATTACATTTGTCTTACTTGCATATATTCACATATATTTCATGAATATAAATATATTTCGTTTAGGTTATGAATCAAATGTTGCTCCTAAATTCATTAGTTTTCTCTATGCACAATGGGCTTCTAGATTTAAACTATTTGTTGAATCTAGAAATATTGACTTATGGGAAGTTATTAATTGTGCTTATATTGTGCCCACAATGGAGAAATCCAAGTGGAGCAATCATGATGAGAAAATATTTTTAATGAACAAGCTTTTGTTAGAATTTTTGCTTAATGCTTTTGACTCATCATTTTCTAACAAATTTGTTCATTTTGATAGTGCTTACAAACTTTGGAAATTTATTAAAGCACATCAAGGGGACTTGGAGGTAATCCGACAAGATTTGGAGGATTCTTCTTCAAGTTTATGTGAAGCATCATGCACACGGCCACAAGAGGATAACTCTTATGTAGTAAGCGATTCTGATTCCGATAATGATTTATCTATTGATGAACTCTCTTGTGCATATGAAAGATTATCTCATGCCTATACAAAATTGCAAAATAATTTTATTGATCTTAAAAGCAAGCATGTAGAATTAAAATCCAATCATGAGTTGCTAGTGTCCAAATTTGATGTCACTGAACAAGAAAATACTATGCTTAAAGAAAACAATGACATGCTAAGTTTTGAAAATAAAAAATTAACTTCATCTATTACTAGCTTAACTCATGCTAATAATAATGCCATGATAGAAGTAGAAACTATTAGAAATGAGTTTAATTCTTTTAGAAATGATCATGTTTCATCTACTTCTATTTCAAATGCTTGTATGCCTAAAAATGAGTTGGATCATGTTAAAGAACGCATATCATCTTTAGATTCAACCCTTAAAACGTGCATTGTAGATAATAAGAAACTTATGGACTTGGGTGCAAAGTCTCGTACTACAACTTCTAAACCCGTACACTTTGCACACATGTATAGCAAAACTTATAAGTGTTCTATTTGCGGTCGTAAAGGCCATTAAGCTAAGTTTTGCGATGATGCACATAAATCCTCCAAGACTAATGTTTCTTGTGCATCTCATGTACCTTCTTCATCACATACGCATGCACATACTCACAAAGTTCATCATAAGCATGCTAGTATGTTCAAGTGTGATCATTATGGTCGTTTTGATCATTTGGCCGAATATTGTTTTGATTTAAAAAGAAAATCTTCTTTGCCAAATGTTTCTAGTAGACCACATGTTTTTAAATGTGATGTTTGTGGTAGATTTGGCCACTTAGGAAAGTTTTATTTTGATAATGTTTCACATTTGCAAAAAGCTTCAAATATTTACCTTTGTTTGCAAATGTTCCACGTGCACCTTTTAATGTTCAACATAAGCAAATGCTTTCTTTCCATTGTACATATTGCAATCGGAAGGGTCATTTGAGTGATTATTGCTATGACCGATCCCGTGCACCACATATGCCTAAGAGGGTTCATAACCCTAGGGCGTTGAGCTTAAATGATAGGGGTCATGTCCCTAAATCTTTTGGTACCAAGAGTTATTGGGTACCAAAACAAATTTAATTTTTTAAACCAAGAATTTTAGTATTTTTATTTTTCTTTTTCTTGGTTTTGAAAAACATGTTCTAAACCTTCTATATGAAAACAATTTTTAGATTGATCAAATCTTTTGTTTTCATGATTATTTGTTTCGATTTTGATGAGAGGACTTTATATAACCCTCCGGATTTATTGGATTTTTATTCCCAAATCTTGTTTACCGGATGCAAAAATATTTATATGGGTTGATACTAGCTCAATAGCTAGATATAATTACCTCTCTTGATTTTTGAAAATCAATGATGATTTGGTTTTATGTTCTTGTATGATTTTCTTGTGATTTATGATTTTATTTGATTGATTTGTTTTCATTTGAAAACATTTTGCATGATTCTCATGCTCTTTTTCTTTTGATTTCATAAATCTATTCTTATACATGGTTTTTATAATGAGACTCTATCTTTATAATGTCATATCATTATGTGTCCTCATTGTATCTTGTTTGTATGTGAGTGGTGTTTAGCATATATTTTCATTTATGCTTGCTCACGTATGTTTGCCATGATCATTATTTCATATATTCTATATGGCATTTTGATAGGGGGAGCAATCCCTATATATTTCTTATTTTATACTCATCCATGCTTATTTGTAGGGGGAGCTTTCACTCTCTTAATTCATTTGTTCCCTTTTTAATGTTGTCAAAGGGGGAGAAATATTGTGAGTATACATTTCCTTGTTTATATATATGTGAATAATAATTTGTATATTCATTTCCTTTCATGCATATATCCTTTTTGTAAATTGTTTGTCATCATCAAAAAGGGGGAGATTGTAGGCCTTCTTGTTTTGATGATGTTTAGCAAACAATTTACATCTAATGTTGTTTGTCTAGTGTTTGTGTTTTTATATTTATTGTAGACAAACAACGTTGTTGGAGGATGGATGGAATAGAGCTTCAACGATCATATTCAAAGGAGGTTGGCGGAATGTCGGTGTTATGCAATTCAAAGTTAAAGATCAAGTTCAAGCTTCATCCGCAAAGTGTACCAAGTTGAGCTACAATGAAGATCAAGATCGGCTTTGGTAACTTAGTTTAAGTTTTATATTATGTGTGTTAAGTACGTTAAGCACAATATCTATACACACACATTTATTGGTTTCATCGTATATATAGTTATATATATATATATATATATATACATAAGTTTTGTTTTCTATGTATATATATAGTTATATATATACATGCATGGTTTTGGGTTTTCATGTTTATAATATGAAATCACATATTTCATATTTACTATTGTGTTTTTGAAAACATTGTATAGAATATGCAATTTTGTGAAAATTCTGTATTCTTAGTTTCTGGACTTAACAATAATCATATACATATTTTATTAAGTCTATATAATCATTGTGCAAAGTTTCAAAACATGGTTTAGTCTAAATGTCAAAATTCACATGTTTACATTATCATGTTTTAGACTTTTTTTGCAAAATGATGATTTTTCACAAATGGGAAATGCAATTTGGAAAATTCTTTTTGTAACATGTTCATTTACATGTTTATATACATTTCCCAAAGTTTCATTATTTTTGGACTTCATTTGTTATTTTTAATATATTTTCCAAAGTCTCAAAAATCAGCCCTAAAACCTGTTTTTCTGTTATATCAAATTTCGGTCGACCGCACCGGTCGACCGCTCAATTGTTCATTTGTTTTTGGGCAGCAGAGAGTTTGTCGGTCGACCGAACCGGTCGACCGAGAGCTCGAATTTTCCATTGGTAGACCGATGCGGTCGACCGACGAAGTTCCTGCTCGATTCTCAGTCTGGGATCTGCATCGCGGTCGACCGTGAATTTTTCGACCGCCGCTCAGTCTGACTCTCTCCAACGGCTATTTTTGTTACCGTTGGCTGGGTTGTTTTTGTCATTTGGTTTGGGGTTTTTGGCTGAGGCTTTGGAGGCTATAAATACCCTCTTTGATCTCAGTTTCTAAATATCTAAGAAGTTTTTAAACAAGGTTTTTAAAAAAAGTTTAAGCTTGTTTTAAGCTTGTTTTAAGCTTGTTTAAGGGTTTGGTTTAAAGCTGTTTTGGTTTTCACAATTGGAGGAGATTATCTTCTTGTTTGGACTCAAATCTCCATCTCTCCATCTTGATCTAGAGAAGTTTTTCTAAACTCAACTCTAGCATTTATTTATAATTATTTGTTGATTATCATTTCTGTTAAAGCTAGTTTTATATTGAGTTTAGATTTGATTTATCTCATTGTTACACACACCCACTTGAGTTTATTGTATTTGCATTCATAATATATTTGGGGTTGTGAGAGTTGTAACATTGAGTGTGAGCTTTCATTGTGTTCTCATCCATATTAGAGAACAATCATTTATTAATTTGTGCTTATTGTGAGGTTCACTTTGTAATACACTTATACACCGAGTGAGGAGTGTGTGGTGAGAGTCGGGGATCATTCCAAGAGGAGTGGCGTCGGTTGACGAACCTAGGGAGAGGTTGTAACCGAGCACTTAAGGGAGACACGGTTAGGTCCAACACTTATGAGGGTATAGAGTGTGATTGCAAGAGTGTCAATTATAAAGTTTTCGGTTAGCTAGAAAACCAAGTGTGAGAAGTGTATGTTGATCGGTGATCGTTGAAAACCGACATAGTGTGATTGTAAACGTTATTCGGGTGAATGTAGAAAACCCAGTTATGATAGTGGATTTCTTCCCGGGAGTGGGGAGCGGAGACGTAGGACGGAAGGTCCGAACTCCGTGATCATTTGCTTGTGTTTGTGTGTGCCTTGGCGTTTATTCTTATTTGTGCTCATTGCTCATTTCGCCATTGTCTCACTAGTTAGTTTTTCCACTATCTAGTTTAGATTATTTTCCCTTGTGTTGTTTATATATCCTTACATATATATTTCATCATATAGGATATATCTCATTGTTCATATTGCTTATGCTAGCTCATATATCTTGTTGTATTTCATACTTGCTAGGATAACTTTTGAATTAGTTTTAATTGGCATAAAATCGGGTTAGATTATTATAAGACCCTAATCACCCCCCCTCTAGGGTCTAATAGAAGCTACATGAGATGCACAATGAGCATTGATATTTTTATGTTTGTGTGCATCATAGCAAAATTTAGCTAGATGACCTTTACGGCCGCAAATTGAACACTTATAAACTTTGCTATATATGTGTGTATGATGAGTAGATGATGACTTAGGCACACATATCCATAAGCCTCTTATGATTATCAAAGCATATTTTCAAAGTTGAATCTAAAGATAAAATGTATTTTTTCATAAGATTCAAGTCTTCATTTTTAGGCACATATGCAATTTTAGAAGTAGAACATAAATAGTCATTTATAAAGGAAGCAATATCATTTTGTATGTTCTCTACTTCTACATGGCATCATCTCTTTCATGAGTCAAGTTAGCAATATCCAATTTCAAATTTTTATTTTTCAAATTTAACATATCATTGTTTTCTTGAGGAGCAATACTTTCTTGAGAAATGATATTAAATTTGGAAGCTAACTTCTCATGATCAGATTTTAAATCTTCATGCTTGCTTTTTAAATTAATAAAATCATTTTGCAATTTCTTGTAGGAATGCAATAATTTTTCACTAGCACAAGCAAGTTTATCATTAGGTAAATCATTTATAGATTCGAACTCGCAAACCTCACTAGGGCTATCGCCTAGTGCACGTGTGCATGAAGCTACTTTTGAACTTGAAGCGGGATCCTCCAAAGCTTGTCGAATCGCCTCCAAGTCCCCTTGATGTGCTTAAATGAGTTTCCATAAGTTGTAAGCACTATCAAAATGAACAAACTTGTTAGATAAAGATGAATCAAATGCATTATGTAAGAATTCCAACAAGAGCTTGCTCATAATAAACATCTTTTTATCATGTTTGCTCCACTTGGATTTCTCTAACGTGGGCATAATATAAGCACAATCAATGATTTTCCATAAATTAATATTTTAGATTGAACAAATATTTTGAATTTAAAACACCATTGAGCATAGGGGAAAGCATTGAATTTAGGAGCAACACTAAAATCATAGCCTAAACAAGATGCATCATTCATATCCATAATTTGTAAAAATATGCAAGCAAGATACAAATACAATCAAAACAAGATTAGCACAAAAAGATATCTTGGATCTTTAACTCAAGGCGATTAGACCTTAAATCAAAGAGCACCAAGCTCTGATACCAATTGTTAGACCCTAGAGGGGGGGTGATTAGGGTCTTATGCTAATCTAATCCGATTTTATGCCAATTAAAACTAATTAACAAATATATTCTTACAAGATAGATATACAAAGAGTTATGTACAAGAACATGCAATATAAACAAGGTGATATATCCTAGCAAAGAGGTATACTATATGATATATGCAAGGATATGCAAACACAAGGGTAACATAAACAAATGATATAGTGGATGAAATAAACAATGAGAGAAAGCTATAAAGATGAACAAATATAAGTGTGCTAAGCCAAACTCAAACAAGCAATATGATCATGGAGTTCGGACCTTCCGTCCTACGTCTCCACTTCCCACTCCCAGAGAGAAATCCACTATCACGAACAGGTTTTCTACGCTCACCCGAATAACGTTTACACCTCACACTCTGTTTTCTAGCTAACCGAAAACTTTACAATCACCACTCTTGCAATCCCACTCTACACCCTCACAAGTGTTGGACCTAGCCGTGTCTTCCTTAAGTGCTCGGTTACAACCTCTCCCTAGGTTCGTCAACCGACGCCACTCCTCTTGGGATGATCCTCGACTCTCACCACACACTCCTCTCTGTGTACAAGTGTATTACAAAGTGATCTTCACAATAAGCACAAAATAACAAGTGATTGTTCTCCAATATGAATGAGAACACAATGAAAGCTCACACTCAAAGTTACAACTCTCACCAACCGGAATATACTATGTATGAAAATACAATAAGCTCAAGTGGGTGTGTGTAAACAATGAGTGAAATCAAATCAACTAAACTCAATTAAAATCTAGCACATAGAAATTATGAACAAAAGAATAAATAGCAAGAAATAGAGTTTAGAAATTCTTCTCTGAAAAACAAGATGGAGAGGTGGATTGAAATGAAGTTCAAACACTGTAAATGATCTTCTCCACTTGTAAAACAATCTTCAAACAAAACAGACTTTGAACCCAACTAAAAACCCTTGTTAAAACTCTTTTAAACTTCTTTAAAACTTTTCATTGGGTTACTGAGATAGATGGCGGTTTGGTGGTTTATATAGGAAGAGGAAACAACAGCAAAAACCCAAACAAAAGATCAAAAAGCCCCAGCCAACGGTAATAGGAAATAGCCGTTGGAACAGATCTGACAAAGCGGTGGTCGACCGTGACGGTCGACCGCGAGCAACAAAAAAATAAAAACCAGTTCTGGACAAGCGACGGTCGACCGCGGCGGTCGACCGTGAAAATCTCTGAACTTTTTATGGTCGATCGCCCCGGTCAACCGAGAGCCAATAAAACACGAAATGAGTTTCTAAACTCATGGCGGTCGACCCTGGTGGTCAACCGTGGCGGTCGACCGCGAACAGATACATAGGAAAATAGTTTTTACAAGCAGATTTTTGAGACTTTGAAAATATGTTAAAAATAACAAATAAAGTCCAAAAATACTAAAACTTTGGGAAATGTATATAAACATGTAAATGAACATGTTACAAAAGGAAATTTTCAAATTTCATTTCCCATTTGTGAAAAATCATCATTTTGCAAAATAGTCCAAAATACGAAAAGTAAACATATGAATTTTGACATTTAGGCTAAATTATGTTTTGAAACTTTGCACAATGATTATGTAGACTTAATAAAATATGTATAAACTGATATTGAAGTCTATAAACTAAGAATACAATATTTTTATAAATACAATAGAAAATAAAACATATGAGTATGCATATGAAAATATATTTGTTTCATATCTAAGTAGATAAACCAAATCACAATAATAAATATGAAATATGTGATTTTATATTTATAAACATGAAAACCAAAACTTGCATGTATATATATAACTATATATATACATAGAAACCAAATAACGTGTGTGTATATGATATTGAGCTTAGAGTATCTAACACACATAATATAAAACCTAAACTAAGTTAGCCAAGCTATGATCTTGATCTTCAATTAAGCTTGACTTGGTACACTATGCGGATGAAGCTGAACTTGGATCTTGAACTTGAAATGCATAAGCTTCACCGATATTCCGCCAACCTCCTTTGGATATGATCGTTGAAGCTCTATTCCATCCATCCTCCAACATATTGTTTGTCTACAATAAATAAGAAAACACAAACACTAGACAAATAATATTAGTAGTAAATTATTTGTTAAACATCATCAAAACAAGAAGGCCAACACAAAGGACCACCAAAACCATGCCAAGTATGGATGCTAAAGTCCAAGACTGCACAAAAACCAAGTGCGGACACGGGACATAAATGTCTATCTTGCCCGCGAGACATTATGTGTCTCGTGCAGCAAGACACAACATTTGTCTCGCGTAGAGCTCCAGCCTCGCGGTTGTTTCCCCGCTTCCGTCAGCTTCTGTTCCTGCTCTGTCTGTTCTCGTACCTTCAATGAAGCCTCATGGTAGTGTTGTTCTATCTAAGTTCAAGATAACGATGGTGGATCGCCTTGGTCCTGTGCAAAAGGTTTTAGGTCTCATGTTTATAAGCCTACATCTCTAATCTTGTTTTGATGATTTTACAAACAATCCCTAATTGTGTTTGTTATTAGGTATTCTAGAAAAACAATGTTGTTGGAGGTTGGCTGGATTGCGCATTCACGATCATATCCATTGGAGGATAGAAGGAATAGTATAGTGAAACAATACACTTCAAGTCAAAGGTTCAAGTCCAAGCTTCATCCGTAAAGTTTACCAAGAAGATCAAGATTGATTGGGTATAGTTTTTATAGTTTAGGATTTATACTTGTGTGTCTAATACTCTAAGCTCAAATTCTATACACACACATTGCCTTTGTTTCATTGTTTTTGAGTTTTCAAGTTTAAATAAATATGAAACAAATATACTTATATACATACATATTTGTTTTATATATGTGGATAACTTGTTTTGATTTAGCCATATAGATATGAAACAATAAACATATTTATATATCATATATTTCATATCCCATCAGATTTGGAAATATAGCATGTTTTTATATTATAGTCTATATGACAATATTTTATATCTTTTATTAAGTCTATAAATCTATTGGAAGGTTTTCAAAACTTCTTTTAAACTCATTTTGTAAAAATCAAGCTTTTACAAGTTCATACTTATGTGATTTTGCAAAATGATGAGATTACACAAATGAAAAATGCAATTTGAAAATTTCCTTTTGTAAAATGTTCATTTTCATGTTTACAATCATTTCACCAAGTTTCATTATTTTTGGAGCTCATTTATCATTTTTAACATATTTTACAAAATCAGCTTTCTGTTTAAAACTTGAGTATCTGCTTTATCACTTTACGGTCGACTGCCAATGTCGTCGCGATCGACCAGCCAGAAGCTCACTTCCTAGTGTTGCTTCTCAGGCTTTCATGGTCGTCCGACCATGTCGCCGTGGTCGATCACCATAGTGACCGTTGCCCATAACATCTCTTTTCCAGATTTTGATTTTTGGGGGCTTTTGGTATTTTTTCTTGCGTTGTTCTTGGCTTTGGAGTTTTATATATATACCCCCGTATACCTCAGTTCCTCTAACCAACCGAGAGTGTTTTAAAACAAGTTTAAGTGTGGTTTAATTTTGTTTAAGTGTTTGTGTACAAGTTTGTTTGTGAATAAATTTTCACAAGAGGAAGAGGAGATCATCTTTGGTGTTTGAGCTTCATTTCATTCTCGCTCTCACTCTTGATCTATAGAGAAGTTTTCTTAAACTCAATTCTAGCTTTGTATTTATATTTGTTATTAATTATCATTTTCAATAAGCTAGATTTTCATATTGAGTTTAGTTTGATTTTTACTCTTTGTTTACACACACAAACATTGAGCTTATTGTATTTCATTCTCACAACTTTGAAGCTTTCAGGACATACATTGACATGGTGGAAATCCTACTGTAAGCAGGAGAAAAAGGCGGTGTCATGGAACAAGTTCAAGGAGCTACTGATGAAGCAGTTTTACCCAGTGGGATTCCTTGAGGAGCGGTGGTACAGGTGGTAAGACTTGCGCCAAAGGTTCAACCAAACTATTCAAGAGTATATAACAGAGTTCCAGCAGTAGGCGATCGTTCTCAACATTGCAATTGAGGAATATTTCACTTTTATGAAGTATATGTCTAGGTTTAATGAGTATATTCGAAAGAAAATGAAGTTGTTCACAGTCGAGTCCATCGCAGAAGCGAGTGTGAAAGCTATTGCCATTGAAGGCAAGCAAAAGAAGGGCAATGAGATGAAGGGAGAATCCAAGTAAACTGGAGGCAAGTCTAGTGGCTCTCAACCAAAGAGGGAGAAGAAGAAGGGTGACCCAGGGAAGGCATGTTTGACATGCAATCCCTGCAAGCAGACATGACACACTGCTGATCGGTGTTGGGAGAATTATTGTAACGCCCCTCAGGGAGGTACATAAAAATTTGGGCATGACCTGTCTGTAATAAGAAGGATCGACCTGCTAAATCTTTATGTACCTCTCTCTCTCTCTCTCTCAAATGAAAGCAGCGGTCCCCTGAAAATCAAAATCCCCAAATCCCCTCCGACGACGAATCCCCAAATCCACACCGACGACGAAGCTCGCATCTCGCCCGACGACGAAGCCCTATTCTCGCCCGACGACGAATCCCCAAATCCACACCGACGACGAAGCTCGCATCTCGCCCGACGACGAAGCCCTATTCTCGCCCGACGACGAAGCCCTAATCTCGCCGCGAGCTCCGTCGTGACAAATACGTTGGCCAACTCCTTCTCGAGCTCGACGTCGGACCCCCAAATCGGACCAACACCGCTTCGCCTCCCTCCTAACGTCGGACCACCAACGTCGGACCCCCAAATCGGAGCTCGCTGTAATTTCCGACCACCGCGAGACCCCTCCTCCCTTCCTCCTCCGCCACGACTACGAAGTCTGAGCTCGATCTTAAATCTCCCAACTCAGGTAATGATCAAGCCCCAACTGTTGTACTTCTCAGCAGAATATTACGACTCACTACGAAGGTGCGTTCATCAACCAACTCCTCGACGAAACCCTAATTTCTTATTTTCAGTTTACAAAATTTTCAGTTCATCAACCAACAATTATCTGAATCATGTTTAGCAGTGAATTAGTATTTCATATAATGTGTGATCACAGTGCTTGTGAAATTTTCTGGGTTTGGAATGTTGAACAATTATCTGAATGTTGTTTGGAATGTTCATCAACCAACAATTTTCTGGGTTTGTAAAGTCCACGGATAGTTCATGATGATAAAGACAAGTGACAACAATTCATTTACCCCCAATTACTTTCTTTATGGTTCATACGGACATAGTTTGGTGATCCACATGATGTGCTGATAAGGGTGCAATATCAAACTTCTGACCACATATTGGAATATCAGATGTAGAGCTTCACAATGTTTTTACTGAATAACTAATTTGAACCATATATAACCGCTTCATATTTCTGGAGTTCATTTTCATATTCTTAATTCCGACTGACTCGCACATTACTGTTTGCATATTTCTAACCACAATGGCTGTCCTTGACTTTCTCGAAGGCTATATTTCTTGGTAATGGTCTTATTGCCATTGTCTCTGGGTTGTTTGCATAATTTTGGAATATTTGAGATTGGTAACTGGCCAAAAATTGAAGGAAACAAGAACTATGTGAATTGCTGTTTGTTTTTCTTCTTAATTGCTGTTTGTTTTTCTTCTGAATTATCGTTTAATGCTCCAAGTAGTCTCAAATTGTAGTACATCCATGAATTGTTTGTTTTTGTATTCGTCTACATCTTTGAGCTTTTCTTCTTATGATTCGGAGTCAATTTATCTCAAACTGATATCTGTTGTTTGAATCAGGTTTGTTTATGAAGAACCTGTTGCTTATGGGATGGAAGCAAGTTTGTTTATGAAGAGCCTTTTGTGTTTGCTTATGAGGAACCTGTTGCTTTGTGGTTATGTACAATGTACTTTGCTCGTTGACATTGCTGAAGAGCCAGTTGCTTTGCTTGATACGGGTGTGTCTTCTCTTCGGGAGCTTAGCGATCCTCATAGGTTATGTGCAATGTACTTTGTTCTATCACTAAACTAGATATCATATTAGCCTTGAATCATATCCTTGTTATGTACAATTTCACTTTGAGCCTGTTGCTTTGTGGTTATGTACAATGTTCTATATATGTTGCTGAGTAGATATATGTTGCTTTGTGGTTATGTACACTGTTCTATATATGTTGCTTTGTGGTTAAGTACAATTTCACTTTGAGCTATGTATGCACCTCAACAGCAGCCACAATTTCCCAAGGAGTTGCTGAAATGAAAAAGCAAAAGGCCTCGAAATAGAGTCTAGAATGCTCAGAAAGGAGAGAATTTGGACATGAACTGGAACTCTTCGATGATATGAATACAGTCAATAGAAACCGTGTGAGATTGCAAATACAGCAAACACTCTCCCCACAATTTCAGAGTTTGATGCCGCTGCAACTGAGTTCCCCACCTGACAGTCAGTAAAGCTTACTAGAAACATTATATATTTCAGGTGATAGCTTCATTTCACTTGCAAAATAATGGTTGGCAAAAAAAAGGAACTTAATGCTACTCAAGTTGAAGTCTGAAAGTTAACTAATGCAATGGAGTAGTAATTCTTTCCATAAACGAAACTGATCAAAATGGATTTTGATCTTCTCAGCTATCATTTAAACACAGTCATCTGACAATATTTACAATATTTACTTGCATGTTTACAACTCGAGTCCCAGCAGAAAATTCAGCAACACCATAAACTTGCATGTTTACAACTCAAGTCCCAGCAGAAAAATCAGTACACATTACAATACATTGCAATCAAACATAAACAACTAGGTAGTTAAATGTTGACAATAATCAGACCACTCCTGATTCAAGCTCCTAGTTAACACACCCCTGATTCAAGCTCCTGATTCATAAGCTCCTGATTCAAGCTCCTGATTCAAACAACAGAAATCAGTTTGAGAAACATATAAGCTTTTGAAGTAAGTTAGGTAATTATTTAAAAAAATAGTATTATTGAAGTAAGTTAGCAAATCTGTTATTGAAATCAAGCGAGGGAAAAAAGAGGTAAAAGCCTTTGTACATCACAAATCAAAAGCATATACTTGGATCTAATTACTACTGCTTTTCAAAGGAGTCCTGACAGTCTTATGCTACGTAGTTTTTCTCCGCTTGGAAAGACTACTAGATCCTCAACACAATAAGAGACACCCAGTATATGCAGAAGCGGACCATCCAAGTAATAGGTAGACTTTCTTTTAATTTTTCAGCCATTGTGGTTAGAAATATGCAAACAGTAATGTGCGAGTCAGTCGGAATTAAGAATATGAAAATGAACTCCAGAAATATGAAGCGGTTATATATGGTTCAAATTAGTTATTCAGTAAAAACATTGTGAAGCTCTACATCTGATATTCCAATATGTGGTCAGAAGTTTGATATTGCACCCTTATCAGCACATCATGTGGATCACCAAACTATGTCCGTATGAACCATAAAGAAAGTAATTGGGGGTAAATGAATTGTTGTCACTTGTCTTTATCATCATGAACTATCCGTGGACTTTACAAACCCAGAAAATTGTTGGTTGATGAACATTCCAAACAACATTCAGATAATTGTTCAACATTCCAAACCCAGAAAATTTCACAAGCACTATGATCACACATTATATGAAATACTAATTCACTGCTAAACATGATTCAAATAATTGTTGGTTGATGAACTGAAAATTTTGTAAACTGAAAATTTTGTAAACTAAAAATAAGAAATTAGGGTTTCGTCGAGGAGTTGGTTGATGAACGCACCTTCGTAGTGAGTCGTAATATTCTGCTGAGAAGTACAACAGTTGGGGCTTGATCATTACCTGAGTTGGGAGATTTAAGATCGAGCTCAGACTTCGTAGTCGTGGCGGAGGAGGAAGGGAGGAGGGGTCTCACGGTGGTCGGAAATTACATCGAGCTCCGATTTGGGGGTCCGACGTTGGGAGGGAGGCGAGGCGGTGTTGGTCCGATTTGGGGGTCCGACGTCGAGCTCGAGAAGGAGTTGGCCAACATATTTGTCACAACGGAGCTCGCGGCGAGATTAGGGCTTCGTCGTCGGGCGAGAATAGGGCTTCGTCGTCGGGCGAGATGCGAGGTTCGTCGTCGGGTGATTAGGGCTTCGTCGTCGGTGTGGATTTGGGGATTCGTCGTCGGGCGAGACGAGGTTCGTCGTCGGGTGATTAGGGCTTCGTCGTCGGTGTGGATTTGGGGATTCGTCGTCGGGCGAGATGCGAGCTTCGTCGTCGGTGTGGATTTTGGGATTCGTCGTCGGAGGGGATTTGGGGATTTTGATTTTCAGGGGACCGCTGCTTTCATTTGAGAGAGAGAGAGAGCATTTAATTTCGTGAAAAAGTAGCTAGCGGAGTTATTATGAGAGAGAGAGAGCAGCGGAACATTTTTGCAAAAAACCCCTTCTCAACCTCAAGTGCGTACGCATTATCCGCACATGAAATGCTCTGTATATTGCATTTCAGATACGCACTGATGCGTACGAATTCCGCCCGACAATCCATGTGGCTGCGTGCGGTTCGTTTCCTCATTTCCGTGTTGATTTGAAGTTAGCGATGTTTGGGTTTTTTTTTAAAAATCCAAAACTACTACTCTCTCTCTCGTGACCCAATACTCTCAGATCCCTCCCTCCTCCCTCTCTCGATCTCTCTCACGCCGCCCCCCGTGTCTCTTCCCCAGCCCCAGCCCCAGCCCCAGCCACCCAACCCAAAGCCCGCCACGACACCGTCGCCGCCCTCCCGCTGATCTCCCCTACTCTCGCCACGACACAGACGCGCCCGTGCGCTCCGTCGACCCCCTTCCCTTCTCCCGATCCAACTCCTCCGCCGTGAGATCTCGCCGCCGAGCTACTGATCTCGCCGTCGACCCCTTTCTCCTCCTCGAGCCAACTCTTCCACATCCAGCCCCTCCCCTCCCCCAACTCCAGCCCCTCCCCGTTCGACGCCGACGGCAGCTGGTTCGAGCTCTGGATCGGGGGATGCGACAGCTCAGAGGAAGAATAAGAGGCCAAAGTGTGAGTTTTTGTTGGGGTTTTTGATTTTTATGTGTTTAATTTTAATGGGTATCTTTTAGTTTTGTTGATTGTGAGTTACTTTGAGATTGAGATTTTGGGCTAGGGTTTGTTGAATTGGGTATTGTTAGGTTGGTTTGTGTTAGGGTTTTTGTAGTTGCAGGCACAACTAATTTTGCATTTTTATCATTGTTTTCTTATGGTAGACTGACTGACCATCATTGTTGGGACAAAAGTCTATGTTATTGTTCTCATCGTTTATGGCAAAGAGTTAAAGAAGTTTCATATTATTTCCTATTCCTTGCTGGGGCTTTGAAGGCTTTGGTTCAGGTATTCCACTTGAAACAGGTCTGTATCCGCCACGACACCGCCGCCAACACCCACCGTCGGCCGAGAAAATTCCCTCTGGTTCGTATCCGGTTGTTTCCCTCAGCTCCAATTAAGGTAATTTGAATAGGTACAATTAGACCCAAATCAGATTTATATGCCTTAGGAATTATTGCACTACAATTACTGGCAGCTAGGCACCCAAGAGGGTTGCTGATTAATGTGGAAAATGCAATAGAAAGTGGTTCATTTGCTGAATTACTTGACAAATCAATATCAGACTGGCCACTTCTAGAGGCAGAGAAGTTAGCAAAGCTTTCTGTAAAATGATGCAGGCTAAGATGCAGAGACAGGCCAGATTTAGACTCGGAAGTTCTCCCTGAACTGGAGGAGCTTTGCAAAGTGGCTAATGTTTGTTTCAAGTTGAGACAATGCAATGTTTATGCACCGAGCCATTATCTATGCCCAATATTGCAGGTGAAAGGTTTTCTAAAGTAGCATCTTTATGATTTCTCGTTCATCTTTTTCTTAAGGCTTATTTTTATCTTTGGTACCCTAAACTTTACCAATTTTTTAAACTTTGAAATCCCAAAGTTTCAATCTCATGCCATTTTCACATACTCGTCCAAATTTCATTATATTTTTCTGTTAAAATGTATCAAATCTTTAGCACATGATACAGTTAGGTCAACTATACACTTCTGGTGAAAAATTATTTCCCCTACCCCATTCCTAGAATTGCACAAAGTATAACCAGGCCAAGGGCACTTCTGGTGAAAAATTATTTCCCCTACCCCATTCCTAGAATTGCACAAAGTATAACCAGGCCAAGGGCTCATCATCTAAAAAATACCCATAAATATTTACGGGCAATTACTTTTCATGAGAGGGGTATAAATTGACCTTAATGTATTACATGTTAAGCATTTGCTATGGTTTTAACAGAAAGATAGAACAATACTTGCAAGGTATCAAAGTGAAATGGGACTGAAAGTTTGGCCTATCAAAGTGTTAAAAGAAAACTATCATAGTTAAAAAAAGGGGTAAACGCTGGGGTACCAAAGTGAAAATAAGCCTTTCCTTAATAATTCAATTCTGATCATGGTGATACATTGCAGGAAATTATGGAAAATCCCCATATTGCTGCTGATGGATATACTTACGAGTATAGAGCAATTAAAGCATGGCTTGGAAAACACAAGATATCTCCCGTTACGAAGCTCAGGCTTTCGCATACCTGCATAATCCCAAACCACTCTTTGCTATCAGCTATACAAGAATGGAAGTCATCCTCTGGCTTACAACATCCTGAGAAATGAGATTGCTCGATACATGATCATACTCCTGTAACATTTCAACTTCCTCCGAAGTTACAGAGAGCTTGATTAATTTATGATGCAAATCTATCATAAATAACGGTAGCTTGGTCTTTGCATACTACAAGGAAGGCGCCAGTGATCCTACCCTTTTGTACTTCGCCCACGGGCTGAAGGTGTTCAAATGCTAGAGCCTGTTCTTTTCAGAACTCCAAAAGAAGGAGCTTTGTACTCTAATGATATGTTACCTAAATTATCTGTTGCCGCTGGACTTGGGTCTTTTAGTGCTTTAATTGTGGTACTTAATAAACTTATGTGGGTTTGAGTAATGTTTTTGTCACAACTTTTTTAAGTTATATTTCATGTGGTACTTAATAAACTTATGTGGGTTTGAGTAATGTTTTTGTCACAACTTTTTTAAGTTATATTTCATTGGACTGAGTAGTGATTATTTTCTTCTTTTGTCTCTGGTGTTTATGCATTTTTCTTGTGATCAAAGCATTGGACTGAGTAGTGATTATTTTCTTCTTTTGTCTCTGGTGTTTATGCATTTTTCTTGTGATCAAAGACAAACCAGCTTAATGAAGCATACTGATTTATCACTACATGTGGCAGGATGCAGTTAGATGAATGTTGATATGTAGGCAGTGAGAGAATTTTTCTTCAATTTAATGCACCAAGTGTTGCTGCTGCATGAACTTGATTATGGAAAATATTTTTCATGGAGATTTAGTATTTGATTGGAATGTTTACTTGTATAAAAGTTGAAGATGATTTTGTTTAAGTTTTTACTAATTACTTTATGGACGTATGGATGGTTAGAATTTTGTATGCTTAATATTTTAACGTAAGAGGCAAACTGTTTTTCTTTCTTATTCACGAGTTCGACATTTGACAACATCTCAAGTTGTACCGTGAAATGGCCAGGCAATCTGTTTCCAGACCTTTTTTTTGTGCGCTCAATGAGATGAGTGAAAAACAAGTCATAATCCAAGTAACTGCAGTTTAACACAGTTGCAGCAATTCCAAATCAAATATCATTCAATCTGTTGTTAAACTGCAATGAATCTTTTGTGTTGATGAAGCACAAAACATCAAACATGCTCACCATTTTTACGCTTGATATGAACATCCACAAGCATAATACTATCATAAAAGAAATCAAGAAATCTGCAAGATACTCTGTAAAAGGTACATGCTATGAGTTCTAGCGAAAGAAAAGACCTGAAAGCATACAAACATCCTCAATATCAGATAAATCCTTGTGCGAGCACAAAGATCATAGACAAAACTTGTATGTCAATTGTCAAGACAGGGAGAGCATCACATTCCAAACCATTGTTAACAACACCAGTCAGCAAGAACGATCAGTACACTAAACATTATTAACTACAACATATTCATCCAGCAGTAGATGTGATTTTTACATAACAAAACCATTAAATATACATACACATCTACATCATTGCAAGAAATACCCAGACAAAAACAGAGCAAATTACATCGGGTTCTCTTTTAGCTCCAGGTTCTAATAAATTTTGTAGAAAGTGTGGCCTCGAGCTGTAAGTTCCAGGTTCTCTTTTAGGCTCGAGGGGTTATTTTTGATGCCCGCGTTCTATGCAATCTCCTCCTCTTGTCACCGCGTGTACCTCCTCTCTTCACTGCCGTGTGCTATCTCCACATCTTGGCCTAGCTTTGGCAGTTCCTTCAAAGTAAAATATTAGTCATAGGTGGGAAGAAAGTGAAAAAGAATACATAGATGATGAACATCTACTTATGCCAATTCCAGACATAAACAAAGAGACCAAATATATATATATATATATATATATATATATATACAAACACACACACACACACACACACACACACACACACACACCAGGATATCAAGAATGTGCACAATCCCGCTTATATACATGTTATATTCTTCATCCAATTCTTCTTTATAAACCTCGGGTTTCTGTTTAATCTAAGTAACTGTACATGAAATGATGTGCACTAATCACATAGTTAACATGGAACGACTTCCGTAAAACTATGAAAGATAACCGTGACCCGAAACATGTCCAATAAAGAGGGGTGCATCATCTAGTCGATGCTACAGTAGCAATAGCTAAGGAAAAATCTCATATCAGGATATTGATATTGAGAACATAGCCATGCTATGAAAGCACGCTTATAAACCACATTTTTACAGAAGTTGTCTTCATGCACAATGAATCCTATTAAACATCACTAGGTAACAAAATATAGAATCAGTCGATCCAATAAGCATTAAGAGATCAAAATAATATCATCAGTCATCTTAATAAACAGAAAATGACTAATTAGCATATTTGTTTAGTGTCAAGCAGGCTAAACAAATTTTAAATTTGACTCTATATAAATCTGTAAAACTAATTTCAGTGAGAAAGAGGCTAAAACAGGTTAAAAATAGGATATTAGATTCCAACTTGGTCAAACGGGTCTGTAATTTGGGGTTATAGGTCTAAACGGGTATAGGAAAAGGATAACGGGCCTGTAATTTGGAGTTATAGACCCAAACGGGTCTGAAAAATGGATAATTGGTCTGTAATTTAGTGTTATAGACCCAAACGGGTGTGGAAAATGGATAACAGATCTGTAATATGGAATTATTAAGGAATTTAAATCTCGGGTGATCCGTTATCTCAAATACTACACTTGGATGGCGACAATCAATGGTGGCGAAGAATGTTCCCAACAAATCCATTTCAAATATAGCTTTAAAGTTCGGAAAATCGATCACCAGGAAATCTGCGAATAGCTCTCTCTAGCAAATGATCAAAAGAAAGGCTTCCCAACCGCTGGATACTGCTAATATACCACTGCCAGTGTTGATATCCCGGCCCGAGGAAAGAGAAGTTACAGGAATAGAGCGTGTAGTTGTTAAGCGACGAGACAAGAAATAGTGGGAAGATTCAGAGTCAAAAAATGATAAAGTAGGGATTAAAACATAATTTATTAAGATAATAGGATAATGGCTCAAATATAGTCTTACGGATGAAATATGATATGCGTTTAAATTATCCATTATATTATCACTAGTAGGAACTCGGGACCATGACCTGCATGGGCCACCACTGAAACCTTTCATGCCCCGCTTCCCAAAATATCCGAGAGTCAGAACGCGAACAAGCCCGTGAACTCTAATGGTTGTCGCCTCTAATCTGTGTAACTCTTTTGCTGACTCTGTGCAGCAATGATACATTCTCGAATCAACATCACTTTCTCCATATTATGTCTTACGTGCTTTGGCCAATGTAGTAAGCTTTCCACCAGCTCTGCTTAACAAATCGAGGATCTACAAGGCCTCCCATACAATGCCTCATACGGTGTCATACGTATTGTCGCTTGATAACTATTATTATAAGCGAACTAAATTAATGAGATGTGATCCTCCCAACTACCCTAGAAATCAATAAAATATGTCCATAACATATCTTATAACACTTGGTTAACCATCACTGTTTGCCCATATGTCTACAGGTGAAAACCACTGCTATATGATAACTGGTTGCAGAACAAATTCTGGAAGGTCTTCCAGAAATGAGATGTGAAAACCAAGCAATGATCCAACACAATTATCTACGGAACTCCATGCAATAGAATTATCTCCCGCATGAAAATCTTCGCATAAGTCTCTGCCGTGTAGGTCATCTTCACCAAAAAAAATTAGCTGACTTCGTTAATCAATCAACTATCACCCAAATATAATCATTCTCCTTACTAGACCTTGGCAATCCTAGAATAAAATCTATCTAGATATCTGCCCACTTCAACTCTAGACTGGGTAAAGGCTGTAGGGTTCTTGCGTGTGTCTGATGTTCTGCCTTCACTTGCTGATAGGTAAAGCATTTAGCCACATACTCCGAGATATCCCTACGCATGCCGCGCCACAAAAAATGCCTCTTCAGGTCCTTGTAATTAAAATTATGCCTGGATGTATTTTGTAGTTAGTTTTCATTAAACCAACAAATAAAAGCTTTTGGACCTTTGAATTAAAACAATGGTTTATTTCACATTACCACTTAAACTTTGGGTGGTTTTTGACATAATCACACTAAACTATATTTATCTAACTTAACCCCCTAAATTTTGAAGTGCCTCATAAAGCAACCATGAACTTTGAACTTTTCTAAACGAGTTCCCCTATAGTTACTTTGAAAATAAATAAAATTTCCTCAGGAGTAAAAACCTACAATTTATGGCTAAAGAATTGATTCATATTTATGAATGGAATTATATTAGTCCTAGATGCCTTTTGAAAGTGGACATGAGAAAGGCAAATGATTCTCTAAATTGGGAGTGCTTGAATAATCTGCCCTCATGCATGGATTTTCCTCATGGATCCAGAAAGTATATAATAAAGTGTGTTGCTCCCATTTCTTTTTCCCTCTCTATGAATAGTCAAGTGAGTCCTATCTTTAGGGGCACTAGGGGTTTAGGGGCACTAGGGGGTTGAGGCAAGGTGATTCAATCTCACCATATTTGTTTGCACTTACCATGAAGTATCTCAGTAGTGGGTTTACAGATTTAGGAGATATTAAATGATTATATTTTCATCAAAAGTGTTAGGATTGAATCTCGGTTATTTATGCTTTGTTGATAGCCTTATGCTATTTTGCAAAGTTGATCCCTTATCTATTAAGCTTATTTGGGAAATGTTTATGTACTTGTTTAGTGTGTTATATCTTACAGTTAATGATTCTATGAGTGAAATCTATTTTGGTGGTGCTAACTACGAAATTAGCATGAGATCTTAAGTAAATTGCACTTTGTTGAGGGAGATCTACCTGTGAGATACCTTAGCACTCCTCTTTATTTCGAAGGCTTCATCAACTTATGAATCTAGGGTGCTTGAGAGAAGATCATTAAGATGGTTAACTGCTAGACTTCCAAGCTACTCTCATTTGCAATGAGACCATAAATTATCAGATCTATCCTATATCGCATGCACAATTTCTATAATTTTATATCTACTGTGCAGAACAGATAAGGAGAGACTTCCTATTGGCCAGTATGATAAACAATCACGAAAAAGCTAAAGTTGTATAGAATAATATACATTCTTCTAAAAGTCCTGGTGGTATTCGTCTGCGCTCTATGGGAATTTTTAATATTATGCTGATGCTAAAACATATATGGGCAAGCACTCTAAAGCACAGGATTGAAGTTTATACAAGGGTTCTATTTAAAATAAATTGGTTTTTTGGCTCATATTCTCAAGGTTAATCACGGCACTTTTGAAATTAAGGGTTGGGGCATTGAAATAGGTTGATATTAATAGCTCTAGATGTAAATCCTGGTGCAATGCTATGAGAATTAAAACTAAACTTTTGAGGAGAAGAGCTCAATCGTGAATATTCTTGTTTTGAGCAAAAGCTAAGTTTATGGGTGCTTTTTTGTGGGGGTGTTCGTAGTCTGTTAGCTCACAGATAGACCCTAGTGTTTTGTGTGGTGAGTTTTGGATGGGATTTATGTTCATATAGCTTAGGTTTTTTATATATGAATAGGATGTGCTTCATTTTTTTCTCTTCACCAAAAAAGAAAAAGAAATGAATAGTTTATGCTTCATTTCATTACTGATAATAAGAAAATCTTACTTACCAAAAAAACATATAATCTATGGACGTGTGCATGATGCTTGTAAATGACAAATAGTAAAAATTTGAGATCTTTTCCTCCAGGAACATTACATTTTGCAAGTTATATATACCGAGTCCAATGGGTAAATCTCAATATTAAAGTTCAAAGGGTTTTCTAAGATATTCTAATGTTTAGATGTGCTAATTAAGCTAAATAAAGTTCAAGGAAGTTATGTGGAAATCTTCCAAAAGTTCAAAAGGCTCATTAACTGTAGAGTCAATTTTAGAGAACCACAATAGAGTACATGCATACTTGTTCCTGTATATATAGAAAAAACTTTGTTTGACCACATAACACAAAAAGAAAGGTAAATTTCACAATATCCTCTAAAGTTTGGCTCGTTATATTGCCTCTACAAACACCATAATGAAATGGCTACTAAATGTTTGTTAGTCATTACATATTATTTATATATTAATAAATTTTCAAGAGTTTGTTAAGATCAAGAACATTACAAATTCTTCTTAAATGTTTAGTTATAATGCTTTTTTAATGTAGACAAACATTTTAATGTAATAATGCCAACAATTAATATGCGGGTTATATCTGGAAGTTTTTTGATATAATTGATGGGATGAAGATAGGATTCAAAATTAGATTACAGTGAATGTAACATTAAGACAACTTTAACATATTTAATAGCGTATTTTATTGTAGATGTAGAGTTACATATTTAAAAATTAATAAATGTTGTGTTATTCAATTAGATGTATTAATTGAATATAAGGACCCTGGTTACATATTTAAAAATTAATAAATGTTGTGTTATTCAATTAGATGTATTAATTGAATATAAGGACCCTTAATATTCTTTATGATGCCTATAAAATAGATGTATTAATTGAATATAAGGACCCTTAATATTCTTTATGATGCCTATAAAAGGAGCTAAGTTCAAAAATAAATATTCAATCTATGCTCTACACACTACCAAAAGATGACACATTCAAACCAAATTTTCTTTGCACTTTTTTATCATTTGTTTTGTCTATGCTTCTAAATAGTTGTGTTGATGCTAGAGAAGCCAAAACTAGCTACATTTCAGCGGGACCAATTGGAAACAATAATAATGATATCAATCATGCTATAGGCGAGAAGAGCACTAGTTCCCGTATTATTATCGGTGAAGTTCGATGCTTAGTACTTAGAATATGCGACCATAGACAATATTGAATTGTATAACATTTGCTTTTAAACTCATGAGTGGAGAAACCAATATATAATTTGCATTTGAGAAGATAGAAAGCAAATTATTATACTTTATAGATTTAATTTTTTTTAACCATACAATTATTTAAATAATATAGATGTTTCGTATATAGCTATTGTGATTTTGTAACTGGAATTAATCGACAACCATGCTATTATATAATTTGCATTCTAGAAGATAGAAAGCAAATTATTATATTTTATAGATTTAATTTTTTTAACCATACAATTATTTTAATAATATAAATGTTTCGTATATAGCTATTGTGATTTTGTAACTGGAATTAATCGACAACCATGCTATTTTTCAAAAATAGAAATTGGATACTTCTACACATTAAATGTCTCATGATAAACCATTCATATCTAAATTGAATAAGGCAACTAATTGCCACATTATTTCTAAGTTTTCTAAATATTTGTAAAAAAAATAAATTTGAAGAAAAAGTTATATAATATGAATCATATAACAAAAATGTATAATATATATATATACTATTAATTGGTCTCAAACCAACTACTATTATGCTCATTCTTCATTAAATGATATTTATCATAATATAACTCATTTAATACTATTTACCATATTTTAAAAAAAAGAAATTTATGGGATTTTATATTCGTCCCTCTACAAAAGAATTTCGTTCTCGAAATTCTTCAAACGTATTTTTAGAGTTTAATAATACGAGAAAAGCACGTTGAGGGAATAATCCAGACAAGGAAACCCTTACATACACATCTCGTATCATTGTAGGCAGTGAAAATTGCCTGAGTGTTAAAGCTCAACAGAGCTCACCCGTAGAGCTCAACTTTTGGTTATTGAGCTCGCCCGAAGGGCTCAATTCCACTTCATGGTTGAGCTCGCCCCTTAGCCTCCTCGAGCTCGCCCGAAGAAGCCTGATCCCTCTCCTTGATTGAGCTTGCCCGCAGGGCTTATCCTCACCTGTTCTTTAAGCTCGCTCGCAGAGCTCAAACCTCTTCTTATTAAGCTCACTTGCTGGGTTCAATACCGGCTGTTCACAAAGATGGCAAGCTCGCCTGAACACTCAAGCAGTTTTCAAGCTCTATTGCTCGCTTATCGGTCTCGCCCGAACAGTGCGAGCGATTGCCTGCTTGTGGGAGTAGGCCCACCAACTATCCACATTCTAATGAAGCATAGCCCTTATCACCCCTAGCTGGTCACATCCCACAGCTAGGGGAGGGCATGGTGCTCCTCACCCGTGTTTGTGGTCACATCCCACAAATCAGGGGATGGCCCATGCCATCTCCTACCTATTTATAGCACCCCTTTGTCAACGAGAAAGGGGTTCGGAAAATGGGTTCATTTAGAAAAAAGGTCCAGAAGGCTTGGTCCAGTTGGGAGATTGAGCTTGATACCCTCAAGGCTCTTCATGTAGAAGGCTCTATCTCTCTCCTACTCCCTGATTGGCTTCATTGGTAGGACATTCCAAGCTATAAGCTTGGATTGTTGAAGTAGACTCATTTGAACTATCAGATTTGAGGCTCCTAAGGTCTTTGCAAATCCTTGCATCGTAGCTCACCCTAGGCACCAGCCTTGGTACTCATCAAGATCGGGTATATTTCGAACTCAACCGCCCCGGAGTTTCTACTATGTATTGAAGCTCAACTGCAACGTCGATGATATCGTCCAGGGAAGCAAACTTGACGCGAGCATCGAGGGAGGCTTCATATCTCTACCAAAGGACCCACATTAAACAAGGAGGGCTTTCCCTCCGCTTCTGTTGTAAACACTTAGTCAATACAAATCTCCATTGAGAGAAAGATTTTACGTCGTACAGAAGATGGCGACCACTGTGGGAGGAACCATTTCTTCAACTGAAATGGTGGTGACCCAGTACGACGACGTTGTGAAAGGGACGATCGTGGATTCTCTAGCTATTGAGTTAGACAAAGCTAAGTACAAGGAGTACTTATTTTCTTCTTCCTTCGGTGAAAAACTTCACGCTGATACCGTCGAGTGGCGCATGTGGCCCAACCCCGAGCGGTCAAGTTGACCGTGCCCATTAACTCTGCCAGAGCAACAGCAGGGGGTTCTACTTCCCCCGAAATGATCAAGGCCAAGTGAAGGACCAAGAACAAAAGCCAAGGGGCTGCTTGTTAGGTCGCCAAGCAATCCACAAAGAGCCCCATGCAAGAGGAGATAACCGTTCATGTCGGCATGGATCACGCCTTCATTGTGAACCTGGACCCTCCTCTCTAGAAGAGAGCCCAACGGCGACGACGACAAGCCCTCGCCCATGAAGAAGCCCAAGCCTTCATGTCCTATGATGACCTGAATTACTATTTAGGCCCGAAGAGAACCAATCTAGAATGTAGAGCTTCCAACTTTGACGAACTACGTCGATCGGGCGAGCCTCATTTTGGTGACCAAATGTGCAAAGTTGGAGAGTTGGGCGAACCCCGTTCCAGCCACCAAGTTTCCTATGTGGGCGAACTTAGCAAGATAGGCAAGCCCTCCAAATTAGGTAGGCTTCGCTCTTCAAGTCGTAACCTCAGATCAGGCGAGCCACCCAATTTAGGTGAGCTCCATGATTCAGACAAGCCATGCCCCTAAGCAAGTGAGCTCCACACATCAGGCGAGCTTCGCCTCACAAGCAAAAACAACAATTAAGGTGGACCCCTGTAGGCTCGCCATCAAGGCCAAGTGAAGGACCAAGAACAAAAGCCAAGGGGCTGCTTGTTAGGTCGCCAAGCAATCCACAAAGAGCCCCATGCAAGAGGAGATAACCGTTCATGTCGGCATGGATCACGCCTTCATTGTGAACCTGGACCCTCCTCTCTAGAAGAGAGCCCAACGGCGACGACGACAAGCCCTCGCCCATGAAGAAGCCCAAGCCTTCATGTCCTATGATGACCTGAATTACTATTTAGGCCCGAAGAGAACCAATCTAGAATGTAGAGCTTCCAACTTTGACGAACTACGTCGATCGGGCGAGCCTCATTTTGGTGACCAAATGTGCAAAGTTGGAGAGTTGGGCGAACCCCGTTCCAGCCACCAAGTTTCCTATGTGGGCGAACTTAGCAAGATAGGCAAGCCCTCCAAATTAGGTAGGCTTCGCTCTTCAAGTCGTAACCTCAGATCAGGCGAGCCACCCAATTTAGGTGAGCTCCATGATTCAGACAAGCCATGCCCCTAAGCAAGTGAGCTCCACACATCAGGCGAGCTTCGCCTCACAAGCAAAAACAACAATTAAGGTGGACCCCTGTAGGCTCGCCTAAAGACAAGCCTTTCCCAAAAGGGTGCTATAGGAAAACAAGTGAGCGTACCTCGCCTGAATGAATAAGCAACAGGAGCTCGCCAGCTAGCTAAAGCTCGCCAGCTGGCTGAAGCTCGCCAGACTACGGGACCTCGCCTGCCAACGCGAAGTCGCCTAAATCCAACACTTTGGGAATTTTCCAAATGTTCCCAATCAAGTTCTTTTGGACCTTCTGCACATCCTTCTGATGTTGCGGGTTGTCACCACTAACCTATGGGGGATCTCCGAAACCATCTGACTCGCAAGCATGCTATTAACGAGGCAAATCCTCAATGCCATTACAAAAGACTCATTCAGGCTGTATTTGCTGATTATCAGTGTACCAGTACAATAAGACCACCAGTATTCGAGAAGCTTGCCTAACAGTCTCTAGAATCAAGGCCGCCCCGTCGAAGACGTAATTGTCAGAGAAAGCGAGCTATCAACGATTTAGAACTCCCGACGGCCACAAGTAATATGATGCGTAAGGCCAAGTATTCAGAGTCATCAGACCCGGAGTATACCCCATGGTTCAGATGGCTAACTGTTGAAACAGAGGGTGTCTACCTACGTACCTACCTTCACACGGGAGTAGCCATCCTACTTGACTATGCCTGCTTATCGCCCGTCTATGATAATGACGATGAGGTCTGCTCTGTGGCGGCGACATCCCAAACTTCGAGCTTAGCTTACGGCAAGTACGCAAAGGTGCACCTTGTAGAGGGTTTTGAGGAAGTTGCTAGGAGAATTTAAGAGCAGCAGGCTACAATGGTTAGACAATAGGCAACCATCGACTCCATGAAGGAAATGATGGAGCGACTCCTAAGGAAGAAGAGGAATTCTCGAAGGCGGCGAAGGGCCTCTAAGAAATGAGAACCTATTCCCCCAAACACAACTGAGGAGGGGTGTAATCACGAGACACATTCAGATTATTCCTCCAAGTTGTCAGGAATAGCGTCGCAAGCTGGTAGCACTCTCAAGACAAGAGGCTTGACGAGTTCCAAAGTCAACTTAACGCTCTCAAGCTTCAAAAGAGCTTGAACGAGCTGGGGGTGGTTCGACCATATCCAGTAGAATGGGACAAGGTACCCTACCCCGCGAAGTTCAAACTAATGAGCTTGGTTCAGCTTGACGGCGATGGCTTTCCCTCATAGTCAATCTACTAAATCATGTATGGATTTTCCTAACGGATTCAGAAAATTGATAATAAAGTGTGTCGCTCTCGTTTCTTTTTCCCTCTCTATGAATAGGAAAGTGAGTCCTATCTTTGTGGGCGCTAGGGGGTTGAGGCAAGGTGATTCTATCTCACCATATTTGTTTGCACTTGCCATGGAGTTTCTCAGTAGAGGGTTTGCAGATTTAGGAGACATTAAATGATTATATTTTCATCCAAAGTGTGAAGGATTAATCTCAGTTATTTATGCTTTGTCGATAGCCTTATGCTATTTCACAAAGTTGATCCCTTATCTATTAAGCTTATTTCAGAAATGTTTATGTACTTCTTTAGTGTCTTAGGTCTTGCAGTTAATGTTTCTATGAGTGAAATCCATATTGGTGGTGCTAACTATGAAATTAGGCATGAGATCTTATGTACATTGCACTTTGTTGAGGGAGATCTACCTGTGAGATGCCTTGGTGCTCCTCTTTATTTCCAAGGGTTCATCAGCTTATCAATCTAGGGCGCTTGAGAGAGGATGATTAAGATGGTTAACTACTAGACTTCCAAGCTACTCTCATTTCCAAGGAGACCATAAATTATCTGATCTATCCAATATCGTATGCATAATTTCTAGAGTTTTATATTAACCGTGCAGAACAGATAAGCAGAGACTTCCTATTGGCCAGTATGTTTAACAATCATGAAAAAGCTAAAGTTGTATAAAATAATATATATTCTTCTAAAAGTCCTGGTGGTCTTCGTCTGCACTCTATGGGACATTTTGATATTGTGCTGAGGCTAAAACATATATATATGGGCAAGCACTTTAAAGCATGATACTCTATGATTGAAGTTGATACAAGGGTTCTATTAAAAGGAAACTGATTTTTTGGCCCATATTCTCATGGTAAATCAGGACACTTTCAAAATTATGGGTTGGGGCATTGAAATGTGTTGATATTAATAGCTCTAGTATGGTAAATCAGGACACTTTCAAAATTATGGGTTGGGGCATTGAAATGTGTTGATATTAATAGCTCTAGTCGCATTTGGAAAGGGTGCAAGCCTGAATTTGGCACTTCTAAAGCTTTTAAATTACAATTTAATGTTTGAGAGAAAAAGAGATGGACTTTACTAGCATGGACTAAATCTACTATTCCCAGTCACTCTTTTACATATTTTTTATTGCTTGCGTGAATCGGCTTCCTACTAAACATAAACTTAAACATTCTGGTATTCGTGTTGAGAATATTTTGTAGTCTATTCTGCACTCATAAGGGGAAAGAGATCACCTTCTTTTTGCATGTGATTTCTGCTCTCATGTCTGGAAAAGAATTATGGTATTTGTACAGATCAGTCATGCTCCTTGTGTAGCGATAGCCGTCCACCAGAAGAGAAAGAAGAATTGGTTGCTCTTTTAAGAGAATATATCGATGTTTTTGCCTGGAACTACAAAGATATGTCTGGACTTGATCCGAACGTAGGATGCACTATCTCAATATCAAACCAGAAGTCAGACCTATAAAGCAGTCACAAAGATGATTTTGACCATCGGTTATATTCGTCGGTTTATTTTGAACCTTTCTAGAAAATGTCAATCTTTCTCCAGACTCACGAAGAAGGGAGTATCATTTATCTGGGATGACGCCTATCAAAAAGCGTTAGAAGATATCAAAGCGTACCTCTCAAATCCTCTTGTTCTCATCACACTGAAATCGGGTAAATCGTTCTTGATTTATATCAAGGCGACGAGCAAGGCGACGAACCACTCGTTAAGTGCTTTATTAGCACAAGACGATGATAACGGTCATGAGAAAGCTGTATATTATCTGAGTCTAACTTTAGTAGGCGCCGGATCGTGGTATCCAATGATTGAGAAGGAATGCCTAGCCTTGGGGTTTGCAATCCAGAAAATGCTACACTACTTGGTGGGACAGACAATTTACATCATTTCTAATGTTAACATAGTTAGGGTATTCATGACACAACCGGGCTCTATGAATTGGCGGTTAGCAAAGTGGGCCTTGCTCTTGTCCCAGTATGACTTACACTTCAAACAACAGAAGTCGGTCAAAGGGCAGACAATTTGTGATCTTCTGGCATCTAACCTAACAACAAATAAAGTCGAAATATATGACGATTTACCAAATAAAACTCACAAAGCCAATACTACGTCACATAACCGAGTTCTCTTGGTTTCCCCGAAAAGTCACGTAATACCCCGAGCTTATTCATTGTTTCTTCTTGTGGGCTTTGGGAGTGGACAAATCTTTGATTTCTTCATTTATTTGATTTGGGCTTTGGCATTTCTTGGGCTTTACTTCTTCTTCTTAGCTTGGGCTTTTGGATAATTTAAAAATTGATTTTCCAATGGGCTTCTTTGCTTCATTTCTTCATTTAATCAACGGGTTTTTGTTGAGAGATTGGAGTTTGAGATTTATTCTTTATTAACCTACAATTAAAAGATAAAAATAATTATTAGTGGTATATTTATTCATATAAAATAGATAATGAGGGTATAAAACTATAATAAAATGTGATTATCAAGAACTCATGATGAATTTATTTTAGATCCTAAATCTAAATTAGAGAATTTGTTTATGCCTTTTTAAATCTTAATGATTGAATCTTTGTATCATATAGCTTAAAAGAACAATAGTTATACTTGAACTAGATTTTAAGGCCAAATAACAACAAAGTAAAACTCATTTAAATAAATTAAAAATGTGGATGTGATTGGAGGAGATGAAACTCACCTCATAACTTGTGATGAACTCCCAACCATGTGAGAAAGCAGATCCTCATTTGCCCAACGTTGACGATCTCACCCTCTTCTAGGTATTTTGCTTCACAAAGCTCTCAAATAGTCAAACCCAAAACATGATGTAAAATAGAATATTTCATGTAATATATCCATATAGATATAGGCAAACCTAAAACAAACCAAAGAGACCCGAATCCAAATCAGACTTGAAAAATAGTCTTCATTATTTTGCATGTAACGTTTTCGTCCGACCTCAGAATGAGGTGATTTAAGATCCGTTAGAAATGCTATTGAAGAAACATGCAACATTTATTTTTTGAGCTATTTTAGATTTAAATTACATCAATGTATAATGTATATATACTATTAATTGGTCTCAAATCAACTACTATTATGCTCATTCTTCATTAAATGATATTTATCATACTATAACTCATTTAATACTATTTACTATATTATTTTTTAAAAAGAAATTTATGGGGTTTTATATTCATCCCTCTACAAAAGAATTTCGTTCTCAAAATTCTTCAAACGTATCTTTAGAGTTTAATAATACGAGAAAAGCACGTCGTGGGAATAATCTAGATAAGGAAACCCTTACATACACATCTCATATCATTATAGGCAGTGAAAATTGCCTAAGTGTGAAAGCTAAACAGAGCTCGCCCGTAGAGCTAAACTTTTGGTCGTTAAGCTCGCCCAAAGGGCTCAATTCCACTTCATAGTTGAGCTTGCAAAGCTCGACTCCTCTTATTTCGAGCTCGCCCGCAGGGCTTTGTAGGCGTATAAAACTGCTTATAGGTCCCTTAACAAAGCTCGGTACGGTGATTCGACAAACCAACGAACCATCGGGCGATATATTCAAACAAGATCGGGAACGAACTCGAACTCGAACACCAAAGCGGATTTAATGCCAAATCAAGATCCAGACTGCCAAATCAGAGTCCAGATCAACAAACCGGAAAACGACGAAACAACCAACACTTGGAGGACTCCACCAAGGTGGCCGAGCCACCAAGGTGGCCGAGCCACCAAGGTGGCCGAGCCACCTGGGCCAAGGCACAGTTCTGAGTGCCTATAAATAGGACTTGAGGGCTCATTTTTTAAAGGTTGGAATTTTGGTGAACTTTTCAGGCGAAACTCTGCTGGATTGAGAACTCAACCTCGGAATCTTGGAGCTTTGAAGACTTGGACATTCCAGATCTGGTTCTTGGTGATCATCCATGCTAAAAAAGGCAGGAGTTCGAGAGAGATCAGATCTGAGATCTACACGGTCATCCTCCCGATCAAAACTTGGTTTTTGATCCCGAGAAGAGTATCGATTTCGCTTGGTCGATTTCAATTACTTAGGGCTATTATTTCCTTGGTGAAACAGTACCCCCGGCTATTATTTCCTTCGTGAAATAACACCCGTCATACCGTGTAGATCCGACCAGATCAAGATCGTGCGGTGTGATGCGGCATAATTATGTACCAAAATTGCAAGTGCACAATTTATCAAGTTATAGTATAAAAAATATCGATCCCACGAGGAAGGTGATTTTAAGAGATTATTAGAAATGGTTCTTATATTTTGTGCATGACAATTAGGAATAAAGAATAAGTGTGATTTTGTTGAGTGATTGTTATGAATATATGCAAAAGATAATAAATTGAATTTTAGAGGAGAGAAGGAAGAATTAAAGAATAAATGAAATCACAAGGCAAGAAAGATGAATGAATAAAATCAAGAAATAAAACCAAGAATGAAAAGAAAATTTAAGAAAGTCAAGATGGAGGATTCAAAAGAGGTAAGAAATCTAGAATATAATCCACTAACCAATTTCAATTACAAAATATAAACTATTCTCTTTTTATCATATTTCAACTTAGATTTATTAAGCATAGATTATCAAACCATTTAAGGAAAGTGTAACCTATCAAATTATCATCTAAGTTAAAATTACTATTCATGATAAGAACAACAACATGATAATAATCCTAGAATTCATAAGCATAACCTATCAAACCATTTAAGATAAGCATAGATTATCAAATTCTTCTTCTACCGATTAGTTCTCTAGTTGATTATCCTAAACATGAACATTTTAAGTACAAGAGAATAATTCATACAATATAAAAGAAATTAGACTAGTTTCATACAATTCTAAGATTCCTACAAGAATTAAATTCACATCTTAAGAAATAAAAACAAGAAAAAGAACTAATTACAAAAATAAAAAGAAAAGAAAAATCTAAACTATGAACAAGAAATAAATCTAACTACAAAGAAAATAAAAATCTAAACTACAAAATAAATTGCAGAAATTAAATGCAAGAAAAATAAATCTACTCTACAAATTAAAGTGCAAAAAGAAATAAAAAAGACAAGAAAATAAATCTACACTACAAGCATGAATTTAAATCTAACTAATAAGCAATAATAAAGAAATTACTAAAAAGAAATAAAAGAGAAAAGAAATGCAAACCTTCAAATTGCTCTTCATCTCCATCCTCATCATTCAACAAAGAGGAGAAAGAACAAATTTAAAGAGAAAAAAATTATTTTTATTAATTGCAACTAAAGTTATAATTTTTGGAAGGCCTTCTCAATTAAGAGTAGCCCTCCTCTCCAAAAGGAGTTTACAAAATTTTCACACCTCTAACCCCTCACTCTCTACCCCTATTTATAGTAAACATCAGTGAATGAGAACCATTGGATTAAAATATTATCCAAAAACAATAATTTTCAGCCTTAGATTCGTAACAAACTGCCCAGCGTATCGATGCAGGCATCGATACATGCATCGATGCAGACATCGATGTTGGTATCGATGCAGGCATCGATGCCGCCATCGATGCAGGCATCGATGCCTGCCCTTCTCCTTTTGCTGTCCGCAGCTTCTTCTTGTTGTTTGCTTTTGGGCTTTGGACATTGGGCTTTTCTTGGACTCTTGGGCTTGGGCTTTGATTCATCTCTTCATTAAATACTTGAAAGAATTCATTGGGCTTCATGGCTTCATTTCTTCATTAAATTATGGGCTTTTTGTTGAGAGATGATGGTTTTGAGATTTATTCTTCATTAACCTACCTACAGTTAAAGATAAAAACAATTATTAGTAGTATATTTATTCATATAAAATAGATAATGAGGGTATAAAATTGTAATAAAATGTGATTATCAAATACCCCCATACCTAAACTCTTGCTAGTCCTCTAGCAAAGAAAGAAAAAGAAAATTCTAACTCACTTTCGCAGGAATCGCGGTTGTATTTAGCGCATACAACAAGCCTTTAAACCCCTAGGTTACCCTAGTGGACGAGTTATAGTCTCGTGAGGGTTTGCAGTGAATATACCCACAAAATTCGGTCAACTTGCCAAGTTAAATAAGTTAGTAAATAACAGATTTTCCTTGATATATTTAAACATTCTAATTGAAGCTAGTTAATAATCAAGAAAATATTTTTATATATAACTCCAATGTAAATCCCCTGTAAATTCTTTTTCATTATAGCAATACAAAACCAAGTCAAATCTTAGAAATTTAATTAAAAAGTTTTGAAAAGAACATGCCAACTCTTTGTTTTAAATAACTTTCAAGTCTCTTGATCAAAAATTGTTTTTCAAGACCATATATACAAAACAACAATATATATAAAAACAATGGTTAATGTTACATATTTTTTTCTCACTCTCTAATTCTTGGTGATTGTTTTTTATTTTAACGGACTTTCTAAGTGACCATTTAACGAGTTTTGGGTCAATGAATCCCAACCCAATTGGCCTTAGGTCATTAAGTATAGAGATACTCATTGGGCTTAATTGCTCAGTCAACTTAGGCTTTATAAGATAGAATCACCTTGAATTTAAGAGTTTTTTTTTGGTGCCCATTTTTCGCACTCTTCTTTTATAAGGTTAGTTTTTTTAAATATACATATGTGTAAGTATATATAGTCTTTAAAAAAAATTGTGTAAATCAAGATAACTTGAAAAAATATTTTCAACTCTAAGTTAAGCATGCAAAAATTTCATTATTTTTAATTAAAAATCTAAGGTAAGACTTAAGTAAAGTATACTAGTTGAAAAATCATTTCTTAAGAATTTTATTTGGAGTTATCATAAAAGGTGAACTTGAATATGTCACTAACTAAGACTTAGAAAATTTAAAATCTATCAATTTGATCAATTATTACTTAACTCTATTAATTTGGCAAGTGACAATATTTTTATAATTTTTTTTTTAACAAAAAGAAAGAAAAATATAACTAAAAAGGTAAAATAAAGAGGAAAATATGTATTTCTCACCCCCACACCTAAATTTTGCATTGTCCTCAATGCAAATTCGCTGAAGCACAAAGTAAAGCAGATAAAATTGGAGAACTTACAGTTGTTCGGTTGACAATGATGATAAGGATCTGCAATTACTGTTAGTATGAGGATGAAGAAATCAAATAAGAGAAAAATTATAAGTAATTATTTTTATTTTATTATTATTATTAAATTTTTTTATAGATAATGAGGTTCATGAAGAACCAACACTTCTTCCTCTCCGAGCGTAGAAAATTCTAAAAATGGTTTCAGACGTTGACCATTTATTTTAAAAATATTACCATTTTTAGGATTTTCTATCTCGACAGCTCCATGTGGAAAAACTTGTTTAACAAAAAATGGACCAGTCCATCTTGATCTTAATTTTCCCGGAAAAAGATGCAATTTTGAATTGTACAATAAAACTTTCTGTCCTGGAGAGAAATTTTTTCGCAAAATTGATTTGTCATGAAAAATTTTTGTTTTCTCTTTGTAAATTTTTGAGTTTATGTATGCATCATTCCGAATTTCTTCCAACTCATTTATTTGGAGCAATCTGTTTTTACCTGCCGAGTCTGAGTCAAAATTTAACTGTTTAATTGCCCACATTGCTCGATGTTCTAACTCCACTGGTAGGTGGCAAGCTTTCCCAAATACTAATCTGTATGATGACATCTCCAAATTGGCCTTAAAAGCTGTTCTATACGCCTACAGAGCATCACACAATTTTACAGACTAATCTTTTCTGTTATGATTAACTGTTTTTTTAGAATTTGTTTGATCTGCCTGTTTGTGACCTCTACTTGTCCACTGGTTTGGGGGTGATAGGGAGTTGACAATTTGTGTGTGATTGAATATTTTCTCATCAAAGCCTCGAAAGAACGGTTACAGAAATGTGTACCGTTATCACTAATGATCGCTCGAGGTACTCCAAACCGGGCAAAAATGTTCTCTTTCAAAAACTTGACAACGACCTTGTTGTCATTAGTTTTGCAAGCTACCGCCTCAACCCATTTTGACATGTATTCAACGGCTACTAGAATGTAGACATTTCCAAAGGAATTTGGAAATGGTCCCATGAAATCGATACCCCACAGATCAAAAAGTTCAACAGATAAAGATAGGTTGTAGGGGCATCATATTTCTTCTAGTGACATTCCCTAAAAGCTGACAGCGGTTACAGGTTTTGCAAAACTCGAATGAATCCTTAAAGAGAGTGGGCCAATACAGCCCAGATTGGAGAACTTTTTCAGTTGTTTTTCTCAGGCCAAAGTGACCCCCACAGGATTGCTCGTGATAAAAGGATAGAACACTCCTAGTTTCTTCTGTGGGAACACACCTCCTAAAGATCTGATCAGGACAGTATTTGAACAGATATGGATCATCCCAGTAAAAGTATTTTACTTGGGAGAGAAAACGGGATCTATCCTGTTTGGACCAATGAGAAGGGATCTGGTTCATGACTATGTAGTTCACAATGTCGGCGAACCAGGGAACAGATTGGATTTCTAGGAGTTGTTCATCTGGAAAATGTTCATTGATTGGAACGGTTGATGTTGGTGCATTTGGGAGTCGAGAGAGGTGATCTGCTACGGGGTTCTCTGTTCCCCTTCTGTCAAGAATTTGAATGTCAAACTCTTGAAGAAGGAGAATCCATCTAATGAGCCGTGCTTTAGCATCCTTTTTGGTCAAAAGATACTTTAGTGCGGCATGATCAGTGAAAACTTTGGTTAAGGAACCGATGAGGTAGGACCTGAATTTTTCTAAGGCAAAGACTACAGCTAAAAACTCTTTCTCTGTGACAGAGTAGTTTTGCTGGGCATCATTCAGAGTCCTACTGGCGTAGTAGATCACATGCGGTTTTCCATCAAACCGTTGTCCTAAAACAGCACCGATTGCAGAATCAGATGCATCACACATCAGTTCGAATGGTAAGGTCCAGTCCGGGCATGAATGATAGGAGCAGTGGTTAGCTCCTTTTTCAGATATTCAAAAGCTTTGAGGCAGTCGGGAGAAAAGACAAATGATGTATCCTTGGCTAAGAGATTGGTCAAGGGTCTAGCAATTTTTCTGAAATCCTAGATGAAACGTCGGTAAAAACCAGCATGACCAAGAAATGATCTGACATCTTTGACTGTTTTGGGAGGAGGGAGATTGGAAATGAGATCTACCTTAGCTTTGTCCACTTCGATTCCCCTATTAGAAACCACATGTCCTAAGACAATGCCTTGTTTGACCATGAAATGACATTTCTCCCAATTGAGAGTCAGATCTTTCTCCCTACACCGTTCTAGGACCAGTTTAAGGTGATGTAAACATTAGGAAAATGTGTCACCAAAAATAGAAAAGTCGTCCATGAAAATTTCAAGAAATCGCTCTACCATGTCGGAAAAAATATTGATCATGCAACGTTGGAATGTGGCCGGTGCATTGCACAGGCCAAAAGGCATGCGTCGGTATGCGAATGTTCCATACGGGCAAGTGAATATGGTTTTCTCCTGATCTTCGGGAGCGGATTTGATTGTATCCTGAATATCCATCCAGGAAATAGTAGAACTCGTGTCCTGCTAAACGCTCTAACATTTGGTCAATGAAAGGAAGAGGGAAATAATCTTTCCGAGTGGCTAAGTTGAGTTTTCGGTAGTCAATGCAAACTCGCCATCCGGTTTGGAATCAGCTCATTAGCCTCATTTTGGATCACGGTGATCCCAGATTTCTTTGGAACAACTTGGACTGGACTCACCCATGAACTATCAGAAATGGGATAAATGATCCCATGATCGAGACATTTCAGAATATCTTTCCTAACTGCTTCTTTCATCACTGGGTTTAACCTACGTTGAGCATCTCTAGTAGGTTTGGCATCATCTATCAAATGGATTCGGTGTTGAACAATGGTTGGACTAATCCCTTTGATATCAGCCATGGTCCATCCAATGGCTTCCCTATTCTCTCTTAAAACATCTAAGAGAGCTTCCTTTTGACCGGTAGTCAACTCAGAAGAAATAATAACTAGTAAAGACTCGTTCTCCCCTAAGTAGGCATACTCTAAATTTTCGGGTAGAGGTTTGAGCTCTAACTTAGGGGGTTCCTCCAAAGATGGACGAAGCTGGACTCGGGGTTCTATCTCTAAAGGTTCTCGTTGCCAGCCAACAGCAAAAACATGATTAACCAGCGGTTCTATCTCAAGTTTGTCATCAGAAAGCTCCTCAATCATTAAATCAGATACATTTGTATTATACTCACACTCTCCCTCTTGTTGTTCACTGGATATTCCTTGAATGAAATTCACTTCCATGGGTTCATCAGATGGATCACTAGGCTGTCTCCCTAAGTTGAAGATATTAAGGTCAACAGTCATATTCCCAAAAGATAGTTTCATCTGACCGGTTCTACAGTTTATCAAAGCATTTGAGGTGGCTAAGAATGGTCTTCCTAGAATGACGGGGATTTGACTTTTGAGATTAGAAACGGGCTGCGTTTCCAAGATAATAAAATCAACAGGGAAAATGAACTCTCCAACTTTGATCAGAACATCCTCTACCTCTCCTTTGGGAATTTTTACAGATCTATCAGCTAACTGTAGAGTGCATCTTGTAGGTTTAAGTTCTCCTACACCTAGCTGTTGATAGACTGAATAAGGAAGGAGGTTGACGCTGGCTCCCAAGTCTAGAAGTGCCTTATCAATGTGAGTGTTACCTATGACGCATGGAATTGTAGGACAACCAGGGTCCTTGTATTTCAACGGCATTGGTTTCGAAAAAATTTCACTGAGGTTGGCAGCTAAGAAGACTTTCTTGGGAACATTGGTGGTTCTTTTCTTAGTGCATAAGTCCTTTAAGAACTTTGCATAAGAGGGAATTTGTTCTATTGCATCTAGGAGAGGGATGTTGATCTTGACCTGTTTAAATGTTTCTAGGATTTTCTCAACCTGCGGGGAGTTTTTCCTAGGTTTGAGTCTATCTGGAAAGGGAGCAACGGGCCTATACCTATCTAGACAAGGCTCAATCTCAAGTTCAGCGTTTTGGTCATCGGAAGGAATTGCTTCATCGGAAGGATTGTTTTGAATGGGAGAAGGGGTTTGATCCGGTGGCATTCTAACCTGATTGTCTATTTGTTTTCCTGATCTCAGAGTGTGAATTGCATTCAATTAAGCTGGGTTGTTGGAACTGGATCCAGTATCTTTAGGGTTTGCAACAGGTTGACTTGAGAATTTTCCTTTTTCTCTCTCACTTACGGCAGCGGCTAGTTGCCCAAGTTGGGTTTCTAACCGGGCTATGGATTGAGTGTTCGAGTTGAGCACTTGGCCGGTGGTTTGCATGAATGAATTTAGAGTGGTGGATGATTGGGTCAACATGTTGGTAGTTTGTGTAGAAGCTTTGATCATAGCTTCTAAACCCTTTTCTAAGACACTCAAACGTTTGTCATGATCGGAATTTGATTGATTTGTAGGCTGGTGAGGATGAGGATGTTGGTTTGGAAAAGGTGGGTTAGAAAAATTGTTCGGTGCGTTGAATGGGACAGTGTTTCCCCTAGGGAATTGTTGGTTTGACGCGGGAATAAAGTTTTGGTTTCCATGAGAATTTCCTTGGTTCCAAGCAAAATTGGGATGATTTCTCCAACCTGGATTGTAGGTTGGAGAAAATGGATCATTTCTAGGGCGCTGGAATGCAGCGTTCATCTGTTCTAAAGCATGGTTGTTTCCTAGAAGAGGACATTCCTCTGAAACGTGGGTAGGAGACTGACAGTTATGACATCCCGGGGCAGAAATATGATTGATTTGAGCCGGAGCTCTTTCCTTAACTTCTAAGGCTTCTAACCTCCGTAGAATCGTCGCCATCTTCGCTTCAGATGCAATGTTTGACTCCAGGGAAAGACCACTAGACTTAGATTGGGAAACAGATGAAACCCTGTCATCACAATTTTCCCACTGCATTGTTTTCTCGGATAAACTCTCTAGAAATTCCTAAGCTTCATCTGCGTTTTTTCTTATAAAATCTCCCTGACACATCGATTCTAAAGATGTTTTTGAAGAATAGTCCAATCCTTCATATATGACTTGGCACAATCGCCATTTTTCTCTACCGTGATGAGGACATTGGATTAAAAGATCTTTAAATCGGTCAAAGTATTTCCAGAATGGCTCTCCCGGGACAATTTTGAAATTCTGAATGCTATTCCTAAGCTTTACCGTTTTGTGAATAGGGAAAAATTTCTTGAGAAAAACGGTGACAAATTCCTCCCAAGTTGAGATGGAATTTGTCGGTAAGCTGTACAGCCATTTTTTATCTTTGTCCTTTAGAGCAAATGGAATAAATCTAAGCTTAATCGCATCTTCAGTTAATTCCCTCATTTTAATCATAATACATACTTCCTCAAATTTCGAGATAAATATATATGCATCTTCTGTATCATTACCTAGGAATTTGGGAAGCATGTTAATGAAATGCGGTCTAAGCTCGAAATTTGCTCCATTTACTTCGGGGAGTCTTATGCAAGATGGAATTATATTTCTGGTGGGGTAACACATATCCTGAAGAACGGGCTGATTTGCCATTTCTTGGATTGGTTCAACACGGATTAAGCGATGAAAATTATCCCGAACCCAAATTTGCATACAACAAAACAAATTTTTTTTTGTAAGGAAAGAAAGAAAATTAGTTTTTTTTAAGGAAGAAAGAAAGAAAATTAGTTTTTTTTAAAGGAAAGAAGAAAGAAAATTAGTTTTTTTTATAAAGGAAAGAAGAAAGAAAATTAGTTTTTTTTTAATATGAGAATTTAAAGAAAAAGAAAAATCCTAACAAAAACAAATCAAGGCAATCACTTGTTAATCAACTCTAACTCCAGGGTTTAGCCTAACTCCACTAGAACAGCTCCTAACCAAAAACTCCTACAGTGAAAAGATCAAAGTTTTACCCAGGTAGTTAGCCAGGTAAGGATAGTACTAGAGGGTGATCAAAGATCAATTAAGTACCTCTTTCCTTGCGGAGCGCTTTACGCAACCCCTAAACCTTGCCTTAGACACCAACTATTCTGAGAAAACTTAAACCGGTTCACTTAAGGATTTCTTGTTCCTTATTGAGCTCGAATCCTTAGGGGCCAACGTCTAATGAGTTTTAGAAGGCTTGGGTTTGTGAAGTGAGGAATTAGTGATTTGTGGGCTAAGGAAAGGGTGATGAAATCCCTTACCTTATCTTGATTGGGGTTTTGCCCTTAAGAATGTTTTAAGTATGTGCCAAATCAAGTGCAACAATCACTTTGGTGAATTCCTACACTATATGAAATGCAACCCTAGAAATTAAAAGCGACTAAAAAGGATGGTAAAAAGAAAATCTTTATATTTTTTAATTATGGTCAACAACAATTAAAAGTGAGAAGGGGGAAAATTGTTTGAGTTTATTATCTTGTTAGTTAATATCTAAGTGAAAGATGGATTTTAATATGGTCAACAAAAATGAAATCGTTTTTTTAAAAAAATCCTAATTGTCTCTAATTGTGAAGCTAGCTAAAGAGGGTGGAATTGAAAACTAGAAAGAGGACTTACCCGAAAGCAATGCTCCAAATTCTTGATCTTCAATCCAAGATTTTCAAGCTCCAAGCGGTTCCTTCACAAGAGAAATACACAAGTTAAAGAATTAAGTTAATAAAATCCTATTTTAGCACCTTCCCCGGCAACGGCGCCAAAAACATGATGCGGCATAATTATGTACCAAAATTGCAAGTGCACAATTTATCAAGTTATAGTATAAAAAATATCGATCCCACGAGGAAGGTGATTTTAAGAGATTATTAGAAATGGTTCTTATATTTTCTGCATAACAATTAGGAATAAAGAATAAGTGTGAGTGTATGAGTGGTTGTTTTGATTTATATGCAAGAGATAATAAATTGAATTTTAGAGGAGAGAAGGAAGAATTAAAGAATAAATGAAATCACAAGGCAAGAAAGAAGAATGAATAAAATCAAGAGATAAACCAAGAATGAAAAGAAAATTTAAGAAGGTTAAGATGGAGGATTCAAAAGAGGTAAGAAATGTAGAATATAATCCACTAACCAATTTCTATTACAAAATACAAACTATTCTCTTTTATCATATTTCAACTTAGATTTATTAAGCATGGATTATCAAACCATTTAAGGAAAGTGTAACCTATCAAATTATCATCTAAGTTAAAATTACTATTCATGATAAGAACAACAACATGATAATAATCCTAGAATTCATAAGCATAACCTATCAAACCATTTAAGATAAGCATAGATTATCAAATTCTTCTTCTACCGATTAGTTCTCTAGTTGATTATCCTAAACATGAACATAAAAAATTATTTTTATTAATTACAACTAAAGTTACAATTTTTGGAAGGCCTTCTCAATTAAGAGTAGCCCTCCTCTCCAAAAGGAGTTTACAAAATTTTCACACCTCTAACCCCTCACTCTCTACCCCTATTTATAGTAAACATCTGATAATGAGAGCCATTGGATTGAAATCTTATCCAAAAACAACAAATTTCAGCCTTAGATTCGTAACAAACTGCCCAGCGTATCGATGCAGGCATCAGGCATCGATGTCGGTATCGATGCAGGCATCGATGTCGGTATCGATGCAGGCATCGATGCCTGCCCTTCTCCTTTTGCTGTCCGCAGCTTCTTCTTGTTGTTTGCTTTTGGGCTTTGGACATTGGGCTTTTCTTGGACTCTTGGGCTTGGGCTTTGATTTATCTCTTCATTAAATACTTGAAAGAATTCATTGGGCTTCATGGCTTCCTTTCTTCATTAAATTATGGGCTTTTTGTTGAGAGATGAGGGTTTTGAGATTTTTTCTTCATTAACCTGCAATTAAAGATAAAAACAATTATTAGTAGTATATTTATTCATATAAAATAGATAATGAGGGTATAAAATTGTAATAAAATATGATTATCACGGTGGTCCACGGATTAACCCCGGCGTAGGTGAAGAACCCACACAAGCAAGAGACCATAAAACAGGATCTTGCGATTTGTTCCACAAAAAAGGAAAGTTGTAATCTTTTTATTTTTCTTTGATTTTGTTGTAACCGGATCTTATAAAAAGACCGGATCTTTTGTAACCGAAAAATTGTTACTTGAGAAAGCAATGACTTCAATGAAAAAAGCAATTTTTTCCGCGAACAATCTGGCGACCACAGTGGGAGCCACCGATCTCGCTGCCGAGATCGTTGCGTCGCAGCCGCGGATCTCAATCCCGGTCGAGGAGGAGGTCGAGTATGAATTCGACCAGCAAATGTTCGAGGAATATCTGTCATCCTCGTCCAGATCCACCTCCCCCCGCAAGCCCAAAAAGTTCTCCTCCAGGAGAAAAGTCCGTTGGTACGAAGAAGTCCAGAATGCCAACGAAGATCTCACCCAATTGACGCCAAAGTCGCGTCGGGTGAAGCTCCGCCGACCTCTAACCAGGTCAAACCTGTTCTCGACAATTTCTCCACCGCTGAGGGCATGGTGACTCTCTCAAAGAGAGCCCGCCAGAGGCGACGTCAACGCTTGGCGCGACAACTCGCAAAGGCGATGGAATCCACAGATAGAATCCGCTATAATGCGGATCTGAAGAACAGGAGAGACAAACTGCCTCATCACCAATGAATGGTAGCTCCTCCAAGCCGCCAACAAATGAATGGATCCGTGTTAAACGGAACCGTTCAACACTTGATGAACGCATTCGCAAGCGTCGCGCACTGTCAGCGCAAGCACGAGCTCAAGTCCAGGAAGCCCGCAGAAGACTGCAGAAGGAAGTGGCCAAAAAGCCGCTACCACCCCGCCAAGTCTGGAAGCCGAAGTCTGAAATGGCGATCCAGGCTAAGGAGCAACCTTTGCAGCCTTCAGCCAAAGTTCAACCTCCGGGGAACCAACCTAAATCGCCAAGAATTCCCATAGCTACTCCGGGAAATCTCGCAGAATCATCCCGAAGAAAGAAGTCAGTTTTGGAGCGCCTCGGTCCACTTCCCGATGAGCGATGCAAAGCTCCAGTTCAAGAACGTTTGGGCCCGATAAAGAAGCCCCGAACGACTCAACATGCTGGGGGTCGCCGCCACCCTCAACATAACAAAGAGATCATGGCAGCTAGGCGCACCAATTTGCGCATTGAAGTTCAGGAGCTAGCTGAGAATTCACGCCCACGAAGGCATGTTTCGAGGCGCGTGACTCTTGAAAGCCGAAAGAAGGCAATTCGCCCTCAGAAGGAAGCATTGTCGTCTGATGACGATAGCGTTATACCTGAGAAGTCGTGCCAACACACGATAGGTTACTCCGACCTTCAAACAGACGAGTTGTACTATCGTGCTGAGGGTACGAGTAGAACCAGGAAAAGGAGCCCTCGAGAACTAAAGACTCAATGCCCCTGTTCCAAACTCATTTGGGCAGTATTGTCGGAGTGCAACTGCACCAATACAGTCCCCGAAAGAATTTCAGTTTTCGAAAGGCTCAGTACCGAAACGCCAAAACCAAGACCTAGGCGTTTTCGATGAAGGAGAGCGGTGTTTGAAGACGGAGAATTTCCAAAGGTCACCACAAATATGACCAGCAAAGGGACATCGACACGGGATAATCCCAAGTCGATTCCGGAAGCATCCCGGTGTATAACACGCCTGCAGTCTGGAGCCATCAAGCGAGGAACTTATGGTAGGGTTCGGACAAGATTAACTTCAGAAGATGAAGAATCGGATGCCGGCTCTGTGGTCGCATCAGATAATACGGTATCCAGCGAAGGACAACCCCGCGAGGCACTTATGATAAGTGCGGAGCAAGTGGCCAAGATGCTTGAAGAAGCCATGGCTAAACAACAGGAGAGCTTCAGGTTCGAAATGCAGATGGCCATGCAGAATATGAGAGAGATGCATGACCAACAAATCCAAGCACTGACAAACCAGCAAGGCGAACAAAGTCATCGTAACCAGGTTAATCAGGGAGATGAGGACACAGGTGTGAATGAAGCTCATAATACCAATAATCCTCCCGTCAATATAGGGGGTGGTAACGAGAATGCTAGCGAGAACACGGGTGAAAGCTTGAAGATTAAAAATCTCGAGAGCAAAATCAATACATTGATTTCCGCTTAGGAGATGAAGAAGACGGGCATTCCTTGTCCATACCCAAGAGAATGGGAATCAATCCCGTATCCAGCGAAGTTCAATCTCATTAACTTCACGCCGTTTAATGGGATGGGTTCACCCACTCAGCATTTGATTTACTTCAAATCACACCTAGGGGTTATCTCTGGTAATGAGCCTCTGATGGTACGGTCCTTCGTTGGCACTCTTCGTGGAGCCGCCTTCGATTGGTATCACCGCCTCAAGCTAGGAAGCGTAAATAGCTGTGACGATATAGAGACTAAGTTCCTTGCTAACTTCTTCAACGACGACACCGAGATATCCATCGGGTCGTTGCTCGACGAGAAACAAAAAGACGGGGAATTGGTTGATACCTTCGTCAAAAGGTTCCGGAACAAAGCAATGAATTGTCGAGACCCGATCACTGAAGAGTTTATTCTCTAGACTTGCTACAACAACCTTGCATTGGACGTGTTGGAAGCAATCGGGACAGCTCCATCCAAAACATGGAAGGATTTGAAGGTCCGAGGAGAGCAAGCCGAGCGATTCCTCAGAAGGAAGAAGGCGGAAAGAGGCCAACAGGCGACGAATGCTCCGCAACAAAATTTCGTCCCACGAGGGAAAGTTAAGGCACATGTTAATGTAGTTGATGCTAATCAAACTTTCCAACTGCAACCTCAACAACAGCCACAATAACGAGCACCACAGCAGTCGCAGTCGCAATGGCAACAACGGCCTCAGAAGCAGAAATCTTCGGAGTCAAGATTCACTAAAGTGTACTCCTTCAAAGATGACGAAGTTCCCGGCATCTTCAAGTACCTGTTGGAGAATAACAAAATCTAGCTGTCGTCAATCGTGGATCAAGAAGGGGCTAGCAAAGTGACGGATCCAAAGTATTGCGCATACCATAGAGCGGTCCATCACCCTACAAAGTCATGCTATCATCTCAAGGATAAAATCCAGGCGTTAATTGATGTAGGCGTCATAACCCCGAAGCCGGCCAAGAATGTCGCAGCGAATGATAAAATCCAGGCGTTAATTGATGTAGGCGTCATAACCCCGAAGCCGGCCAAGAATGTCGCAGCGAATGTAGTATCAATTAGCTTTGGATTGGTGCCCACATCATGGTTTGAACCAGAACGCATCACCAAAGTAGGGATGAAGACAGTGAACGACGGCCCATATGGACAGCGCCAAAAAGGACTTGTGCCACACACAGCCCCAAATGACGAAATCCTCTGGGTTCATCCCGACCTAATTGAAGACGAGCAGTGGACGACTTCCTCAACCAAAAAGGGTAAAGGCAAGTCCTGCAATGCTACCTTCGCGATCTTCGAAGAGGATGGTAATGAAGCTCTTACCTTCCCGCTCTCCGAAGAAGAAAAAGAAGTCTTTGCCACTAGAAGCGGAAATGAGTATCACTACAACTATCCGTCACCTAGTGATTAGCTAGCTGAGCAGGGGGTGACTAAGCAGGTACCAGCCAAAACTCTTACAGAGTTGGGTGTGATTATGACTCCTAGACCGATTGAAGAAACTCGACAACAGCCGGCTAACAAACAGAAAGAAAAAAAGGCCCCAGGAGGTTCAGAATCCGAAGCAGTCTTGTTTCAGTCGTCCGATTGGAAGAGATAAACCGGAAAGCTCGAACACTCCACATGTCTTCGATATCATGGCTCAACTAGCTAACATCCCAGCACGGATAACATTGTATGAGTTGTAAATACTATAACTTGACACGGTTGTGCACTTGCAACCTTTTTGGTACATGTTTATGCCGCATCAACACTACAATATAGCGGTTAAAAACCTTCCCTGTATTACCTTCACCAAAGAGGATATGCAGACGAAGAATTCAAACCATGATCGACCCAGCGGCTAAAAACCTTTCCTGCATTACCTTCACCAAAGAGGATATGCAGACGAAGAATTCAAACCATGACAGACCCCTATATTTCATTAGGTACATTGGCTCCAGCAAAGTCAACCGAATCCAAGTCGATCCGGGTTCTGCTGTGAGTATTATGTCGCTTCGCTTGATGCATAACCTAGGCATTCCAGTTAGTAAGTTGGCGGCCACAGGCACTGTTATCTATGGGTTCAATACTAGCGGGTCAAGATCCTTGGGTAAGATCCGAATAAAATGTCAAATGGGTGATTTGAAGACGGAAGTCACATGTTATGTGATCGATG
>NC_033802.1:12463960-12486194 GCF_001876935.1 Asparagus officinalis
ACCATACAAGAGACTTGGCTCATAAACTAACATAAATTGGTGAATCAATCAACAGCACCTCAAATCAAATGTAGACATTGGAGCACATAAAGGGCCCTTGTGTAGGAAAAAAAACTGGCCCTATAAGAATGGATGAGGATACGTGTATTGGCATTGTCTATGAGCGTACGTGTTTGATAATTGACTATTTGTCATGTTGTACGACAAGATTTAGGCAAGAGTGCGCGATAATCTTGTACGAAGTTGTAAAGTGGGTCATACAAATAACTAATTATTAAATTTTTGTTTTATAATACTTTTATTTACACCGATGATTGAATTCTGTTAGGACTAAATATATGGTGGGAAAATTTTCCCAAATTTGAACCTAATCTCATCATAAACAATATTCCGATGATTGAACTTTGGTTACATAAATACAATGATGATGATGATGAATTTCCATACAAATAGGGTTAAAGATGTGTACAATCATTCCCTCCTAATTTGTAATTATTTGATAGTAACTTCTTCCGTAAACACGAATAAACTAAGCGGAATGAGTTAGATTTGTTAATGGCATTATTGAACAATGGCAGACTGAGTCAAGAATTTAGTTTAGCTTTAATGTTGTCATTATCACATATTTAGTTTCAAATGCATAACATAATCACAACCCTTGGGTCACGTGTTTAGGGTCTATGATTTGTATGTCACAACTCCTTTGAACCAGTCTCTGTACACTCCAAATCTCTTGGGAGATAATAAGACATATGATTTAGAGTGCATCTTAATAATATAACTTAAGAGAGAAATTAAGATATTAGAGCATCTCCAACAGCTTCCACATTTTTCACTTTTGGAGAATTTAGTTAGGTTTTTGGTCTAACAGATTCCCCATCTCATTCCCCAAAATAGGGATGGAGGAGAAAAAATGAGAAAGCTTCCCCAAATTTGCAGCATTTTCCAAATTTTTAGGGGAAATTTTAAAAAAAAAGACCGATTTTGCTAAATAATTAGCAAAATAGACCATTTTGCTAATTATTTAGCAAAATAGACATCTTTTGGCCAACAAGTCAAAAAAGATCGATTTTAAAAATAGGCTGCTGAAAACATACCGGACTAGTAGCCCCGTATGTTTTCAGTGCACTAATCGGGGATTAGTGCTCACAGAAAACACACGGGACTACTACTCCCGTAGGACTTCTAGTCCCGTATGTTTTCAGCAGTCTGTTTTTTAAAATCGCCCTTTTTTTTGCCAACATACCAAAAAGAGGCCTATTTTGCTAAATAATTAGCAAAATGGTCTATTTTGCTAATTATTTAGCAAAATCGGTCTTTTTTAAAAAAATTCTCAATTTTTAGAGGAAAAAGGGATTCTTCAAAATGGGGAAGCTGTTGGAGTTGGTGTAAAAATAATTTAGAGAATATGACTTTTGCTTCACCATTTTAAAGAAAATTTTGAAGAAGGTGTTGGAGATGCCCTTAAGGTTATTAAACTAACACGTAGAATGACGTGAATTGTTGATTTATTATTAAATTTTCATTAACTACCAGACCAAATATTTCATAGACATTCCATATAAGCATCACATGCATAGCACATGCGTAAGCCCTGACTTTGGACATATAATAAAGTGAGAATATTTTGTGATCTCTCTTTTCTCTCGCACTCAATCTCCATACAGAAATAAAGTGCTTGAAATCTCCCATAATCTCTTATTTTCAGAAAGACTAATTAAAGTTCGCAACAATTAAGGCACTACTACGTAGGATCTCATGATTACTTTGATTAGAAGAAATAAATTAATGTTGGATTGAATATTTTTGACAACTCATTTAATTCTCAGGTTTGGTGCTTGTGCGTTTTATAATAAAAATCATTCAAGCCCAGCAGCAGCTCATAGGATTCTATTCTACAACGTGGTTGCTTATAATTAACTTGTATCGTTTTTGGATATAAAAACATGTTCCCATCCTGTTTTATATCCCAAACACCTTAATTTTTTCTAATCTACTACATTTGAGGAATTTGTATTCCTTCCACATTTTTATAATTAGATATAATTTCTTGACTTATAACATAAAGTGCGTTCATGTATTTATTATTTATATTTATTTGGAGGAAAAGAATTTTAAAAAATTAAAAGATCGTTATCGTTACAGTCCACGAAACTAATTTTACAAAGAAGCCCAAGCTATATATCTCTCTTTTTATCACACCTTGAGCGCTGCGTCCGGTAAACCTGCCGGTCGTTGTAGCCAACTTTTGACCGCACTTGACCTAACAAGGACACGCTAATGACCATGGTACCCCTCAACTTTTACCTTTTATTAGGCGTAAAAAACCATCGATATTTTGATATTAGACCTTTAAGTAGTATTAATATGTCAAAGTTATTGAATCAAAAGAGACACATTAGAACTCACTCGTTAACTAGCAAAGAGAGACACATCAGCTTGTTGTCTCTGAGACAAATCTCCCATCCTGAGTCCAAACATATTGAATCAAAAGTTAATTTGGGAGAACAGAAGGTTCTCGAGAGTTTGGAATTTGCAACAATTAGGATATTGACACAAATTCTTGGTGATTAATTAGATACAAATGTGAAGGGCGATGTGAGGATCTTAAATCAAAAGACACAAAAAAGATAATTAGAAAAAAGATATTCTACTCCTCAAATTAAATTTCTCGCTATATATATAAACCCATTTACACAAAAAAAATAAAGAGGCAAAAAAAAAAACCCACATTTTAGGGGCATTCTAGTCTTTCCATTAACCTAACAACCCACCCTAAAAACCACCCCCCAAAACAGGGAAAATAGTTAACACATCTACCCGACCCGACCCGACCCGACCCGTCAAGGATCCGACCCGACCCGGATCTCCCCCTCACAATCCAGCAACCTCAAGAACAACGAAACCGGGCACGGAATCCTAAGCACCCCCCTCTGCTCGTACCCGTATGCCTGGCGCCGAAGCCGGCAGCAGACGGTCGACGAAACGGGCGGTGGGCGATTGTGGTCGTTGCTGCCGATAGCCGGCACGTGGCCTTCGGTGCCCGGTTCGACCGGCGGTTGGTGTTGGTATTACCCAGACGGCAGCCTCGGCCGTTGGGTAGCCTGGAGAGCGCGGCGGACGCGTGGAGGGCGGCGAATTAAGACGCGTCGATGGGTTTGTAGGAAGGAGAAAGTCGGGGATTTTTTGGGGGAGGTCTAGAGAGAAGAGAGAGCTGCGGGAGGGTGAGGGTGTGGGTGTGGGTGTGGTTTTATATGAGGGAGGGGAGTACACGGGGAGTACTTGGCAGGTACAGGGAGTTTTTTAATTGCGGGAGTGGTATTAGATGGTGGGAGTGGAACAGCAAACAGCTTAAAGTTAATGTTAGGCATCCCCCCAAAACAACTTTGAAGATGCTCTTATAACAACTAGTGTGCAACCCATGCAAGGCACATCCCTCTGCGTGCTTAAAATTAAAAATTATATTTATTTTTCTATACTCAAATAATGATGTAAATTTTAATGCATTTGATGCAAAATTCATATTTGGTCCTTTATACATAAAAAAAAAGATCCAAGTTTTAATACATTTGATTTAGAAATTATATCTATATTTAAAGAATAATCCAAATATTAATACTATAGTATAAAAAATTATGTTATACTACGGGTTTTTACTGTGGCATAAACAATACTTCAAGCATAGAGTGCGGATACTGTTTAAGCTGCAGCAGTTACTCTACTTACTGTAGCATGAATATTGATTCTTTGGATCCATATAGAAGAGTAGATGTTTGACGACGATGGTGATTATTTGCAGATACATATGCCTTCGGTGGACCTTATCACTAAGGGTGGAAACGAACCGAATTCGAATTGCACACCGCATTACCGTATTTGTATGTGGTTCATATTCAAGTTTAAAATAAGGGGTTGTTTGGTTCGTTTCCTTGATATTGGGAAATACAATTCCATGTAAAGAAATATAAGTTTTGAGTTTTCTAAACTTTTCCAAGAAATAGATTGTTTTGCTTTGGTTCACACATAAAAAATGGTGAGAAACCAATGTATTTTTTTTTTCTTATGGTTGGTTCGCATAGAAAAAAAAGGAAAACTTTTGTAAACAAAGCAAAGAAGGAAAAAAAATCTGACGTGTCAGAGTTTTCATCAATTTCACTCGGTTGGGGAAGGAAATCGGAGAGGGAAAAAAAATCTGAGCTGGCGGCGATTTCAGCAGAGTTTTCCCTCTTCCATCCGATCGAACCAAAGCGGCACAAAGAAATGAACGGAAATAAAAAAAACTGACGTGGAGAGCTAAAAATCTGACGTGGAGGGGTTTTGTGAGTTTTTCGCCCCTTATAATAGCGAACCAAACAGCCCCTAAATAGCAAACGTGTATTCAAATTCGTTTATAGTAGTATGTTAATATTTGATAATTATTCGTGAATATACGTTAACAGTTTTTGTAGTCTTTTTGCAAACTATTCGATTCACATGCGATTCATTATATTATCCTAGTATTATAATGCAGCCAAACATGATACAAATTAATGAATATGCAATCTAGCATAGAGGGTAATATTCACAAATCAAAAACTACTTATATGAAGCTATATGTGTAAAAAATTCAGATACATAGAAAATATATTAACTCAATTTTATAGGTCTAAAATAGTGTAATACATAAATGAATATTTTATTAAACAAACGACTTGAATATATTTGTGGCTAAATTCTTTCCGTTATGAGCCAAATACTAAATACTATTTATTTATTGTTGAATGAACTAACAAATCAAATACAACCGAAAATTTAAGCGAATAAAAACCAAACAATTTGTTCAATGTTTGGTTCATTTTCACCCCTATTTATCACCACCCAACTATTCAGCTACACTCGGTAGTTGTTGCCATAAGAGAAAAAGGAATTATCTGCAATTTAATAACTATATAATTTATCATCATAAGAGAATTATACTTATCAAATTGCGAAAATTAGAGGTGTTGGGGGCTATTAAAATCGTTGACTATTAAGCTTGGTGGGGGGGGGGGTTATATATTACCCTTTATGACAATATAAACAAAGGTTCATGTTATATGTACTTTAGAAGTAATTTTGATGGTGGTTTATGATAATTTCCCCTTTTTGAAATTCACTTCTTTTCCTTATTTTTTTAATTTTGACCAACCATATGGTCCATGGTCCATGGTCCATGGAGTTGACAAAGGTGATTGCTGATGACTGGTTGGTTCCCTATGAGGGGATTCTGGACGAAATGCTTGCTAAAATTGTTATCAACCATACTAGACAATTGCCGTGGAAAATTCTTTTTTGAACAGCAACAAATGAATAATGTGACCTAGGTTGTGTGGTTCAATTTCTATAATAAAAAAAAGGAAAAGGAAAAGTACCCAAAATTTATTTTCATATTGTTTGTTACTTTTTCTTTGATTGGTTTAAATACAAAAAGAAGAAAAATCAACTTTATAGAAAGTAAGTTTGAGAAGTAAAAATGGATAAGTTCGTACAAAAATTTATTATTTAAAACCAATGCGTCAGATTACTTTGCAAATTTCATCCGTAGTTCTTGACAATTTTCATCCATATTGAGAGGATATTGATTTCCGTAAAGCAATATATTTTCTTTAACTTTATAGAAAATAGTTATATAACCTTTTTGAACAAAACATAGTTTTAGTATATACCCAATAGAATCTTTTAATTATCAAATTGTCATTGTCATAAGATTTCCCATTAATTTTCTCAAAAGAGGGTGAACCAAACGAATTGGGATCCTCTACTAATAGATCCTCTACTAATATCTACTAATAAAGAGATCTTAGCCTTTGATTTATCAATCAAAGGCCAAGATCTCATAATTGTAGGAGTGATATAATTCACAGAAACAAACGGCAACAAGTTAATAACATAAGAAAAAGTACGTTACGTACTTTTTTACATTTTCATTCTAGGATGAAATTAAACAAAAGGATTTGCAAATAAAAGTGCTAAAGGCCAAGATTCCATTAGAATATATTAGAAAGCTCCTCATTAGTAGAGGATCTCAATCCGAACCAAACAGCCCTTAAGACTTGTTGGAGTTATAACTTAAAAACTTGGGTTTGTAGAGGAAAAGAGGAAAAGTTTAGTCCCACATAGGAAATGGAATAGGAATGAAGGGTCTTTATAAGCCTTCCCTTTCTCTCCTATGCCTAGAAGAAAACAAAAGGTTATGCTCCACACCACACACGCGCGCGCCGGCCGGGCCGGGCTCGGGTTCGGGTTCGGGTCGGGTGGCGCGCTCACACGAATGCCGCTCCGGATTAATGGGCCCTTAATCTGCTATATTTTTATTTTTGAATAATTAAAATATAATTTTTATTTTTGAATAATTAAAATAAAATATTTATTTTTGAATAATTAACATGTGATAAACATTTTTGTATAGGTTAGGATTAAATATTTTGTAACTGTTATAATTACAATACCGCGGTTTTATGGATTTAAATGACAAAAAACGGCTAACGTTAATACATTAATGGGTGAGTAATTAGATCAACAAGAGTGGAACCTTCCGCGCGAAGAGCAAGCAGCTGCCGGACAGCACCCTCCACTTCGTTCAAACGCTAAAAATAGGGCCTCGTCGCAGTAGCGCCGAGCCTCTTACGCAAGAAGGACGCGTCGTGTTCAAGAACCTCCTTGAATTCCTCAAAGGAGCAATTCTCCTCCAAGACTAACCGGGTGCAGTGGGCCAAAGTATCTTCGAAATTCGCCAGAGCTCGCTCCACCTGCGTTTTTCGCCAGCGTTCCAAGGGAGAGAGGGCGGCCTCCTCCGCCGTCGAGGTACCTATGGCCATAACCATAGGGGTGGTAACGGGCACCACCGGAGCCGGTGCGACCAATAACGCCCTCGGTGCAGTGGTCACAACGATGGTCACTTGCAGAGTGGGAACCTCCCGTTGGAGCGGAGACTCTCGCGCCGATGAACGACCCCCAGACAACGCTTCCGCAGGAGCAGGAGATCCCCCTGTTTGGCCAGGCGCGTCCTCAAGAGCCAAATCCTCTTCCTCACTGGGCAGTGCCTCGTGAACCGAGACATTGTCATCCTCCTCAGATGAGCGATTCGCCCAAGAGTGAGCACCCTCCTCACCTGCGACTGCACGGTTAGGGTCAACTACGAATGCACGGAAAGAGGTTAACAGAGACCCCTCGAAAGGGACCCTACTAACGGTCGGGTACGCAAGGAAAAGTAATATTAAAGCACACACTTACCTGAGCTAGGGGGCTCCTCCTCGTTTCCAGCCTCCCCTTCCTCGTCGGAAGGAATGGAGATCACCTTCTCAATCGCGCCTGCATAGGTCCGATACCAAGGTCAAAAGGTACGAGATCATCGTTGCAATCGAAGACGCTATTACAAAAGAAAAATTACCTCCTGATGCGGACACAGAAGCTGCTGGAACTCCCGTCGGTGGCCTCTCGCCAGATCGCGGAGGAGTGTTTCTCGTAGTCGCCAGAACCGCCCCCGATGCAGCAGAAGAGGCGGGCAGCACAGCTCCAGACGTCGCCGCTCCGGGGATACCTACCTGGGGAACATCATCCTGACCTTCCGCCGCTCGGACGGTTTCCGCCATCTCATCACGACGGACCTTCTTAGCCGCCTCCGCTCGGGAACTCTCGGCCACTGCCTCCCGCTGACGCTTCGAGAGAAGCGAGCTACTCGGAGACAGAAGCGGCGCCCCCATTTGTCCGATTGTCGGACTCCGGACTGGAGCTCGAACCTCGGGAGCCTTCAGATTCGTCAAACCAGCATCAGAACCCTCGGTATCCTCAGCTGGATCCTCCGAAAACAACTCCCTAGCAGTTTGGTGGGCCCTTCGCCTCGAAGAACGGAGAGAACCCCTGACAGGACGATCGCGTTCCACCAGACATGAGTTCTGGAACCAGAAATTGGCAGGATTAGCACTAGCGCCCCGATACCAGCGGCAGTATAAGAGCGTGTGGTGTAAATCGCGTTCTGGAACCAGAAATTGGCAGGATTAGCACTAGCGCCCCGATACCAGCGGCAGTATAGGAGCGTGTGGTGTAAATCGCGATCCCGTGCGGGTAGCTCAAAACGAGCCTAAGTGCCACCTGCATGAGTCCAGAACCATCCCCGAGCGCCATCCACCAGTCCTCCTTCAAAGCACAGGTGGGGGTTGGCGTTGCCCACATACAATTGATCGTACCCGAACTGGCGCGCAAACCTACATGATGTTTGTGATTCAGGAAGAACAACTAGAGGGGGTAACAAATATTTTGTAACTTTTATAGACGATTGCTCTAAATATTGTTACCTCTACTTAATTAAGACCAAAGATGAAGTCATAAACAAATTTAAAATATATAAAGCAGAAGTTGAAAATCAATTGGATAAGAAAATTAAAATACTAAGATCAGATAGAGGTGGTGAGTACACTTCTAATGAATTAAAACAATTCTGTGAAGATAATGGAATTATTCATGAAATAACTGCTCCATATACACCTCAATCTAATGGAGTAGCTGAGAGAAAGAATAGAACACTAATGGACATGGTAAACTCAATGTTAATTAATTCTGGTGTGCCAGAAAATTTATGGGGAGAAGCTCTCATGACTGCATGTCATATACTAAATAGAATTCCATTCAAGAAATCTGATAAAACCCCTTACACAATTTGGAAGAATAGAAACCCTAATTTAGATCACCTAAAAGTGTGGGGGTGCTTAGCAAAAGTCAAAATACCTGAGAATAAAAGAAAGAAGATTGGCCCTAAAACTGTAGATGGAATTTTTATTGGCTATGCTTCTGATAGTAATGCAAATAGATTTTTAATAATCAACTCTGACATTAATGAGATAGCCAACAACACCATAATTGAAGCTAGGGATGCACATTACTTTGAAAATATTTTTCCTTACAAGACCAGAATAAACAACACAGGCCCTAGCTCTAATAATTCAGATCCTAGTTCTAATCAAGGTGAAACTAGTTCTAAACAAATTAGACCACTAGAAAGTCCAGAGGAGCCTAGGAGAAGTAAAAGAACTAGAATAGAAAAGGTCCATGAAGATTTCTATGCATTACTTGTAGAAGATTCTCCAGTTACATTTGAAGATGCAATGAAATCAGTAGATGCTCCATTTTGGAAGGAAGCTATAAATAATGAGATACAATCTATAGTTCAAAATCATACTTGGGAACTAACTGATCTTCCTTCAGGATGTAAAACCATAGGATGTAAATGGGTGTTTAAGAAGAAACTTAGACCTGATGGAACAATAGATAAATATAAAGCCAGATTAGTAGCTAAAGGATATACCCAAAAGTCTGGTATTGATTATTTTGATGTCTATTCTCCAGTAGCTAGGATTACTACCATTAGAGTCCTCATAGCTCTAGCATCCATTCACAAATTAATAATACATCAAATGGATGTTAAAACTGCATTTTTAAATGGAGACTTAGATGAAGAAATTTATATGGATCAACCTGAGGGATTTATAGCTTCTGGACAAGAAAAGAAAGTATGCAAGCTTATTAGATCACTATATGGTCTCAAACAAGCCCCAAAACAATGGCATATGAAATTTGATGAAATTATACTATCTTATGGATTTGTAATTAATCAAACAGATGAGTGTGTATATCATAAAATAGATAAAAACAACAAAATTGTGATATTATGCCTATATGTTGATGACATTCTTATTTTTGGTTCTGACATACAAATCATAAATGATATCAAACACTTTTTATCATAAAATTTTGACATGAAAGATTTAGGTCAAGCTGACCTAATTCTTAATACTAAAATCATAAAAAATAAGAATGGATATGTGCTATCACAATCACACTACATAGAGAAAATCCTTAATAATTTTTATGATCCAAACTGTCAACCTGTTTCCACTCCATATGATCCTAATGCACATCTAAAGAAAAATACAGGTGTTTTCGTCGAAAGTTGGTTTTGTCATGGAATTCATTATATCTTCGGTCGATTACAATAAATTCAAAAGAAATAGTCTTTTTATAAGACTTCTCTTACACAACAAAAGGAAAATTAACTTTTTAGAAACAAACGCAGGATCGTTGTTCGGATCGCTGCTTGCGTGGGATCTTTGCCTGTGCCGGGAGCGCTTTGACTCGTGGACCACCAAACCACAGATTCTGATTGAACCGTGAGGGGTTTAATGATTCTTCCTTCGTTTATCGAAGTAAGAATTTGAAGCGAATATCTTATCGATGTAAGATGTTCACTCTTCCAAAGATCAAGTCTGAGCTTAGATCTCTAGGACTCGCTAGAAGCTTCTTGAGGATGTTTGTGAAGAAGGAAGACTCTCTCTCTTGCTCTAATTCACCAAAACTCAAGGCTCTCTGCTCTAATCTCTCTGGAAAATGCTCAGCCCCTGTCAATGATGGCCATAGGGGGGTATTTATAGCCTCCTTAGACGATAACTGAAGAAATAGCTGGTCAATAACTGTCTCTTTAGGCGCGGCAGCTGATGCTGTCGCGGCTAAATCGACCCGGCCGCGGCTAAAGGGGCAGTTACACCCACATTCATACGTGTTTAAAACTGTTCTCCCACGACCTTTAACCACCTTTTTCGTGGTTTAACTGCCTGTCCACGTCAGCACACGTTCTATCTCTGATACGTCGCCACGTGGGCTTCAATAATCATCAGATAACTGCATTATAACTGCTGTAGCACGCCCTTTAATGGCCGCGGCACTTTAGGTTGTCGCGCCTTAGCCGCGGCACGATATGCTGCCGCGCCTTAGCCGCGGCACCATATGCTGCCGCGCCATGGCCGCGGCACCATGATCTGCCGCGCCTGAGCCGCGACACCAAGCACTGTTTGGTTGTGTGTACATGTCGTCTCACTTCCTATTTTTTGACGTCTACAGATACCCCCTCCAAAGTATCTCAGACTCATCATTTTTTAGAGAGGGGTCTGGGACACTTTGGATATGATAAGCTTTCCCTGCAATTTCTCCAGTGCTTTGTTGAGGAAATTGCGTAGAATGGTTTGTGAATGGCTTCAATCCTTGACTTCTTCATCTTTTAGCCTATTCAGTGCTTTGTAGAATAGCTAAAATTCCTCCGGTACTACGTTTATCGCGTGGCCGTTGTCGAAGTCTTGAATCTGTCGAAGTCTCAAATTAAAACTGCTGTCGAAGAATTTGAGAAATAGTTTATACTCATATACTATATTGGAGTGTTCGGGAAATAGTTTAACCTCATATACCCGTTGGGAGGTTCACGGAGATGCAGTTTATACTCATATACTCCTCGGAGTATTCGGGAAATAGTTTAACCTCATATACCCGTTAGGAGGTAACCAGGTTATTCTTAAGAATATTTTGAGTAATATTCTCCAGAAACTTCCTGTTGAGATTAGGGAAATAGTTTAGACTCGTATACCTATTGGAGTATTCTGGTCTCTTGTTTGTTGGTAGAGATGAACCCGATGATGGAGAGGAAGAATTTTATATTCTATCTCCTGGTCTCTTGTTTGTTGGTAGAGATGAACCCGATGATGGAGAGGAAGAATTTTATATTCTATCTCCTGGTCTCTTGTTTGTTGGTAGAGATAAACCCAGAATCGGAGAAAAAGAATTTTATATTCTATCTCCTGGAGTAAAGAAACTCAAAGTGGGATCTCCACTTAGAGAATCTGGATTGGTTTGAATAATCCTAACTGTCATAAGGTTTGATTACTCAATTCAAAAGTGGACCCTTCGTTCGCAAAAAATGAATCGAAAGGAGATTTTGGTTGTGGTCCTAACTGTAGTAAGGTTTGACCAAGTGGGAGTTTTGAGACGATCCTAACTGTTTAAAGGTTTGATCGTTCAATTTGTGGACCTCTCGTTCATGGAACGAATCGAGAGGGGATTTTGGCTTTGGTCCTAACTGTTTAAAGGTTTGACCAAGATGGGAATTTGAGACGATCCTAACTGTTTAAAGGTTTGATCGTTCAATTTGTGGACCTCTCGTTCATGGAACGAATCGAGAGGGGATTTTGGCTTTGGTCCTAACTGTTTAAAGGTTTGACCAAGATGGGAATTTGAGACGATCCTAACTGTTTAAAGGTTTGATCGTTCAATTTGTGGACCTCTCGTTCATGGAACGAATCGAGAGGGGATTTTGGCTTTGGTCCTAACTGTTTAAAGGTTTGACCAAGATGGGAATTTGAGACGATCCTAACTGTTTAAAGGTTTGATCGTTCAATTTGTGGACCTCTCGTTCATGGAACGAATCGAGAGGGGATTTTGGCTTTGGTCCTAACTGTTTAAAGGTTTATCTGATTCCCTTCATCTTGCCTGATCTTTTGTCTGACTAACGAAGGATTAATATTACAGCACCAACCATTGGGATTAGCCCAATATCGATTCCTGGTATATCTAGCTTACCTCGGAGTGACGGACTCGCCGGTACGCATACGATTTAGGGATATCGTACTTCTCTAAGTTTATCTGACTTTTGACTAATATATGAGTGCAATCATAGGACCAGCCACCGGGACTGATTCTCTTATGACTCCTGGCATTCCTCAGATGCCTACGGGTGATGGACCTACAGGTATGCAGATGACCTTATCATCCTAATCCTCCTTATTTGTCTAAATTTTCATTTTGACTAATAAGAGGGTGCCATCATAGGACCAGCCGCTTGGGCCGATACTCTTATGACTCTTGGCATTCCCGCTGCATCTGAGGACGGTGGGATTGCAGGTATGCATACGATCTTCTTGTCCCGATTCTCCTTATTTACCCAAATTTCCACTTGGCTAATACAGGAGTGTCACTGTAGGACCTGACTAATACAGGAGTGTAACTATAGGACCGGCCGTTGGGCCTGATACTACTACAGTTCCCGGGGCTGAAAATCTGCATAGAAGTGACGTCTCTCCGTCCTTGCCGAGTGATATGAGCAATCCGCCTGCAGGGGTTGATATACCCTCTTCTGCTGCTGTCTCAGAGCCTGTCGGATCTCAGCCTGAGGGGACGTCCGTTGGCATTGGTATGCTCAGAACTTGCCTTTTGAATTTCCCTATCGTATTCGATAGTCCGCTGAATTTCTGTGTTGTTGCTTGTAGGATCTCGATCTTCCCTATACGAGCGTGTCCGCGTCCTTTTGGTCGATACTGATCCTGACAGAGAGGCTTTTCGTACGGACCTCAGCTTCTTCACTGCCTTTTATAACGGCATGATCGAGAAACTTCTTCATAGAGGATACGGTTTCGATCAGTTCAGGCGTTCCTTTCCCGGAATTGGCCGACTCCTTTACTACTGATTTCGCTGCCCTGGAGTCAGAGATACGAGAGTTGAAGGAGTTGGAGGTTAACGGGGCTTCTTCTTTCGTGTCCTCTCAGTTGGAGCATAGGATGGCACAGTGGCGTGAGCTGAGATCTTCCATCGGATGCGAGCTTCAGTCACATGAGAGTTCCGCTGCGCAGCTGATGGCTACCGTAGCGAGGAAAGACACGGATAGAGCTGAGCTACTCCGCTCCTTGGACTCGAGTCGCGAGGAGGTGACTAGGTTGAAGGAGGCTTTGAAGCACGCCGAGGAATCTGCTGCCCTTATTGCAGATGACCTGGCTGGACTAGAGCGTTCTCGGGAACAGGCACTCGAGAAGCTAGGATCCTCCCAGGAGAGACTGATGAAGCTGAAGAGCGAAGCCGCGGAGATTTAGCTTAAAGTCTCATATTCTTAGCCGTCAGTTGCCTTCGGGCTAACGAGCTTTTTGTTGTATGCTTTTGACTTGAAATAGAAACTCTGCATTTGCTTCTTTCTTGTGATTTTTCTGTATATTTTTTTTTTGAATGACTTATGGGATTTTTGGCAAACCCCCAGCCCTCAACGGGTTTGATATGTCTTTACCGATTACCGTTTGAAATCGGACTAGCATGTGAATTATTAAACCCGTCTCACATGTAACGTTGTGCTAAGAGAGTAAACTCTCTGAGGCTTTGTGCTATGATTTTGAATACATAGGCTTCGTCTTTCTCACGGGAATAGACTACCCGGCAACGCGTGTTAGGCGTTGACTTATCCCTACTTAGGCTTCGGAATGAAATTCCCCGTGCATCGAATGCCCGGATTGAGAATCGTGTCTTTTCTAAAAGCAGAGACAGACTGAGAAACGGGAGAGGAACAATTTTATATTCTATCTCCCGGTGCTGAAGAGGAAGAATTTTATATCCTATCTTCAACTGGAAAGGAAACGGGAGAGGAAGAATTTTATATTCTATCTCCCGGTGCTGAAGAGGAAGAATTTTATATCCTATCTTCAACTGGAAAGGAAACGGGAGAGGAAGAATTTTATATTCTATCTCCCGGTGCTGAAGAGGAAGAATTTTATATTCTATCTTCAACTGGAAAGGAAACAGGAGAGGAAGAATTTTATATTCTATCTCCTGGTGCCAAAGAGGAAGAATTTTATATTCTATCTTTAGCTGGAAAGGACACGGGAGAGGAAGAATTTTATATTCTATCTCCCGGTGCTGAAGAGGAAGAATTTTATATTCTATCTACAGCTGGAAAGGAAACTCGAGGTGGGATCCCCACCCCCAGAATCCGGAAGGATGAACTGGGAGTGGGATCTCCACTCCGAGCATCGGAAAGGTCCGAGGAGAGGAAGAATTTTATATTCTATCTCCCGGTGCTGAAGAGGAAGAATTTTATATTCTATCTACAGCTGGAAAGGAAACTCGAGGTGGGATCCCCACCCCCAGAATCCGGAAGGATGAACTGGGAGTGGGATCTCCACTCCGAGCATCGGAAAGGTCCGAGGAGAGGAAGAATTTTATATTCTATCTCCCGGTGCTGAAGAGGAAGAATTTTATATTCTATCTACAGCTGGAAAGGAAACTCGAGGTGGGATCTCCACCCCCAGAATCCGGAAGGATGAAACTAAGAGTGGGATCTCCACTCCGAGAATCGTAACAATTCGGATAACCCTAACTGTCGGAAGGTTTGATTACCCGATTTGGAAGTGGACCTCTCGTTCATTGGGGGAATCGAGAGGAGATTTTGGCTTTGGCCCTAACTTTTATAGGTTTGACCCAGCAGGAGTTTGAGATGACCCTAACTCGATTTGAAAGTGGACCTCTCGTTCATTGGAGGAATCGAGAGGGGATTTTGGCTTTGGCCCTAACTTTTACAGGTTTGACCAGAAAACACAGAAAGTGGAATACAGGTAGCAAAGAGAATGCCAACTCGTATTATCACTCACAGGGAGACTTTGAATGCTAGGCGTTCAGGACCTAGCACGTTAAGTCTGCAAAATGCCAATGACGGGCAAATGGAAATGTTGGTGGATCCACTGTCATTTGATTTGATCAGCGGATGGTTTGGCGAGGAAAGATTAACCTACCAGAAGATTGGATCTCTTCTCACAAAAATAACTCATAAGAGTTAGAGAATAAGAAGAGACATTCCGGCCTTCAGAGTTTGAATCGAATGCAGAGTTCTTATTCGTCAATTCCACAATGACCGGGTTATCCCTAAGAATACCCATGTGGTATTCTTCCGGGAACTTCCCGATGCATTGGTTATCCAAAAAGATACTAAGGATAGTATCTTTTCAGGAATTTGCCGTTTATCGGCATCATGAGCCGGTCGCCGTCTTTGGTGACGAGGCGATAGGCGCCGCTCGAGTAGACTGTCTCTACCACGAATGGTCCCTCCCATTTGGGTTCGAATTTACCCTTCTTCTTGGAGTTTAGGATCATAGGCCGTTTCACAGCTAGAACCAAATCTCCTTCTTTGAAGCTTCTCTGTCGAACCTTTTTGTCGAAGGCTCGAGAAATTCTAGCTTGGTAAAACTCAATTTGCTGTTGAGCTTCCAGGCGCTCTTCATCGAGCTTCTCGAGTTCTTCGAGGCGCTTCTGATGTTGTTCTTCGGTCGACATCTGGGTTGAAAGAGCGATCCGAAGAGATGGTATTTGGATCTCCAATGGAAGAACAGCTTCACATCCGTATACCAGTGAATACGGGGTTGCTCCCGTTGGTGTGCGCACCGTGGTCCGATAGGCCCATAGAGCTGCGCCAAGCTTGTCATTCCAGTCTCGTTTGTTGGTCTTCACGATCTTTGACAAGAGTTTGATGATGGTCTTGTTGAAGGCTTCAGCTAATCCATTCGCTGTAGGATTATAAGCCGTCGACGAGATGTCCTGAATTTTAAACTTTTCGCAGAACCTTATGAAGGCGTTGCTGACAAACTGAGGACCGTTGTCATGTATGATTCGTCTTGGAACACCATACCTATAGATGATGTGGTGCTTGATGAATCCAATGACGTTGCTCGTCTTAACTTCTCTGAGTGGAATTGCTTCGGCCCATTTGGAGAAGTAATCGGTAATTGCCAAGATGAACCGGTCGCCTACCGGTCGCCTTTGACTGATGGGGGATTTATAGGGCCAACAATGTCCATTCCCCAAGTCTCGAACGGCCATGACGTAACCGAAGGATGCAGATGCTCCGGAGGTTGGTGCATATAATTCCCGTGTATCTGACACGCATTACTTTTTCGGGCATATGCAATTGCATCACTCATCATGGAAGGCCAAAAATACCCCATTCTTCTGATGCGATCGTAAAGCTTGGGACCAGGTTGCTGTGCGCCACACTCTCCTTCATGCGCCTCCCTAAGGACCTCTTCAGCTTCTTTGGTTGATAGGCAACGCAATAGCAACCCATCGTACCCCCTGCGGTATAGCGTTCGATTCTCTGTATTGTAGTAGAATCTGGGTGCTCTTCGCCGGATTGACTCTCTTTCCTTCACATCTTCTGGCAAGATTCCATGCAGGACGTAGTCGATGATGGGGAAACGCCAATCTCGTGGTTCGAACTCGATTTGAGTAGCGTGTACCTCTTGAACTTCTTCTTCCTCGGCATCTTCACTGTAAAGCGGCACTAGGAGTTGGTGAGTTCTTACCGTAACAAACTGCTCTGTTTCGGGAGGCTGCGCTAGTGACACGGCCAATGCGGCCAACGCATCTGCATAGGTATTCTGTAGCCGTGGAATATGTTCGATGAAGAATCCTTCAAATGATTCCGCTATCTCCACTGCCATCTTATGGTATGGAATTAAATCCTGACTTCGGACTTCATATTCTCCTTGGACTTGCTTGACTATTAGTTGAGAATCGCCGAAGGCTTCGAGATACTCAACCCCCAGCTCCTTAGCGAAGTTGAGTCCTATGATCAGTGCGTTATTAAGGCCCATTTTACCAATCGCCAGCTCATGGAAGCTGGTTGAGTCATTAATACTCGGACCGGATTAACTTTAGAGATGACATAAATAGTCTGCCCGACCAGATAATGCCGCATCTTCTGAATAGCGAACACCAAGGCGAGGCATTCTCTCTCGATCATAGGATATCGAGATTTGGCACCTACCATGGTTCGGCTCAAATAGTATACTGCCTGCTCATGATCGTTATCGTCATCTTGTGCAAGTAATGCACTTAATGAGTGGCTCGTCGCCTTGACGTAAATCAAGAACGGTTTGCCCGATTTCGGTGCAACGAGTACAGGAGGTTTCGAGAGATATTCTTTAATACTCTCGAATGCCTTTTGACAAGCGTCATCCCATACAAAAGACACGCCCTTCTTTGCGAGCTTGGAGAATGGTTGGCATTTTCCTGAAAGGTTCGAGACGAATATAAGCTAATCGCCCTTGCAATCCTCTGAGCTCCTTGAGGTTTCTCGGAGGCTGCAATTCATTAATCGCCTTTACCTTATCAGGATCGATGTGAATACCTTTGGTGGTGACGACGAATCCCAGGAATTTACCACTAGACATTCCGAGGAAAGACTTGGTAGGATTCATCTTCAATTGATGGGCTCGCATCAAGTCGAACATGGTCTTCAAGTCCTTAATGTGATCTTTTTTATCACGACTTTTCACGACCAAATCATCTACGTAGCATTCGACAGTCTTTCGGAGATGCTCCTGAAAGATCTTTGACATAGCTCGCTGATATGTAGCACCTGCATTCTTTAAGCCGAAGGGCATAACTGTGTAGCAGAAGACGCCGAGAGGCGTTCTAAATGCGGTATGCTTTTCATCATCTGGATGCATCTTTATTTGGTTATAACCAGAGAAACCATCCATGAAAGACATCCTCTCGAACCCGCACGTATTGTTGATGATAACATCCGTGATGGGAAGGGGAAAATCATCTTTTGGGCAAGCAGTGTTGAGGTCTCGGAAGTCAATACAGACCCTGATCTTCCCGTTCTTTTTAAGGACTGGGACAATATTGGCAAGCCACTCTGGATGTTGCTCTTCTCTAATGAAGCCCGAGTCCACAAGCTTTTTAACCTCAGCTTCGATCGCCTCCATCATTTGCGGATGAAACCGTCTTTGTTGTTGTTTGACAGGTTTGACATCCGACTTAATATTGAGACGATGCATTGCTACATTTGGATCGAGCCCTGGCATGTCTTCGTAATTCCAGGCGAACACATTAATGTATTCCCTGATAAGAGAGATCAACTCCTCTTTCTCCTCGGGTAGGAGACTGTCGCTAATGAATATAGGCTTCGGATTATCTTCGCTACCCATATTCACCTGTGTAGGCATCGAAAATTGCCTATAGGTCTCCACAAACGGTTCAGTATTAAAGAACGACGATGAACATCACCACCCGATCCACATGAGCCTAATCGACGTCGACGAACGACTGAAGTGAATCGACGAGCTACATGAGCGGATAGGACTTCGGAACCACGAAGACCCGGACCAATCGGGGAACCCGGCACTATTCACAAAAAGGACAACGCCCCTCGTGCCTCGACCACTCTACAGATAATCCAACCACCAGAGTGGATCGAACTCTTCGTCAAGCATCCAACGCACCCGGAATCAATCAAATCCGAGTCTGGACGAAGAATCTACAGGGAAACCAACAAAACACCTCAAATGGAGTCTCGGCAAGCTCGAAACACCCGAGGGGTGTCTTGGCAAAACCAAGACACCCCAGGGGTGTCTCGGCCATGGCCGAGACACCAGGGGTGTCCGCACCCCCTAGTGGTCCCCTAGACCCCCTTACCTACTCCTAAACACTATAAATAGACCCCTTGGGTCCTCATTCAAAGGGTTGGAAATCTTTGGTCTTGGAGAAAGGCTAGAGAGAGGGGGGGGATTTTTGGAGAGCCTTGGCGAAGCCCTGCTGCAGTGAAGAGTGGCCGTGCGCTTCAACAAGGAGAGGAGAGGTCTACATCAGCACCTTCATCACCCGTTCCCTCTTGGCCTTAGTATTAGCCCTTGGCGTTAATACTAAGAAGAGCTAATACCTCGCTTTAGCCGAGGTATACGCTTATAGCTTCTAGATCTCACGCGGATCGACGAAGCTCTGCCCGATTTTCTCGGAGCAGATCTGATTGCCCGGTGGTCCACGGATATCAACGTCCCCGTCACAGGCCAAAGACCCAAGATCTGAGTGCCCCGGTGGTCCACGGATATCAACATCCCCGTCACAGGCCAAAGACCCACGCAAGCAAGAGATGACAAACAGATCTTGCGTTTGTTTGAAAGGAGTTGTATTTCTTTTGTTTTCATTGTGTAAAGGTCTTATAAAAAGACTATCTTTTTATTTCATTGTAACGATTGAAGTTGTAATGAATGCAGCAATGAATACATCAACTTTTTCCGCAAACAACCTGGAGTACTTGATCCTCGGTAGGAGGTTCTCTTTGTTCGAACCTATCACCGTACTGCATGTTTAAGTGATGAACCCATGGATCTTCCCATGTCGGCATCTGGTCGTCTTCCTCTATCGTGGTAGGATCGACCGTGACCATGTTAGACATCAACCTTTTGAACATCTCACCGATATCAGTATCGGAATCCCAAGCTGAAGGATCAGATGAGTATCCGTTTCTAGCTTTGTTAGCAATTTGATCGATGATTTGCCAGCAGCACTCCTCATCGGATGAGGAGGCATAACCCAAACCTCTTTTGTAGCGATAATAATCATCGGGTTTTCCCTTTGGTACATAGGCCATCCGAGGTGGAACTCGCGGACCTCGACCAAAGCAAAGACCCTCTCCGAGTGTGAAGTCATATCCATACTTCTCCATTAGATCGCGCGCTTTTGCGTCATACCTGAATAAGTGAGGAGCAGGTCTATCATCATCATCTTCCTCTTCTAAGAAGTGATCGGGTATTGGAGCTTCTTTTCCTTTGCCGTAGACGACTTCTTTTCCACCCCATGTTCCCACAAAACCACCATCGTAATCAAGCCCGGTTTCGGTATCAGCTTCATCTCCGCTGTCCGTTCCTTGGGCCGGTGATTCAGTATCGGATTCAGCGCCGTATAGAAGGGAATCGGTGAAATAGTTTTCCAATCCCTTAAACGGTTGCTTATCCGCGACCACCGTCTTGACTTCGTTATTCAAGTCTATGTACTTGAGGCATTGATGCAGAGTTGACGGAACTATAAGGTTACCGTGGATCCAAGGTCGACCCAACAGTAAGTTATAAGACGTTTCTGCATCAATTACATAGCAAGTAACTTCTGATTTTAAATCTCCGATCTGGCACTTGATTCGGATCTTTCCCAAGGGTCTAGACCCGCTGGTGTTGAATCCATAAATCGTAGTGCCAGTGGATGCTAATTTGCTAGTCGGGATTCCGAGATGATGCATCAATCGGAATGGCATGATGCTAACAGCGGAACCCGGATCAACTTGGATCCGGTTGACCATGCTGGAGCCAATGTGCCCGGTGAAATACAAAGGCCGATCATGCTTCGAGTTCTTCGTCTGCATGTCTTCCTTGGTGAAAGAGATGCATGGAAAATGATGCGCCGCGAGATTGCAGTGTTGAGCTGACGGTTCTGGTCCTTCAGGAGATGGCTTGATTCGAGTTAAGAAAGCTTCAGAGTCGCTCAAGGCCTCTTGTAATGCTTTCCTTGTATCCTTGGAAAGACGCAACAGCTCGTATAGGGTTATCCTAGCCGGGATATTGGCTAACTGCGCCATGATGTCAAAATGGGGCGGAGAGCTTGCATTTCCCGGTTTGTCTCTCCCAATCGGATGATTGAATCGAGACTGCCTCGGGTTTTGGGCTTCTTGAGGTAAAGGCTCTTTCCCCTTCTCCTTCTGCTGGATTTTCTCCGTCGCTACAGGCGTTGGGGGAATTGCTGCTATTCCCAGTTCTGCCAATGTCTTGGAAGGAGGGGTCTTGGTACCTAATTGCTCGGAAGCATCCGGGTACTTGTAGTGATACTCATTCCCGCTTCGAGTTGCAAAGGCCTCCTGTTCATCTTCAGAAAGCGGGAAGGCGGGAATTTCTTCGTCATCTTTTCCTGGAATAGCAGAAGCTCCGTAACAAGATTTACCTTTCCCTTTTGACTTTTTCTTTGAGGAAGTTCCAGTCCATTGTTCATCTCCGATCAAGTCTGGATGAACCCAAAGAATCTCACCATTAGGGGCTGTGTGTGGCACAAGTCCCTTCTAGCGTTGCTTGTGAGGATCATCGTTCACCGTCTTCACAGCTGCATTTATTACTGGTTCATGCTGGAACCAGTTTAAGGGGACAGAGCCGAAGCTGATCGATACTGTATTTGCTCCCACTCCCTTCTCCTTCTGGAACCAGTTTAAGGGGACAGAGCCGAAGCTGATCGATACTGTATTTGCTCCCACTCCCTTCTCCTTCGGTTGCTTCATTGTGATGACCCCAACATCGATTAGGGCTTGGATCTTGTCCTTAAGAGCATAGCATACATTGGTAGGATGGTGCACCGCTCTATGAAATGCGCAGTACTTCGGATCATTGATTCTCTTGGCATCTTCTTGATCCTGGACCGGAGGCAATTTGATCTTGTTATTCTTAATGAGGTACTTGAAGATACCGGGAACTTCATCTTCTCTGAACGAATAAACTTTTGGGAACTTTGGCTCCGAGGCTTTTGGCTTCGGGGTCTGCTGTTGCCACCTTGATTGTTGAGGCGTCTTTTGCTGCTGCTGTTGCGGCTGCGCTTGCACCTCGAACGTCTGATTTGCGTTCACGGCATTTGCATGCGCTTTTCCTTTTCCTTTAGGGGCGAAGTTTGGTTGCGGAGCACTGTTTGCTATTTGACCCCTTTCTGCCTTCTTCCTTTTGAGGAATCGTTCGGCTCATTCTCCTCGCACCTTCAGATCCTTCCTGGTCTTTGGTGGCGCCATTCCCATAGCTTCGAGGATGTCCAAGGACAGATTGTTGTGACAGGTCTCGAG
>NC_033802.1:12487194-12576186 GCF_001876935.1 Asparagus officinalis
TGGTGGGGGGTGGGGGGGGGGGGGGCTAGAGGGGGTGAATAAGGTTTATGCTAATCTAATCTGATTTTATGCCAATTTAAAACTAATTCAAATATTATTCTTATAAGATAGATATACAATATGATATGAGCAAGAATATGCAATAAGAACAAAGGGATATATTCTAGTAATGAGATATACTATGAGCTATATGCGAGAATATACAAATAACACAAGGGTAAACAATCTAAACTTGATAGTGGGCAATATAAGCAACAAGCAATATACAAAGGCGATATAAGATATGAACATAAAAATAAGTGCGCCAATGCAATCACAAACAAATGATATGTTCATGGAGTTCGGTCCCCACGACCTATGTCTCCGCTCCTCACCTCGAGGAGATCTTCACTATCACAACCGGGTTTTCTATGCTCACCCGAATAACGTTTACACCACACAATATCGGTTTTCAACGCTCACCGATCAACGTTCACAATCTCACAATATAACTACACTCCACACCCTCTAAGTATTGGTCTCTAGCCTGTGTCCTTCTTCAAGTGCTCGGAATTACCACCTCTCTCTAGGCTTTACTACCAACCCCACTCCTCTTGGAAGCGACCCCGTCTCTCATCACATACTCCTCTCGGTGTACTAGTGTAATACAAAGTGAATCTCACAATAAGCACAATACAATAAATTTGTTCTCTATAATAGATGAGAACTCAATGTAGGCTCACACTCAAGGTCACAATTCCATAACCCAAAGTATACTATGAATGTAAATACAATAAGCTCAATAGGTTGTGTGTGTAAACAATGAGTAAATCAAAACTAAACTCAATTATGAAAAAATAGCTTGTAGAAATGATAATCAATAAACAATTATAAATAAAAGCTAGAATTTGAGTTTAGGAAAACTTCTCTAGATGACGAGAGAGAGAGAGAGAGAGAGAAAGAGAGAGAGAGAGAGAGAGAGAGAGAGAGAGAGAGAGAGATGAATTGAAGCTCAACCACCAATGAATTGATCTCCACTTCCTTTTGTGAAAGTATCTTCACAAACTAAACTTGAAACAAAACTAAACAAAACTTAAACCCTTGTTAAACTTTCTTAAAACATTCTCTTGAGTTGTTTAGAATAAAACTGAGGAAATGTGGGGGTATTTATAGGAACCCCAAAGCTAAGAGAAAATAAGGCAAAAAGACCAAAAACCCAAACACAGTACAGTCTGGAAATATAACTGTTACAGTGTTATGAGTAGACTCTGTATTGTTCATAAGTCGACTCATAAGTAGCCGTTACAGGCTAAAAACCAACTTATGGGTCGACTCATAAACCATGGGTCGACTCATAAGATCATGAGTCGACTCATCAGAAACAAAACTCATTTTCCAGCACAGTTTATGAGTCGACTTATGACAGGTATGAGTCGACTCCACCTGTCTGGGTTGACTCATGATGTTATGAGTCGACTCGTTAGAAATAAAATGTAAACTACACAATAGTTTATGAGTCGACTCAACATTGTTCATGAGTCGACTCAAGACATGCACACAACCTGTTTTAAACAGTACATGTTAACTTAAAACAGGGTTTAAAAATATGAAATAAATTCCAAAAAATATAAAGCTTTGGAAAATAATTGTAGACATGTTAGTACACATGTTAAAAAAACTGGTTTTTAAAAAACACCTCCCAAATAAGAAATCTCTTCATTTTACAAAATAGTCCAAAACATAAAAATACAAAACACATGTTTTTGATATTTTAGCTAACAATGTTTTGAAACTTTATAAAATGATTTTATAGACTTAAAGAAAGATGTAAACTATTGTTATGAAGTCTATAAACAATGAATATAATATTTTCACAAATACAATAGAATATGAAACATATGAGTATGTATATGAATATATATATTTGTTTCATATCTATGAAATTAAACCAAACCAACTTATCCACGTAAAAACAAATATGTATGAATATAAATATTAATTTATATGCTTGTAAAAACTTTGTTTATGGATAAACCAAAAGCCAAAATGTGTATATATATATAACTATATATATACATAGAAACCAATAAAATGTGTGTGTATATGATATTTATATACATAGAAACCAATAAAATGTGTGTGTATATGATATTGAGCTTAAAGTACTTAACACACATAATATAATGTATATGATATTGAGCTTAAAGTACTTAACACACATAATATAAACTCCTAAACTAATTTACCCAAGCTTATGATCTTCAACGAAGCTCTTCTTGGTAAACTTGAGGATGAATCTTGAACTTGAATCTTTAATTTGAATTGTATTGCTTCACAACATAATTCTGTCAATCTCCATTGGATATGATCATGAATGCTCAATTCTATCCATCCTCCAACATGTTGTTTGTCTATAATAAATAGATAAATACAAATACTAGACAAACAACATTAGTGGTAAATTATTTATTAAACATCATCAAAACAAAGAGGCCAATAATAAGATGGCAGATTTGATGAGTTGTTCCTTGCTGGAGGATGATCAGTGTTTGATGTCGAGCAGTGGTTTGTAGAGGAGTTTTGGAGATGTGGCTTTGACATATTGGAGTCATCTTATTTACATGTTGTCGTCTATTGTATTTGGAGTATTTGGATCTGGTGGAGCTGCTTTAGATTTTGGGTTGCTTCGGATATTTAGATGCCCAGCATATTATCACATCGGGGATGTAAAATTTGATCCGAGTACACATTTAGGATTTAGAGGCGTGTTTGGTTACCAAGTATGAGACCATGATATTGTTCTAAGCAGTATTGTCATATTTGACTCTCAGTAGGTGGGGAGTGTTGGACAAATTATTGGGATATCACAGCGGGTGGAGAGTGATGCTACTCCATGTTAGATGGAGATTACTCCACGTACTCTAGATCATTCTGTATTGTTTGAGATTCCAGCTAAGGTGACACAGATTGGGGATCATGTTGTATGGATGTAGATGATGAATTTGTTGATTCGAGTGCAGCTGGTAGACCAAGTTCGGATTTGGCTATGGCCGTTGGTTCACCTCAGGTGGAGGTGTTTAGTTCATTTTATTTTGAGGCCAGTGGGAGAGTTATCAACTGCATATTTATTAGTGATGATCGTAAAGGATTAAGAATCATTCTAGTTGATTGAGGGCCTTTGGAGGCCATTTGGTGAACTACGTGAAGCTTGATTCCTTAGACAAGAGGATACGTAGGCAGTCATTCTTTGATGCAGCCGGTTTGGTGAGTTGATACTGACATTTAGAGTTTGCTCACATTCTCGTTTGGGTTCTTGACTTGTTATGGATTGAGTCCATTGTCGTGGATTGATTCCACTTCGTACTGGATGCAACAAGTAGGATGTTTGTTTGGTATTGATGGCGGCTCAGTTTTGGAAACACTTCGACAAGGTGGAGAATTGTTGGATAGCAAGTTCCTAATATGTTTCCTAATTTGTTTTGGTAATAGGTTATTAAGATTTTTAATCTGTTTTGATAATATTTTATTAAGATTCCTAATCTGTTTTGGTAACATAATTCCTAATCTGTTTTGGAAACAAGTTATCAGGATTCCTACTCTGTTTTATTTTTTATTTTAGAATTCCTAGTATGTTTTTTGTTTTAGGATTTCTATATATATGGAACGTTTAGAAGAGAAAATAAGTAAGGGGAATTTGGGAGACTTCTAAGCTGTATGTTTGGGAGATTTGGTGAGAGATTTGAGAGCTTTGTTTAAGAGATTAATTTGTGAGGTTTTGAGTGATTTTGTAATTTCTATTTATACTTTATCTCTCTAATAGTAAAAACACATCCCCTTCTTTCCCCGTGGACGTAGGAAACTTGCCAAACCACGTAAATTTGGTTTGTTTGTGTTTGTGACGTTATTTTTGATCTTGTGTGACCTTCTCTTGGTGTTTATGTGGATTTCCTCGAACCCCAACAAGTGGTATCAAAGCACAACACAACCTGGAAATCAACTCACACCTGACAAGATAGAAAAGACTCAGAATTAAGAAAAACAACGATTTACGTGGTTTGGTGGATCAACCTTGATCTATATCCATAGGACACAATATAAAAAAAAATTACTATGTATCAAAGAGAACCATAAGAGGAAGCACTCAACTCTCGTCTCTCAATCTCTCAGTCTTTCATACATAATCTCTCATATTCTCTCTAATGCCCTCTTCTTACAATATTTTCGACTTATGAAGACTATAAAACCCTCTCTTAATGTTGCAATCTTTCGGATGGATGAATATTGCGAAACCCTCTCATCTTGCACACTATCATCCTGCACACTATCTCTGAATCTAGTCTATGCCCTCTCCTGACCTAAATTATAAAAATAGCATCTCCTCCTCCTTCTCTCATTAGTTTTTCCTCTAATAATAGAATTATATATAGAAAAAACAAAATCCCATCTTAGAAAACTTTCTAATTAGAATATGATACCAACTCTTTATCACAATAAGACAAAGTATCCTAATCACGATACACTTGTAAACCAATCTAACTCTCATGAAGTTTCACAAAGTATCAAATACACAATTCCAACATTCTTCACCTTAGATTTGATTCTCAAGCCACTTCGAAGATCTACTATTGTTGTCTTGAAACTTCATCTCTACTGCTAGTGCCTTCTATTCTTTTGCACTTAACTAAAAATTCACACACGTCTAATCGGAGCACCTGCACCCCAACTGGAATGCCCTGTGACCCTTGCTGTCACCTACCTTGTTGTGACGCCTACACCTCTATTGTACACACCAAGAGACCTTCACCACAGCACTAGAAGAAAATCTAACATGCTTCTCTTTTGTGAGCCTGACGGTAGCCCTTTGCTTGTTGTCCTCATTCTTCACCTACATCGCTCGCCTAGGACCAAATCAGTGCACCTGTGTTATTATCTTCTCCATTGCTTGGCTTGGATTGGATATGTCATGCCCTGACCTCGTGGCCCCGTTGGCGTGTGCAAGCCATGAGATCCACCGAGTGTAACACATTGTTTGGTTCAAACCATTGCCAAAATCGACTAGCTGATGTTACACTTGACTCTTTGGCTTACCTATTTAAGCCACTAAAAATTTCACTTATTTCCCAATGTGGGACTATTCACACACGTGGTGTAACACTTAGCCCCGATAGCACTTAGTTCCACACTTCCGATTGATAACTGCTCTAATACTATTTATCACGCCCCAGGCCCGTGGGCCCGTTGGCGCGTGTAACCCGAGGTTACCACCCAGTGTAATATATTATTTGGCTCAAATCACTACCAAAATCGACTAACCGATATTACACTTGCATTTTAGGCTTACCTATTTAAACCACTTAAAATTCTCACTCATTTCTTGATGTGGGACTAAAAAGGGGTGTCACATGACGTGAGTGCTTGTCATCCTATTCTACCACAGTCCAATGCCAGCATCTCCTCTATGTGTGTCATTCATCTGTGTCTACTTGCAAGCTCAACCTAATTTGACATTATCCCCAAGGCTATACACATCAACCATCTCCTGCTCTTGCAATGACTCTGAATCATTGCATGATGAGAGCTCCTCTATAGAGTCACGTTTGACTCTTGCACACCTATCTCTTCTAATGTAGCTTCCTCACTTTCCTACATTTTGACCCATCCGAGTACAATCCGAAAAATCAAACCCTTACATTACCTTCAGAGCACTCCAAAATCTAATAGCGACTACTTGATTATTAGAATTTGCCTTCAATTCACCAATCTTCTCACAAATTGACGTAGACCATCGATCTGGATTTAAAAATAAGGGAAAATTGCTTCTATCCCCCAAAAGAACAAGTATTCCTCCACCCAAGACTTTTTCAAAGCACCAAAACCCCTAAATCAAAATCCGAATTCGTTTAGCCTAAAAAAGTTGAAATTAAACCCCTCATTTGTACTTTACAAACTCATGACTATTAGCTCTCTTGTTTTGATGATGATTTCCAAACACCATTATTGATGCTAATTGCTTGTTGAGTGATATTATGCAAATTATATTTTGTCAAACAATATAGTGCCACAATTGGAGGTTGGATGGAATATGAGCTATAACGATGATATCCATGGAGGTAGAGGCTAGTTGATAAAGAGAAGCTTTCAAGAGCAATATATATAGAGGAACTTCATCAAACAATATTTGGCAAATATCGTTATTTAAGCTTTGTACGCTATCATAACCGATATTTGTATTTTTACTTTCTCTCTAGACCATAATGTAGGCAAGAATTAATGTATATAATTTTTGAAGCACTTGGGGATCATTCACACACACTTGTGTTTTTAACCATTTTACAAAATAGTGTGATTTTACAAAAGGTAAATGAGATTTCAAAAATTTCTTCTCAAACATATTTGTTTTCATGTTTATAATCGTTCCCCAAAATTTTACTATTTTTAGAGTTTATTTGTTATTTTATTTTGAATTTACAAATTCAAAATTTCATCTTAAAACCTGCGTCTGGAAGTATCCATTTTTGGTCGACCGGGTCTTACCCGTCGATCGACCAGCCAGATGGTCTGTTTATAGAACCTGCAAACAAATCAGCAATCAGTCGACCAGCACACAATATTCGGTCAACCGTTGGTGTAGGTTTAGTTGACTGATACAACATTGTCGATCGACCGAACGAGCTCGAGATTTTCTAGTCTGCCAACGGTCATCTAGTCGGTTGTAAGACCCCGTAGATTTTGATAATTTATATATGTGACTATTAGTGAAAAATAATATTTATTTATGATAAATATCTTTATGACATGGTTGTGCATGAAATCTAGCATTTTTGAGCTTATGAGGATGTATATATGCATCAGTTATGAGGTTGAGTTTGCAAAATTGCAAATCATAAGCATCAGAGTCGAAGAACTCAGTTTTCAGCTCATGAGTTGACCCATGACTGTCATGAGTCGACTCATGATATCATCTCCCTTTGTCATAAGTCTCTGCTGAGTCGACTCATTATCTTATGAGTCGACCCATGAGTTATGAGTCGACTCATGACTGTCATGAGTCGACTCATCAGGGGTTTTCTGAGTTTTGTGGGTCGGGTTTGTTTGGGTTTCGGGTCGGGTTTTAACTGTTCACATATATTCTCCTCCACCTGAAAACACCTTTTTTCATCAGTTCTCCCCAGAGAAACCCTAGCCTCCTCTCCCATTCAAAACCCTAGTTCGTTTTTAGGTATTTTAGGATATTTTCGGGGGATTTCAACAGCTTCTTTTGGATTGCAGCGAAGGGGATCGTTCTTCAATACATCTGAGGCGAGTAACATCTCGCCCAATCCTTCTCCCATGTTTTCAACAGTTTACAAACGTTTTTCATGAGTTTTATTAAGCCTAAGACTTATTTCAAGTATAAATCAATGTTCTTTTTAGGGTGAATGCTAGAAATCATGCGTTTCAGATTTGAAATCCTCACCAACGAGTTTTTGATGAAAATCCAGATCTGAAAATTTATTTAAGAATAACAAATATGAGTTTTTATTTTGATTAAATGCTTTCACTCATGTTTAGGAGTTAAAAGTTAGGTCTAACATGCTAATGTTCGTTTCTCATGCTATATATGAATTTATCACTGCCTTATAGTCTAGAATTGATAGTGATGGAGCTAATGTTCGTTTCTCATGCTATATATGAATTTATCACTGCCTTATAGTCTAGAATTGATAGTGATGGATGTGAAGATTAGTGTAGAGGAAGTATGGAACGAGATGGACGAGCTGCAGTTGTGAAACATCTAGTTTTCAGCCCGTGAGTCGACTCATGACTCATCATGAGTCGACCCATGACTGTCATGAGTCGACTCACGAAGTCAATTCCTGTTATTCATAAGTGTCTGCTGAGTCGACTCGTCAGTATATGAGTCGACCCATGAGTCATAAGTTGACTCATAGCTGATCATGAGTCGACTCATTGGAGTTTTTCCTATTTTGTTTGTATTCCTGCTTGATTACCTATTGTGCTTATACTTTCATACAGTGTTCATATATGATCGAGGGTTCTGTTGAGCTTTTGTTGAACATGAGAATGTTACCTTGTTTATCGGGTATTAAATTGCAGTATTTATGATTTTATCTACACATGTAAAATGACTTTTCTGACACAAGCTTAGATATGTACAACGAGGCATGTACAAGAGTAGAATATGTATACCTATACTATTAGTATTCCATGGTTCTTATACATAGTCCTCTTGTTGGACTATAATCCATTAAAGTCCCCGTGTTGGACTATAATCCATTAAAGTCCTCGTGTTGGACTATAATCCATTAAAGTCCTCGTGTTGGACTATAATCCATTAAAGTTCTCGTGTTGGACTACTATAATCCATTAAAGTCCTCGTGTTGGACTATAATCCATTAAAGTTCTCGTGTTGGACTATAATCCATTAAAGTTCTCGTGTTGGACAATAATCCATTACAGTCTTATATTGGATAATTGCTAAACCTTGAGTATGTTTCTTAACCGAGTTTGGAACATGACATATCATATGAGGCTAGGACACGATAGCTACCTAAGTTGGATATGTCTCTTATTGTAATCTTTGGCATGTTTACGTTTATCAGTAGAGATGTGTTTGTTTTCTTTATCGTTTCCTGTATTAGACTTCGGGTTTGGTGTTTAGGAAATTACAATTTGAGATACAAGGTATATACATGAGGGTTTCCTTATTTGGATTATTTTGCTCGACGTACCTACGCTCGTGTTGTAATTTTCTAAGTACCGAAACCTATTATTGTTAGGATAAATGATCTTATATTATTATGTATTATCTGTATTTTCATATACAACAAGCCCTTTCCCTTGGGGTTGGTTGTGATGTTGCTCGCTAGCGCTTTGACGCTCGTTGTTCCTCCCACTTTCAGGTAACGAGCCAGGAACCCGGAGAGTCGCAGGTTGATGGCGATGCACTTTAGCTTCAGCCGTCTATTTAGTTATATTTTCTTTGAGCTCCACTGTAGACTTTTGTGTAGACATTTGAGAGTTTTATTCTAGAAGTTGTAAAGGCTGTGTGCCTTATTTCCTCTTGTCAGACATTTTGTATTTGAGACTTGTTGAGAACTCCAGTTCATTTATGACATTTTGTATTTGAGACTTGTTGAGAACTCCAGTTCATTTATTTCAGACATTTACTTGTATTTCAGTAAATTAATTGATGAAATATTAATTTGATCTCTATCATTTCATCAGTTGATTCTTGTATTATCTCTTACTTGCTTTTGTACCTACACCTGTTATTGACTCTACTAGAGAGATAGTAATTATGATGGTGAAACATGTTATTGCACGGTGTGGTGCATGGCAGGTTTGATATTTCTGGTTTCACCTCTGACTGCAGCCTTGTGTGAACCCAGTGGCATTACAGTTGGTATCAGAGCTCTAGTTCTAGTATCCTTAGGATCATACTGTGTCGAGTCGTGGAGCTAGGTTAGAGTTTCTTAGGATTCATGTATAGAGTCCGCTAAGGATTTTCTAGTATGAGTGAGGACGGTATATCCGTATATCTTAAAATTTTGAGAAATTTTTTTATGACAACTATTTTTGTTTAAAGTATATGTGTGAATACTATATGGTGTGAAAATCGTATTGTGATACATTATGTATCTATATATGTCTACTTTGACTCATGAACTCTTATTTTCTTATGATCAGAGAGAAATAGCAGGACGTGGCAGACCCCGTACTCGCAGAGCCGTTCAGGCAGAGCCCCAGCAGGCTCCACCTGAGCCACAGCAGGCTCCACCCGAGCAGGAGCAGACACCACCTGAGCCGCAGCAGGCTCCCCAGTACCTCATTGATCTCATGGCTCCTATCGTAGCTAGGATGGCAGCGATTGAGGAGCTTGTGGCGAGTCATATCGCGCCACCGACACCACCACCACCACCTCCAGTAGTTCCACCACAGGGGATACCAGCCGTCCCAATCAGAGAGAGATACCCAGAGGTAGCACCTGCAGCTATTCCACCAGCGGTACCGGATAGAGCCACGGAGCAGGAGGTTTGGCTCTGCTTAGTAGAGATGTACCAAAAGATGAGAGCACCGGAGTTCCAGGGCCCTTCAGACCCACTTGTAGCCCACAAGTGGAAGGAGGATGTGAGTAATGTCCTAGACATACTCAATGTAGACTCAGTACAGAAGCAAAGACTGGCATCATATAGTCTGAAGGGGGATGCCGGAAGATGGTACCGATTCCAGTTTCCATTAGAGCAGTGGATGATTCTCACTTGGGAGGATTTTGTTTACTTATTTGATGCACAGTATGTTTCTTCTGCAGCACGGACTGGGAAGGAATTTGAGTTGTCCCATTTGACTCAGGGGGACATGTCAGTTGCAGAGTTTGAGAACAAGTTCATGGAGTTGCTGCATTTCACGGGGATGTGGCAGACAGGAAAGCGTCAGGCTCAGATGTTCCTAGCAGGGCTTCGCCCTAATCTTCGCCGATACCTCGTCTCGAGGAAGTTCTATTCAGTCCGGGAGGTAGCTGAGGCTGCCACCTCAAAGGAGTATGAGACAGCTATGTTTTAGAAGGACAAGGAGGGAAAGACTAAGACAGGACAGATTGGAGACAAGGGGAAGAACAAGAGGCCCTTGACAGGACATCATCAGCAGTAGCAGGGCCCTCATAAGAGGGGACCCCAGCAAGATCAGAGGGCACATTATCAGCGCAAGTTTCAGGGGGTATGCTTTAACTATTGCAAGGTGGGACACAAGGCATCAGAGTGTCGTAGTGCACCAGTAGGAGCTCAGCAGGGCAGGGGTCCGAACCAGTAGTAGCCGCGACAGCAGGGCCGAGGTCAGGGTCAGTAGGTCAGGCTTGAGGCACCGCCAACAGCGCAGAGGCCAGAGGGGCAGGTTCGAGCAGTCTAGGAGGCCCCCCAGGGATAGATTATCCTGTATTTTCTAGCACCAGTGGTAGAGCAGTCTTCAGCACCAGGCATAGTATATGCAGTGGTTCCTCATGATCATGGTGCCAGTGGTGCAGTTGTGAAGGGTACGTTCCTCGTGAATTCCTTTCCCGCCCGTATTCTTTTTGATTCGGGAGCTTCGCATTCTTTCATTTCGTATGCTTACATGGATAGACTTCAGCTCGTAGCTCATTCGTTAGACACCCCTTTATCAGTTTCCACCCCTCTAGGAGAGGTATCGCTTCTGGAGAGCGTTTGTAGGAGGTGTATCATCAGTTTAGACGAGTCCGAGTTCATAGTCGATCTGATAGTTTTGCATATGTCCGAGTTCGATGTCATCCTTGGTATGGATTGGTTGTCGTCCTACCATATTAGTATTGACTGTTTTGCGAAGACAGTCAGATTGCGAACGCCCGATGGGTCCGAGATGATTGTGGCCACTTCTCAGGGCAATCGCTTTGCGGAGTCGTTTCTGGCGTTCATCGATGAGGTGATGCGACGGGATCAGAGTTCTGATTTATTAGAGACTAGAGTTGTCTCGGATTATCAGGATGTCTTTTAGGACATACCTGGGTTACCTCCTGTGAGAGAGGTTAAGTTTTGTATTGAGTTGCAGCCGGGCACAGCCCCGATATCCCGCGCACCTTATCGCATGGCACCAGCTAAGATGAGGGAGCTTCAGACCCAGTTGGACGAGTTGTTAGCTCAGGGTTTTGAGCTTCAGACCCAGTTGGACGAGTTGTTAGCTCAGGGTTTTATTCGTCGGAGTCATTCTCCGTGGGACGCGCCGGTCCTCTTCGTGAAGAAGAAGGACGGCAGTATGAGATTGTGTATAGATTATCAGGAGTTGAACAAGGTCACAATCCGGAATAGGTATCCACTATCTAGGATTGATGACTTGTTCGACCAGTTGCAGGGGGCGCAATTTTTCTCGAAGATTGATCTTCATTCTGGTTATCATCAGTTGCGGGTTCGGGAGATGGATATCCCCAAGACCGCTTTCCTCACGCGATATGGATCTTTTGATTTCTTGGTTATGCCATTCAGACTGACCAATGCACCCACTGTATTCATGGACTTGATGAACCGGGTTTTCCGTCCCTTCATAGATCAGTTCATGATTGTTTTCATCGATGACATCCTCATTTATTCGAGATCGGAGGCAGAACATGAGCAACATCTCCGATTAGCTTTACGGACCCTACGAGAGCACCAGTTATATGCTAAGTTCAGCAAGTGCGAGTTTTGGCTTTCAGAGGTCAGATTTCTTGGCCATATCATCAGCAGAGAGGGCATATCAGTAGACCTAGCTAAGGTTACAGCAGTGCTTGATTGGGAACTGCCGAAGACGGTGACGAAGATTCGTGGCTTTTTGGGTTTAGCAGGTTATTACAGGAAATTCATCCAGGACTTCTCAAAGATTTCGACGCCCCTTACACGCCTTACGAAGAAGGGTGTACATTTTATTTGGAGCACAGAGTGCCAGGAGGCCTTTGATACATTGAAGGCTTAGTTGACTACAGTACCGGTTTTGACTATTCCGAGCAGCGACAGGATATTCGTCGTCTATATAGATGCATCTTTGGCAGGATTGGGAGGCGTTCTTATGCAGACTCGGAGAGTAGTAGCTTACATCTCACGGTAGCTGAGAGTGCATGAGCAGAACTATCCTACTCATGACTTGGAGTTAGCAGCAGTGTTATTTGCACTGAAGTCATGGAGGCACTATTTGTACGGAGTGCAGTTTGAGTTGTTCACAGATCATCAGAGTCTGAAATATCTTTTCTCTCAGAAGGAACTCAACCAGAGACAGCGGAGATGGATTGAGTTTATCAAGGACTACGAGTTCGTGATTCAGTATCATCCCGAGAAGGCAAACGTCGTAGCAGATGCTTTGAGTAGGAAGCGTCAACATCGGGTTACAGCTTTGAGGTGTTCATTGTATAGAGATCTTCTTACCCTTAGCCAGTTTGATTTTATACCTAAGAATGATAGTACCAGTGCATTTTTGGGAGCTGTGTCAGTGCAGCCATCTTGGAGTGACAGAGTTGTCAGAGCTCAGAGCCTAAGGTTGATTGGACCATTGGAGCAGATGGCGGTCTACGGATGAAGGATAGATTAGTTATGCCAGCCAGTGTAGAACTAAAAAGGGAGTTATTTGATGAGGCGCACCGTACTCGGTACACAGTACATCCAGGGACTACCAAGATGTACAAGGATCTGAAGAGACATTTCTGGTAGAGTGGCATGTGAAGAGAGATTTCAGAGTATGTGGCCAAGTGTTTTACTTGTCAGCAGGTGAAGGCAGAGCATCAGAGACCGGCAGGGACACTTCAACCGTTGCCTATTCCAGAATGGAAGTGGGCGAACATTTCTATGGACTTTATTATAGGGTTACCGAAGTCGAAGAAGGGGAATGATTTGATTTGGGTGATAGTGGACCGGTTGACAAAGTCAGCACATTTTATTCCAGTGAGGACTACTTATACAGCCAAGGCGTATTCAAGGATCTTCATTCGAGAGATAGTTCGACTTCACGGGGTTTCAGACACGATCATGTCGGATCGAGGATCAGTATTCACTTTATATTTTTGGAGGAGTTTCCAGGACTCGTTTGGCAGCAGACTATCTTATAGCAGTGTATTCCACCCACAGACGGATGATCAAACAGAGAGGGTGAACCAGGTGTTAGAGGACATGTTGCGGGCTTGTGTCATTGACTTTCAGGGCAGCTGGGAGGAGCATATTCCACTGATAGAGTTCGCTTATAACAATAGTTATCAAGCGACGATCGGTATGGCCCCATATGAGGCATTGTACGGGAGACCTTGTAGATCACCGATATGTTGGGCAGAACCGAAGGATAGTTTGATGCTTGGACCGGAGCTTGTGAGGCAGACTACTGAGAAGGTAGCATTGATCAGGGAGCGGATTCTAGCCGTTCAGAGTCGGCAGAAGAGCTATGCAGATAAAAGGCGAAGACCTCTAGAGTTTCAGATTGGAGATTTGGTTATGCTGAAGGTATCGCCTATGAAAGGCGTACAGCAATTCGGGAGGCGAGAGAAGCTTGCACCGAGATATATTAGACCATTCCGGATTTTGGAGCGCATTGGAGCTGTGTCATACAGACTAGATCTTCCAGCTTCTATGTCTAGTATACACAATGTATTCCATATCTCCATGCTCAAGAAGCACTTGCATGATGAGGAGCAGCAGCGAGTGTTGGATGCACCGGAGATTGAGCTTCGGGATGATTTGACTACTATTGAGATCCCAGTGTCTATACTTGCTAGAGAAGATAAGAGACTCAGGAACAAGGTGATTCCATTGGTGAAAGTTCAATGGAACCGAAGTGGAGTTGAGAAAGTTTCTTGGGAGCGCGAGGAAGACATGCGACGCGACTACCCACACTTGTTTGAGTAGGTAAATTAATTAAAGTATTTATGATGTGACTTCTTACTTGTATATTTATATATGTACCTTGATACTTATTTTAACACTAGAATGATGATATTTTCACTTAATTCCTAATCTTTCGGAACACATGGTATATACATGGGGGGTTCCTTGTTTGGATTTTTCGCCCGACGTACTAGTTCCATTAGATTAGGGGTTGAGTAAGAATATTTTCACTTAATTCCTAATCTTTCGGAACACATGGTATATACATGGGTGGTTCCTTGTTTGGATTTTTCGCCCGACGTACTAGTTCCATTAGATTAGGGGTTGAGTAAGAATATTACCATTTTAGATCGTTAAGTATGAATATCACTATATGCTGATCTAGCGATTAATATTGCGAGATGTGTATGTGTGCGGGTTGGATTTGACCCTTGTCGTGCTTTACAAGTACCATTATGAGTTAGATATGATTTCTGAATTTTGAGGACGAAATTCATTTAAGGGGAGAAGAATGTAAGACCCCGTAGATTTTGATAATTTATATATGTGACTATTAGTGAAAAATAATATTTATTTATGATAAATATCTTTATGACATGGTTGTGCATGAAATCTAGCATTTTTGAGCTTATCAGGATGTATATATGCATCAGTTATGAGGTTGAGTTTGCAAAATTGCAAATCATAAGCATCAGAGTCGAAGAACTCAGTTTTCATCTCATGAGTCGACCTATGACTGTCATGAGTCGACTCATGATATCATCTCCCTTTGTCATAAGTCTCTGCTGAGTCGACTCATTATCTTATGAGTCGACCCATGAGTCATGAGTCGACTCATGACTGTCATGAGTCGACTCATCGGGGGTTTTCTAAGTTTTGTGGGTCGGGTTTTTTTGGGTTTCGGGTCGGGTTTTAACTGTTCACATATATTCTCCTCCACCCGAAAACACCTCTTTTCATCAGTTCTCCCCAGAGAAACCCTAGCCTCCTCTCCCATTCAAAACCCTAGTTCGTTTTTGGGTATTTTGGGATATTTTTAGGGGATTTCAGCAGTTTCTTTTGGATTGCAGCGAAGGGGATCGTTCTTCAACACATCTGAGGCGAGTAACATCTCGCCCAATCCTTCTCCCATGTTTTCAACAGTTTACAAACGTTTTTCATGAGTTTTATTGAGCCTAAGACTTATTTTCAAGTATAAATCAATGTTCTTTTTAGGGTGAATGCTAGAAATCATGCGTTTCAGATAGTTTTTGATGAAAACCCAGATCTGGAAATTTATTTAAGAATAACAAATATGAGTTTTTATTTTGATTAAATGCTTTCACTCATGTTTAGGAGTTAAAAGTTAGGTCTAACATGCTAATGTTCGTTTCTCATGCTATATATGAATTTATCTCTGCCTCATAGTCTAGAATTGATAGTGATGGAGGTGAAGATAAGTGTAGAGGAAGTATGAAACGAGATGGACGAGCTGCAGTTGTGAAACATCCTGTTTTCAGCCCGTGAGTCGACTCATGACTCATCATGAGTCGACTCATCAGGTTGAGTCGACCCATGACTGTCATGAGTCGACTCACGAAGTCAATTCCTGTTATTCATAAGTGTCTGCTGAGTCGACTCGTCAGTATATGAGTCGACCCATGAGTCATAAGTTGACTCATAGCTGATCATGAGTCGACTCATCGGAGTTTTTCCTATTTTGTTTGTATTCTTGCTTGATCACCTACTGTGCTTATACTTTCATATAGTGTACATATATGATCGAGGGTTCTGTTGAGCTTTTGTTGAACATGAGAATGTTACCTTGTTTATCGGGTATTAAATTGCAGTATTTATGATTTTATCTACACATGTAAAATGACTTTTCTGACACAAGCTTAGATCTGTACAGCGAGGCATGCACAAGAGTAGAATATGTATACCTTTACTTCTAGTATTCCAACACAGTCCTCGTGTTGGACTATAATCCATTAAAGTCCTCGTGTTGGACTATAATCCATTAAAGTCCTCGTGTTGGACAATAATCCATTACAATCTTATATTGGATAATTGCTAAACCTTGAGTATGTTTCTTAACCGAGTTTGGAACACGACATATCATATGAGGCTAGGACACGATAGCTACCTAGGTTGGATATGTCTCTTATTGTAATCTTTGGCATGTTTACGTTTATCAGTAGAGATGTATTTGTTTTCTTTTCTTTATCGTTTCCTGTATTAGACTTCGGGTTTGGTGTTTAGAGAATTATAATTTGAGATACAAGGTATATACATGAGGGTTTCCTTGTTTGGATTATTTCACTCGACGTACCTACGCTCGTGTTGTAATTTTCTAAGTACCGAAACCCATTATTGTTAGGATAAATGATCTTATATTATTATGTATTATCTGTATTTTCATATACAACAAGCCATTTCCCTTGGGGTTGGTTGTGATGTTGCTCGCTAGCGCTTTGACGCTCGTTGTCCCTCCCCCTTTCAGGTAACGAGCCAGGAGCCCGGAGAGTCGCAGGTTGATGGCGATGCACTTTAGCTTTAGCCGTCTATTTAGTTATATTTTCTTTGAGCTCCACTATAGACTTTTGTGTAGACATTTGAGAGTTTTATTCTAGAAGTTGTAAAGGCTATGTGCCTTATTTCCTCTTGTCAGACATTTTGTATTTGAGACTTGTTGAGAACTCCAGTTCATTTATTTCAGACATTTACTTGTATTTTAGTATATTAGATGATAAAATATTAATTTGATCTCTATTATTTCATCAGTTGATTCTTGTATTATCTCTTACTTGCTTTTGTACCTACACCTGTTATTGACTCTACTAGAGAGATAGTAATTGTGATGGTGAAACATGTTATTACATGGTATGATGCATGGCAGGTTTGATATTTCTAGGTTTACCTCGGACTGCACCCTTGTGTGAACCCAGGGGTGTCACATCGGTCGACCGACCATGGTATATCGGTCGACCAAAAGTACTGTAACATTAAAATTTTCAGACTCTGGGGTTTTGGGATTTTGTTGGTTTTGGTGATTTTCTTGGGTTTTAGGCTATTGTTTTAAGTGCCTATATATATATATCTTCCAGCCCCCATTTTTTTAGTAACCAAGCAAGCAAGAAAAATTCTTTGAGTTTGCATTTGTTATGTATTTTGAGCTTAAACTCTCATTCTTCTCAATTCGGATTTACACTTTCAATACCTATAACCCCAAGCTTCATTTACAATCTCTTAATCCTTGCCATAGGGGTGTTGTAAGGGAGATTTTTCCATCTTATTCTACTATGTGGAAAGCTTGATCTCGAGGAGATCAAATTGTGCGGTTGTGAGATCTTAGGGGAGATCGTTGTGAAGAAGTTCAGGTTTCCAAACCGGGTGTGTTTAGTGGATTACCATCCGGAGAGGAGGTTGGGGACGTAGGTCGTGAGGACCGAACCTCGTGAACACATCGACGTGTAATTTGGCTAACTATTCTCTTACTCTTTCTCTTATTTATTGCCATATTTATTATTTGTGTTTGTTATTGCATTGAATTTCATATTGCACATTTATTATTTGATTATCCTATTCACCCCCTCTAGGGTAATTTTATTTGGTATCAAAGCGAGGTCTCTACATTTAATTAGGTCTAACCGTCTTAGAGTAAAGATCCAAATGGATTCAAACATGAATGTGCTTATGCTTGAAGGTCAATCAACTACTAGACCCCCTTTATTTACCGGCAGTAATTTCCCATATTGGAAAGCTAGGATGAGAATTTATTTGCGATGTATTGATCTTGACATCCTGTAAATAGTAGAGAAGAAATATGTTGAAAAGCCTAGCAAAGACATGACCGAGAATAAACGGCATTTGGCTAACCTTAATGTTAAAGCCATGAACGCCTTGATCCGTGGACTCACTTCGAATAAGTATAATAGAGTCTCTACGTGTGCAACCGCACACAAAATTTAGGAGAAACTATATATCACTCATGAAGGAACCCCTCAAGTCAAGGAGTCCAAAATTAGTAGCCTCATGCATGTATTTGAGTTATTTAAGATGCTTCCAAATGAGTCAATTGATGCCATGTTTTGTCAATTTACTAATATTGTTAATGAATTACATGGCATTGAGAAGGTATTGGAGAACCAAGAGAAGAACTACAAAATCATTCGCTCTCTAACGTCAACATGGGAGCCCAAAGCTACGACTATTGAGGAAGCCAATGATCTTACGACACTTACACTTGATGGCCTTACTGGCAAACTCAAAGTTCACGAGAAGAAGATCAAGGAGAAGGAGGAAGAATCCCAACGAACAAATGAAGAGCCTTCTCAAAAGATGAAGACTATTACATGCTCAAAGGAGTAATTGATAATAACTCCTCCTCCTCGGATAGTGATTTTGATATCTCTAGAGAAGTGTCTCACCTCTCTAGGAGAATATCAAGATTAATAAAAATGAATAAAAGTTTTAAAAATTATTCTAACAAATTCTCCTCTCGTGTAGGTAAATGCTTTGAGTGCAATGAACCGGGACATATAGCAAAGAATTATCCCAAGATAAAAGAAAAATACATGAAGTACAAGAAGAAGAAGGCGATGTATGTGGAATGGGAGGAATCTGAACCAAGTGAATCGGATAGTGACGAAGAAGCCACCAATATTTCTCTTCATGATCCAAACATATGCTTCATGGCTCATGAAGATGAGGTACAATCCGATACTGATGATGAATCATTTTTTATACAATGTGAACTAGAATTTAACAAATTAAGAAAAGAACATTCTTCTTTCAAGAAGTTGTATAATTCATGTGACTCAAAATTTGAGCAACTACAATCCTCACTAAATGATGCCATTACCTTAAAAGATAAGATAGTTGAGGATCTTGATTTTTAAAATAAACAATTAAGATCTAAAATTAAAAAATTAAAAAATGAAAATAAAATGTTAAGAAATAATCATGCTTTTACTAGTCATAATCATCATCATATTAGAAGAACATGGTATCATAGATCTCATGCCCCACCTACAAGAAAGATTTCATTTGCATATATTGTAACAAATATGGCCATACTTCCACACATTGTAGGATTAGAGATAATATTTATTATTATGGGTTGATGTGGGTACCTAAGGGTACCAAGAGTACTAACATCCAAGGACCCAAGATTTGGGTACCTAAAGCTTCTACCACTTGTTTACATGTAGGGAATGTCTCGCACAAAATATAGAGAGATGTGGTACCTTGATAGTGATTGCTCTCATCACATGACGGGCAATAAGGATTTATTTGCAACCCTATCAAGGATGGAAGGAGGAAATGTCTCCTTTGGCGGCGGTGAGAGAGGTAAAATTGTAGGTATTAGTGTTAATGGTAAGAAGCCTTCTCCCATTATTAAAGATGTTTATTTAGTAAAAGTGCTTAATCACAATCTTCTTAGCAGTAGTCAACTTAGTGACAAAGGCTATGATATTACTTTTAAACCGGATAAATACATTGTTAGTCTAAATGACAAAACCATTTTTGTTGCCCTTAGAAAATCTAATGTGTATATTTTTGAGATGAATGAGCTTATAGATCAAGATGTGAAATGCCTTGTCGCGGTAGATGGGGATCCTTGGATTTGGCACAAAAGACTTAGACATGCCCACATGAGATTAATTTCCAAGCTATTAAAAAAGAACTTGGTAAGAGGACTACCAAGCCTAACCTTTGTTCAATATTCTCAATGCGAGGAGTGTGCCAAAGGTAAACAAGTCAAAAACTCTTTTAAATCCATAAATGAGGTATCCACTACTAAACCCTTACAACTACTTCATCTTGATATTTTTGGTCCTATGCGTGTTGCCTCACTAGGAGGTAAGCATTATGTTTTTTGTTATAGTTGATGATTTTTCACATTTCACTTGGGTTATTTTTCTTACAAATAAAGATGAATGTTTTGAAAAAATTTCTTTTTGTAAAAAGAGTTGAAAATAAAAAAGATTTGAAAGTTGTAAAAATTCGAAGAGATCATGGTGGTGAATTTCAAAATAAAATTTTTAGTGATTTTTGTGACCATCATGGTATTACACATACGTTTTTTACTCCAAGAACATCACAACAAAATGATGTTGTTGAACGAAAAAATCGTACCATACAAGAGATGATACGTACTAGGACTATGCTTTTGATTTGCCAAAATATTTTTGGGCTGAAACCGTCAACACGGCTTGCTATGTTTTAAATCATGTTTTAATTAGACCTATTTTCAAGAAAACACCTTATGAACTTTATTTTGGCAAAACTCTAAATATTAGCTATTTTCGGATTTTTGGTTGCAAATATTTTATTTTGAACACAAAAGATCACCATGACAAATTTAATTCAAAGATAGATATAGGGATATTTTTGGTATGCATCAAGGAGTAAGGCTTATAGAGTTTTCAACAAACGAACACTCGTTATTAAAGAATCTATAAACGTTACCTTTGATGATGAAATTAATGATGGTTTACAAGATGTTGTGCCTAGGGATGATGATGATGATATTGATGGAGGATTGAAACTTTTGTAAATAAATGACAATCCCTCAATGGTTGCACTAAAGGATGGAGAAGGAGGACTTGAACCTAATCAAGAAGAACTTCCAAAGCATGAAAGTTTGCACCGGATCATCCTAAGGAGCAAATTATCGGAAGCCCATCAAAAGGAGTTTTGACTTGCTCAAAAGCTATGAGCGAGTGTGGTAATGTTGCTTTCTTATCCCAAATTGAACCTAAATGTGTTGATGATGCTTTGAATAATGAAATTTGGATTTTAGCTATGCATGATGAATTAAATAATTTTTAAATAAATAATATTTGGAAACTTGTTCCTAGACCTAAAGATTTTCATGTTATTGGAACAAAATAGATTTTTAAAAATAAACTTGATGAATTTGGCATAGTGACTAGAAATAAAGCTCGTTTAGTTATCCAAGGATACAATCGAGGAGGGTATAGATTATGACAAAATTTTTACACCGGTTGCAAGATTGGAGTCAATTGGAATGTTTTTAGCCTTTGCTAGCTTTAAAAATTTTAAATTATTTCAAATGGATGTTAAAAGTATTTTTTTGAATGAGTTTATTAAAGAAGAAGTGTATGTCGAGCAACCCCCCGGTTTTATTGATACACTATTTTCTAATCATATTTACCGGGTACAAAAAGCTTTGAATGGGTTAAAACAAGCTCCTGGAGCTTGGTATGCTCTCCTCTCAAGTTTTCATTGATAATGGTTTTTCAAAAGGAAAAATGGATAACACTCTATTTGTTAGAAAAAGAAAAAATAATTTCATTTTGGTTCAAATTTATGTTGATGATATTATCTTTGGTGCTACTAATGAATCATTGTACAAAATTTTTTTAAAGGTTATGCAAGAGTAATTTGAGATGAGCATGATAGGAGAGTTTACATTCTTTCCAGTCTCCAAGTCAAACAAACCAATGGTGGGATTTTAGTGTCACAAATCAAATACGCTAGAGAGTTGGTCAAAAAATCCGGCATATCAAATTCCAAGCACACACCAACTCCGATGAGCACCTCCATCAAGTTGGACTTGGATGCAAGTGGTGAGAAGGTAGACCAAAAACTCTATCGAGGTATGATAGGTAGTTTACTTTATCTTACCGCTAGTAGACTGGATATTATGTTTAGTGTTTGTGCATGTGCACGCTTTCAAGCATCTCCTAGAAAATCTCATCTAATGCGGTTAAAAAAATTATTAAATATATAAATGGCACTATTGAGCTTGGTTTATTTTATCCAAAAAATACTACTTTTATTCTTTGTGGTTATTGTGATGTCGACTTTGCCGGATGCAAAGTAGACCGCAAGAGTACGAGTGACACATGTCAATTCTTAGGCAATTCACTTGTTTCTTAGTCATCGAAAAAATAAAATTGTGTTGCCTTATCCACTACAGAAGCGGAATCCATTGCCATCGGCTTATATTGTGCATAATTATTATGGATGAAACAAAATTTAGTTGATTTTGATTTACATTTTCATGATACAAAGATTTATTGTGATAATACTAGTGCCATAAATATTTCAAAAAATTCCGTTTTGCATTCTAGAACCAAACATATAAATGTACGACATTATTTTTTACGTGGCCATGTAGAAAGGTAAGATGTCTTTTTGTTTACATTGACACAAAATCATAATTAGCGGACATCTTTACCAAACCCCTTAGTGAAGAAGATTTTTTTTGTTTACATTGACACAAAATCATAATTAGCGGACATCTTTACCAAACCCCTTAGTGAAGAAGATTTTTGTCGTATAAGAAATGAATTAGGCACTTTACCAAACCCCTTAGTGAAGAAGATTTTTGTCGTATAAGAAATGAATTAGGCATGTGTATTCTTTGATTATTTGTTTGACGCCTTTTGCTTGTTTTTGACTTTTTGATTAACATTTTCATATCTAAATATTTTATTATTCGCACTCATTGTCACAACATGTTTTAACACACAAGAATACTTAGAGGAGTGGTTGGGAGAGACCGGGGTCAATTCCTAGAGGAGTGGGTTGGTAGTAAAGCCTAAGGAGAGGTAGTAAAGCCTAACACTTGAGGAATATGACACATGTAGGCCAACACTTAGAGAGCCAACACTTAGAGAAGTATCTTGTGGGTTTTACAACATGTATATCGTTTTTTATTATTACCCTATTTTGATGTTGACAAAGGGGAGAAAAATCTCCAATATTTTGTGCATATGGATAGGGGGAGTGCCTTATAGATAGGGAGAGCAACTATTTATAAGTACTTATTTTATTCATGCTCTTGTATAATAGTAATTTGTCATCATCAAAAAGGGAGAGATTGTTAGGTCTCTTATTTTGATGATGATTTTCAAACACCATTATTGGTGCTAATTACTTGTTGAGTGATATTGTACAGATTATATTTTGTCAAGCAATATAGTGCCACAATTGGAGGTTGGATGGAATATGAGCTATAGTGATGATATCCATGAAGGTGGATGCTAGTTGATGAAGAGAAGCTTTCAAGAGCAATATATATAGAGGAACTTCATCAAATAATATTTGGCAAATATCATCATTTAAGCTTTGTGCGCTATAGTAAGTGATATTTGTATTTTTTACTTTCTCTCTAGATCATAATGTAGGCAAGAATTAACATAGATAACTTTTGAAGCACTTGGGGATCATTCACACACACTTGTGTTTTTAACCATTTTACAAAATAGTAAGTTTTTACAAACAGTAAATGAGATTTCAAAATTTTTTTCTCAAACATGTTTGTTTTCATGTTTATAATCATTCCTCAAAATTTTACTATTTTTAGAGTTTATTTGTTATTTTATTTTGAATTTACAAAATCAAATTTTCCATCTTAAAACCTGTGTCTGGAAGTATCCGTTTCCGGTCGACCGGGTCTTACCCGTCGGTCGACCGGCCAGATTGGCTGTTTACAGACCCTGTAGACAAATCAGTCATTAGTCGATCGACATACAATATTCAGTCGACCATTGGTGTAGGTTCAGTCGACCAATAAAACATTGTCGGTCGACCGAACGAGCTCGAGATTTTCTATTCTACCAACAGTCATCTAATCGGTATACCGACCATGGTATATCGGCGACCGAAAGTACTGTAACATTCAAAATTTTAGACTCCGAGATTTTTGGGATTTTGTTGGTTTTGGTGATTTTCTTGGGTTTTAGGCTATTGTTTTAAGTGCCTATATATATCTTCTAGCCCCCATTTGTTCAGTAACCAAGCAAACAAGAAAAATTCTTTGAGTTTGTGTTTATTGTGTGTTTTGAGCTTGAACTCTCATTCTTTTCAATTTTGGATTTACACATTCAATACCCTTGACAGGGCATAAATATGTACCAAAAGTTACAAGTGCACAACCAATCAAGTTATAATATAAAAAGTTATAGATCCCTCGAGGAAGGTGTTTGTAGGAGAAAATTAGATTTAGTTTTTATGTTTTGTGTGTGACAATTAGGAGTGATGAAAATTGTGATTGTGGAGAGATATGAGGAGTGTTGTGAATATGTACAAAAGTCAATAAATGATATTTTAGATGATAGAAATGAAGAATGGATGTGATAAAAGAATAAATAAAATCACAAGGAAAGAAAAATAAAGGAAATAAAAATCAAGAAACAAATAAGAGAAAAGCAAGAACTAAGAAAAAACCAAGAAAGAAAAAAAATGGAGGATTCAATTAAAGATATGAGAAATCTAGAATTAAATCCACTAGCTAATCTCAATTATAGAATATGAACTATTCTCTTTTTTATCATATTTTATTTTAGATTTATTAAGCATAGACTATCAAACCATTTAAGGAAAGTATAAGCTATCAAATTATCATCTAAGCAAAATTAATATTCATGACAAGAACAACAACAAGATAGTAGTTCTAGAATTCATAAGCATAATCTATCAAACCATTTAAGATAAGCATAGATTATCAAATCCTTCTTCTACCAATTAGTTCTTTAGTTAATTATCCTATACATGATCATTTTAAGTATAATATAATAATTCATACAATATAAAGGAAATAAAGCTAATTTCATGCAATTCTAAGATTCCTACAAGAATTAGTTCCACGTCTTAAGAAATAAAAACAATGAATGAAATAAAAAGAATAGGAACTAATTACAAAGAACAGAAATAATAACAAGGAACTTTACATTATGAACAAGAAATAAATCTAACTAAATTGCAAATGAAATGAAAAAGACAATAAAATAAATCTACTCTAAAAGACATGAATGTAAATATAAACTAATAAGCAATAAGAAATAAATTACTAAAAAGAAATAAAAAATAAAAGAGAAAATTAAAATAAAAGCAAACCTTTAAATTGATCTTCATCTCCATGATCATCATCAAACAAAGAAAAAAAATTTAAAGTGGTGAAAAAAATTCTTTTATTGATTGTAACATAAGTTACAAAATTAGAAGGTCTTCTCAATTAAGAGTAACCATCCTCTCTAAATAGAGTTACAAAAGTTTTCACACTCTTAACCCCCCACTCTCTAGCCTTATTTATAATAAACATCCATGATTGTGAACCCTTGGATTTAATTCTTATCCAAAACCCTTGAATTTCAGCCATAGGATTGTAACGGACTCGTTAGCATCGATGCCGCCATCGATGCTGGTATTGATGCACATGCTTCTCTATTTCTAGCCGAATTCTTTTTCTTCCTTTGGGCTTTTGGGCTTGGACTTTGGGCTTTTGAGCTTGAACTTTGGCCTTTTGCTTGTATTCTTCATTAATTCATGGGCTTTTGTTGAGAGAAGAGATTTTAGGATTTATTCTTCATTAACATACAATTAAAGATAAAACAATTATTAGTGACGTATTTATTCATTAAAAATAGATAATGAGGGTATAAAATTATAATAAAATTTTAATTATCACCACAACCCCAAGCTTCATTTGCAATCTCTTAATCCTTGCCATATGGTGTTGTAAGAGAGATTTTTCCATCTTATTCTACTGTGTGGAGAGCTTGATCTCTAGGAGATCAAATTGTGTGGTTGTGAGATCTCGGGGGAGATTGTGGTGAAGAAGTTGGCTTCCAAACCGGGTGTGTTTAGTGGATTACCATCGGTGGGACGTAAGTCGTGAGGACCGAATCTCGTGAACACATCGACGTGCAATTTGGCTAACTATTTTTTTACTCTCTCTCTCTCTTATTTATTGCCATATTTATTATTTGTGTTTGGTATTGCATTGAATTTCATATTACACATTTATTGTTTGATTACCCTATTCGCCCCCCTCTAGGGTAATTTCAGTGACGACCAAAATACTTTCTCTAGTTAACGGAGGGTGTAGAGGGGAGATCCGGTCATCGAAGAAATCTTAGTGTAGGCATTGATGATGATTAGAAAGGGGTTTTGGAGGAGGAAAAAACTCTAGTTCCCTCCAAGTTCTAACAATCTTCCATAAATCCTCTTTTCTTATTCAACAACTTCTCTTCATAATAATGGAAAGATCCTTCCTTTGCATGGTTACAAATACAAAAAATAATAAAGAGGCCGAGAGTGTTTTCATAGTTATCAACGACTCTATAAAAATCATTAACTTAAAGTATCAAGTGAGCCAAAAGCTTAAACTCCCATTGCAAAATCTCTTTTACTGAAATTCATATCCGGAAGGAAAAAGAAGTTTAGTTTTACAATTGAAAGTGATGATGACTTAAGCTTGATATTCGAGTATTGTCATCATAATGGATTTACAAAATAAACTTATATGTTATCTCAGCTGTGGATTCCTCAACTTCTCAGAACACCCAAACTTCTTCAAAAGCGTGTAAGCATTTTAAACACTATATTTTTCCTTATGAGTTGATTGTTAAAGTTATGAGTTGGTTGTTAAGATTATGAGTTAGTTGTTAACCTTAGGAGATAGTTATGACTTGGCTGTTAACCTTATGTGTTGGCTGTTAACCTTTATAGATGATTGCTAGAAGCAACTAGTTATTAAGGTTATGAGTTGGTTGTTAACCTTCTTAGTTAGTTGTTAACGTTGTGTGTTGGTTGTTAACCTTCTTAGTTAGTTGTTAACCTTGTGTGTTGGTTGTTAACCTTAGTAGATTGATGTGAGTTTGTTGTTAATCTAAACTATTAGTTGTTAAGGTTATGGATTGGTTGTTAAAGTTATGAGTTGGTTATTAACCTTATGAGTTGGTTGTTAACCTTAGTAGATAGTTATGAGTTAGTTATTAACCTAATGAGTTAGTTGTTAACCTTTGTAGATGATTGCTACAAGCAATTAATTGTTAAGCTTATAAGTTGGTTGTAAAGCTTATGAGTTGGTTGTTTAACTTAGTATTTAGTTGCTAATTTTATAGTTAATTGTTACATATTCAAGTATTTTCTCATTTTTTTAGGACAATCCTGATAGAAAATTCCCAATGCACAGATGCTACGCTCAGCCAATCATGTAAGGATGAGTGTATTCCTAATGACAATCTTACTGGCTATTCTATCATGATGATAGAAGACATAGTTAACAACCAAACCAACATCTCAGCTGAGTGGCACACATCCATACGTGGAGAGGGGCTGAAGTTAGATTAGCATTTTAATACTATTCAATTGCAAAAAGATTTGAATATGATTTTTATCATAATGAACAAAAACGTATAAGAGTACACTACCAATACAAGGACATACATAAATTTTCTTGGATATTGTTTGCTTCCCCACTCCAAAATTGCTCAATTATGTCTATAAAGAAATTCCACGCTACTCACACTTGCGGTCAACATGGAGTTAATGCTGGTAAATCAAGGGGATCACACAAATTCATTACAAATTAAATACAATCTATTCTGAAGGTTAGGCCAGATCTTCGGCTAATTGATATCAAGAACGACTTACTCTTATAGTACGCTGTCAAGATTATATACAACAAAGTGTGGCAAAGCACAATAGGACATGCTCGGTGACGATGATGAGACCTAAGATTCACTAAGATTAGTACTTATACCTTATCTGTCATGTCTGTGTTAAGCTGAACTATTAGTTGTTAATGTTATGAGTTGGTTGTTAAGGCTATGAGTTAATTGTTAACCTTATGAGTTGGTGTTTACTTTAGTAGATAGTTAGGAGTTATATATTAAGGTTATGGGTTGGTTATTAACCTCATGAGTTAGTTGTTAAGTTTACTCCTTAATTGTTAAGTATACATATTTGTTATTAAGGTTACGTTGCAATTGTTAAGTTTATAGCTTAGATGTTAAGTGTATATGTTCATTGTTAATGTTATAGATAAATTGTTATATTTTCACATTAGTTATTAAGTATATGGTATACTTTATAACTTAGTCATTAAGTATACGTCTTAGTTGTTAAATATACGTTTTAGTTGTTAAGGTTACAACTTAATTGTTAAGGTTAGAATTTAGAGGGTAATATTAATGATTACTTGTTATATCTTTACATGTATAAAGCCATGGTTCTAGCCTCTAATCCAGGAACCGTATTGCTATTGATGATTATGACGGGAGGTTTAGGTGTTTGTTCATAAGTTATAATGCATATATTGAAGGATTCATTGCTGGATGTAGAGCTCTGTTATTTTTGGATGAAACATTTCTTAAAGACCGCTATAAATGTATAATAACTCAAACTAAATATCACACAGCCTCGGTAATATCAACAACATCGACCCGCCCTCCGTCAGCACCGCATCCCAGCTCCTTCCCAATGCCCTACTAAACCTCTCTCCATGTCGGCATTGCCATTATCATCACTGAGTTGCTCTACGACAACGCCGCTAATTAATATTGCCACCATTGGTTGCAGTAGCAACCTTGCCCTCCACCACACTCGCGATCGCACACTACTCTCTCTCTCTCTCTCTCTCTCTCTCTCTCTCTCTTCTCTAAGTATATATATTATATATATATATATATATATATATATATATTAATATATATAATATTATAATATATATATAATATTATATATATATATATTACTTCTCTAGTCCAAAGCCTAACAAGCCACCTCCGTCACATCACCAAAGCGTTCCCTACTCCCTTAACTGGACGCCCTCGCTCAGCTTCTCCACGACAGTGGTCGCCGCACTTAATGCCCCAATCAACTTCCCTACAAAACGTGACACCATCCGTCCACTCCGCTCTCCATCTGCCCTGGCTGGCCGTTTGTGTTTGCAACTAGAGTTGCCAATGCCAAGTGTCACTTGCATGCAACTGGACGTTGCAACTCTTCTTACATTGCCAACTACAGCTATGTAATGTTGGTTTAAAAATTTAAATGTTATAACTATATTAGTTGCAGCTGTTTGATTATGCTTATACTTAAATACTGAACTCATATAAACATTTAAAAAATAATATTTTTTAAAAAGTAATATATTTTTAAAAATAATAATGTTATAAAAAATAATATATTTATTAAAAAATAATTTTTAAAAATAATATATTTTAAAACTAATATATTTTTTAATAAATATATATTTTTAAAAGTTATATAATATTTAAAAAATAATAATATTATTTAAATATATATTATTTTAGAAATTTATATTGTTTTAAAATACATTATTCAAAAAATATATTTTTAAAATATATGTTCAAAAAATATATTGATTTTTTTAGAAATTATATTATTTTAATATATTATTCAATAAAATTATTTATTTTAAATATAATTATTAAAAAATATATTATTCAAAAAAAATATATTCAAAAAAAAATATTATTTTTAATATATATTATTAAAAATATATATTATTTTAAAATATATTTTGTAGAAAAATATATTATTTTAAAAATTATTTTTTTTAGAAAATTATATATTATTTATTTTAAAAAATTTATTATTTTTAAAAATATAGATTATTTTAAATAATATATTATTGTTTAAAAAAGTAAATATATTATTTAATATATATAATAAAAAATAATTAAAAAATATATTATTTTAGAAAAGATAATAGTATTCCTGAATTTTATTTTTTCAAAAAATATATTATTTTAGAAAAATATATTTATTTTAGAAAAATATATTATCAAAAATATATTATTTAAAAATATATTATTTTTAAAATATTATTTTAAAAATAATATATTATTTTAAAGATAATATATTACTTTTAAAACTAACATATTATTTTGAAGAAATTATTATAATAATAATTATTTTAAAAGATTAATGTTGTTTTTTTTAAAAACGTTTTTGAAGAAATTATTATAATAAGAATTATTTAAAAGATTATTTTAAACCTTTAATGAATTCATTTTTAAAATATTAAGTAATGATTTTGATTTTAATAAATTTAGGTCAGTTGCAACTAAGTTGCAACTATAACTTGCGGCCATTTTTGACGTAAGTCATATGTTACAACTAAGGGTTGTTTTGCAACTGTGGTTGCAACTGCAACTGTGAGTTGCAGCAAAACAAACAAATGCAACTAGTCAAATTGGACCTAGTTGCATGCAACTGGAGTTGCAACCACTCCAGTTGCAGCCTACCAAACAGCCTATGTAGGTGGATGGGTTGTATATTCATATCTAGTTATCTATCTTTTCTCTATTTTGTGCTTTGTGCACACCACAACCCCAAGGTTCACGGTCATTGTTCGGCAGTAGCAGTAGGCCTAATCGTAGTTTGAGGAGGAGGAGAAGATATAAGAAGAAATGGGTTTTTTAATTAAATATTAAGGATAATTTTTTTAGGGGATGGGGGGATTGCATTTTGGGTGCGGTTACCAATTAAAGGAGGCAACTATGAGAGGTATTTTCGGGATAAATTCGGGTTGCTACTTTCATTGAGGAGTTGGCAATGTTTTGGGGGTTCTCAAATATGAAAAGGCCTTGTATTTGAGGATTTTGCACATGGCCCAGATTCACACGGGACTTATTCAAGTTTTTCTGTGAGGCGCAAAAGTTTTTGGGTTTTGCTGTGAGTTTGAAAGTTCTTAGGAGTTCGGTGTGAAATCCTAAAGTATTTAGGGGTTTAGGGTAATTTACCCTTAATTATAATATTAAAAAACTTCTCTTTTCTCTTTACTATTTCTCGGTGGGGTTTTAGGTGGGTTAGGACAGAAGTAGTGGTCACAGGGAAGATGAGGATTATTGTCAGCAAATGACTAACAGAGGTGAAGAAAATAACAGCTAAAATAAATAGTATTTTGTTAAACTACTGGTGGGGTTAAGAGATTATGAAACTAACTTGAGACTAATTAAGTGATTAGAGACTTATTAATATATGTGTTTTACTGGGATGATTTTAAATTCAATAGATTTAGGGACTAGTATTTGGAAGAAGGAAAAAAAAAAAAACGAAGTCCAAAAGAAATTTAGTGACCACGGAAAGGAGGATACAGGGGATTAACAAAACTTACGAGGAGGACAAGCACTAATATTGATTTGAAAGATAAGGGGTACGAAAAGAAGTACAATTGAGATGCAGGGGGTGTGAAATACTTCTCCCATTGAAAAACGACCACCACAATTAACCAAAATCATGGGTTTTTCTTTACAAGAAGAATTTATTCCCGCCACTCGATTGTTTGCTTTGATGTTTTCATTCTTCGCTTCACGTCTCCTCACATCCACCCGTTTGTATTTTGTGGGATCTTGTTAACAAATAACTCTGTGAAGAGAAGAAAAATCTTGTACGCAAGGTGTTTGATAAAATTCCTAACAAAGCAAAAGCCCCAAAATATTTGAAGCAGCGAAGTGTAAAGATTGAACCTTTATTACATCCTTTTATGCCATCTTAACGGTATGTTCTTTTCTTTTACTGGTAGTTTTGCAATAAATATTGCGGTTTGTTTATGGGTGAATATTGTTTTTATACCTGCTGTTCTTTTATGCTTAGGGGGGGTTAGTCACCTAGAACTTAAAATTAGAACTGTGATAATCAGTGGGATAAAATTTTAAGGTGTTAGTCACATAGAACTAAATCTAGAACAAAATTTTAAGGTGTTAGTCACATAGAACTAAAACTAGAATAAAATTTTACAGTGTTAGTCAAGCAGAACTTTAACAAAACTAGAATTGGGATAATTGTACAAAATTATCCCACTTTTTTTATTTTTCTATACAAAAATGAGAGTTCTAGTCTCTCAAATTATTCCAAGTTTTAGCTTGGAACTATGTGGTAAAAAACTAGAACTCGTATTTATTTTTTTATTTTTTATTTTTTTCTTTACTTATTTCCTATTATGGTTATCACCATCATTAGACCATCATCATAATAATAATTGTCAATATCTTATAGTCTAACCAAAAGTTATTTAATAGTAACGAACATTCTTGTAAGCAATTATCAATTAATAGTAGTAAGTTTAAAATACATAAATAGTATTTATATCTTCAAAATGCATAAATATATACTTCATGATTATAAAAATTTATCCCACGTTATTTTATCAAAATATCCCGCTTCACAAAATTGTTCCTAGTTATCCCACTAAAATATCCCACTAGCGAAATATTATTCCACTTTAACAATTATCCTATTTTGCATGAAAATGTCCCAATTGACTAACACCTCCTTACGAAATTTAATCTTAGGTATTGTCTCCAATCAACAGCTGTGCAGATTGTGAAAGTTACCACATGCATATTTTTGCCGTTATTTAGTCTTTTGCATTAGGTTTCCCCACTTGAGTAACTGCGCCAAGAGAAAAATTAGGAGACAAGAAGTACTAGTCTTTTGCGACAAGATAAACTTTGAGATGGAAAGTTATAAATACGATTATTTCGGACTTCTAACTCCGATGTTAATGCCGTTAACGGGCTTTCTGCTGGTTACAAATTTTGCGATAATTTTCTCTGAGAAAAGTTAAGGATAGTTTCATGGAAAACCCCTAATATTTCATGGTGGTTTGTAAAATTTACGATGAAAATTTTCATTATTATTCTACAACTGGCAAGTACTATAATAAGAAGCTATGGTTATTCATTTTGCAGCTGTTCTAGGATATTTATTTTCTGACTTGAAACTTTGAGATCAAATATTGGTGGTGGTTGTCATTGTATTATGATGCTAAATATTTAGAATGAACCTTAAATTGTTAAAACATCCTGTTAGTACAATTTTCTTTAGAAATATTCAAAAGGCATGATTGGTGTCTATGGCAGAAAAGGGTTTGATGGTTATGACTTATGAGGTGGTCATATGGTAAGACCCACCTTGCTAGTCATGTTATGAAGCTCACACATTGGAAGGTGCTGGCCTCACCATTTCTAAATTTTACTAGCTCATTTTGCTAAATGAATTGCCACCTCGTATCCATGTTTTTCCTTTATATTAGATTTTTTTATGAGAGGTTGTAAGCGATCTTTTCTAAAGAAACATTAGGGGCTATCTAGGATAATGAGCTTAATTTTGCTACTCAAAGGTAATAGTGAAAGAAAGAATATTTGAAATATGGTTTGATGTTATCACTTCTTTCTACACCCTTATTGAATTTTCAGGATATGACGAGTGTCCTCTCAAGTCATCCTCCAGTAGTTCAAATTCATGAGAATTCTTCTGAGAATTCTTTCATGAGAAAATTGAATAAGGTACAATATTTGGGACATTCAAGTGTAGGCTATTCTTCTGGAGGAGCATTATCTACTCAACGTCATCAATTTATTAGTGTCCAGGCGAAAGTCTCATATGCTAGGCAGTTTGTTGCAAGAGCTGTTAGTAACGATGCAGAACCAAGCAATGATGATGATGCAAGTGAAAAAAAAGAATCTTCTGAGAGCAAAAATGAAGAGGTATTTCATGTATTGATTCTTTATTGGGGAAATTGTGGATAACTCACTAATATATATCTTCAGTAGCATTTATCATCTCTCAATTCTCTTATTAGCAGTTATCACCCCTGGATTGACATTTTGAGAGGATAAATTGCTGATAACTACCGATAAGTGACAATAAATAAGTTGATGGGTGAAAACTATTGTTGAAGGTATAGATGAGGGGGACTGTCTGCAATTTATCCTTGTTTACTTGTACCATAATGAGCATGTCACCTCTATTTGTGGCTCTTTCTATTTTACGATGAGGCAGAAGTTTGAAATACTATATTATCTCTCCAATTTACTTGGTGTGCATATTGTCTAGCCTATAGTGAGCTTTTCATTGCTTTGAAGAACAAGGTGGACATCATTTTAATTGCTGATAGACCCCCTGTAGTCTTATTGTTGCAGATAGACCTCCTGAATGAGTTTTTTAATAATTCTTTTGCCCTCAGAGAAAGTTTTTTGGCAAATAAACCTCCTGAGGATAAAAAAGTTTCATTTAGGGAGTCTATCTGCCATAAAGAGCTACAAGGTGTCCATTCGCAATTGGCCACTAGTACAAGGGTCTCTCCACAATTATCCCTTTAACATTTTTCCTGATCGATCCTCATAGATCAAAGGAGGGATGTCCCGAGAGGAATTGGAAAGGCTCATTGGACAGGATGACTCAGCTTTCAGCGGAGTAGATCTTGCAACTCTCATCAGGAAGAAATATGGTAGATCCTATGATGTCCAACTTATTAAAAAGGTGATTTCTCATTTTTGCGTATATTCTAACACCTTCTAGAGTATAAATTATAACCCTGAATCCTCACCGTAACTTCAAAGTTCTGGTGTAGTGACAGGGACATTGACATTTCCAATGTTTTAAATATCGGTTATCGAAAATATATCGGATAGCCAAAATTCATATCGGATCTTAGTTATCGGGATATATCGGGGATAAGTAGTAAAAATCGGAGTGTTACATCGGATGGTGAGGATACAAAATATACTGTCTTAAAAAGTAATCTAAGCACATTTAATGAAACATAAATATACTAATATGTAAATAACACATGTTTAGGATCACTTGCTAATTGTTTTTATTTAGTGGAAGTGAAATAGAATAGGATAGTATTGTTTTTGTTTAGTGTATGCGGGTCAAATATGGAAAAAAGAGGGTTTTTTTGTCTCCAAACGTGAACCAGTTCACTTAGAATGTAAATTGTAGAAAATCGGGTGATTTTAGCCCACGAAAAATCGGTCGCTTTATCGGATTTACACCGATATATTGGGAAAAATCGGCCCAAAACTATATGCGATATATTTTTTCAAAAATCGTATCGGCCATAGCCCAAAACCTATATATCGGGGATTAATCGATAAAATCGGCCTATATTTAAAACATTGGACATTTCACAGGAACCCAGGTTCAGATCCTATCGGTCATATATTTAATGTCGCTTTTAAAAACAAAGATATAGCTACCAGAGTTCAAGTTTCGACCCATAAAAGGACCATCAACTTACATGGGCACGTGAGAGTATAAAATTATAACCCTTGACTCTCATCACAACTTCTGAGTGTTCGTGTAATGGTAGGTATCCATGACAACATCAAATGATTCTGAGATTTGTCAATTTTTCAGTTCCTCTTTCAATAAATTAAAGATAATATGACATTGATCAATGAAATAATTTTGTGATTTGATGATTATCTGTATAACTTGTATATTGAGAATTGATAGTTGTCAGATGATGTTCTGCCAATGTGATCTGCTCATTAGATTGATATTTCCTTGTAGGTTATTGATAGATTGTGAGCCTCTTTAAATGCTTTCAACATTCTTATATATTGCCACTTCTGGCAATGCAACATTTGTTGATCTGTATACTTTGATTTCCTTGGAAACCATTTTAAGGAAGGATTATTCTTCTATCTTTAGTTAGAGGATTTTTATTATTATGATGTACATGTTTTTATGCAGGAATTCATGGGAAAAAACCTGCTGGCAATGAATGTCATGTGGAAGTATGTGGAGCAGGTAAGCGTATAAGCATACTTAAAAAGTTATATTGATGTGTTTTTATCTGGATGTTGGTGTATATTATGATTAAAAATAGCAACAATAGTAGATATAATACTGGTGATATCAGCATGATAATTAATGGGTGTATTGCATACCGATCATTATGGCATACAAATGAAAACAAAAGGCTAACATATTGGACTTTTCACCTATCATCAAGTGATTTTGAAATTTGCATCTTCTTAATATAAAGATAATTGATTTACTTGATGCATAGTGAGAAAAATGTTGCCTTGATGAATAGTGTGAACCCTTAATTTCGATAATCTGCTAAGATAATTTGTCATTGAAGATCGCTATATGCTCTTATTCATTTACTCTATTTCTTTTCCCCACTTTTTAGCGATCATTTCCCTTGACTGAAGAGGAGTATCTATTGAGGCTTGATGATGTAGCAAACACATTGAAATGCTGGGGAGCAGTCTCACACATTCGAAATAGCCTTGAAAAATTGAAAGAACGACCTCGAATAGGGAAGGTACTCTTCCGTCAACAAAAAAATATTTATACAAGACATTTTTCAAATTCATTTAGGCAACCGTTATGAAATCGATGCGCATAACCATTCATCATTATTGGGAGTTTTTTTTCCCCAGGCAGTAAGCATTTTTATAGACATGGATGAATCTGGAGGACGAGCAAAGGAGTGGATTTACAAATGATGCAAACAAAAATATTGTTTGAGAGGTGTCTTTAGAGATGTAAATTGTTCTGATGTTCTCAAATTATTGGCCAAGATTCTATTTAAGGGTTTCCCGTTTGAGAATAATCTCGTGCCCCAACTGTAAATTTGCATATTATCCTGTTTCTATTACTGTTCTTGTTTAAAAAAAAATTATTGAAGCCATTTGTTTGTAAGAGACTACAGGCAATCAAATTTCATGTTTTTGCATGTTATGACCTTGTAATACTTTTTTTTAATGTTGTCAAAGGAGGGATTCAGTTAAAGAGTTTTTCATTTTAAAGCGTTTTTTCGTGTATTTCTTTATCTTGTTTAGCTGATCATATATTTAATTTAAACTCATTGGCTTCTAATTCTCAAAGTTTCAGTTGAGATATCATTTATTAAAAGGTGGGTGAAGGATAATATGTACAAGAGTACAGCATGATGATTTTGTGTATGGGTTCTGTGAACACTAAACCGTAAAGCATCTTTATACGCCGAGATACATAATTTGGAGTCCACGTATAAGAGCTGCATGCTAAATTATCGCTGTTTTGATCTTACTATCCCTCCATTTTCTTTTTGCAGATAGATCCCTCAAGTAGGATTTTCTTGACTTCTTTACTCGCAAGGAGTCCATTCCTTGGCCAAAACCAATTCTCTTTCTTCGGGGTAAAAGAGTCCAGGAAAAAAAATCACTGATCAGGAGGTCCATGTGCAAAAAGTAAAACTAGAGGGATAGAAAGTTCAAAAGCGTGATACTACAGAAAAATTATTCACCGTTAAGCCAACTATGATCATAGCATGATGAGATGACTCACAATCTTTTTTACTTTTCACTCAAAACAAATCATAACCATCCGGTAAATAGTAAATGTTGTTGATTAAATTGATTTACCGTATCCACAGTGCAAATGATGTATATATGCATCAGTATACATGTATATACAAGCTCGGATATAAGTTAAAACAGAGTTTTTTCCACCTGTAGTCCAAGGTCTGATATTGTACAGTATCGTATTCTAAAATGCATATGTGTATATATAGTATTGCTGTTAATTAAGCAGAGGCTGCTTTTTCGCTAAAAAAGCTTGTATTGCTGAGTTTTTCTCTTGGCTGTCTGTAAATTGGACCCTCCTTCCATGTCCTGGAACAGTATATATATCAGAATAAAAATACAAAGAAAAGCAATAATATGTTGTCCATTTTCACAGAAATTCAGAATGACCAATAAGATTGTTTTTCTTTTTCCGAATGAAAAGAAAAGAAATTGAAGATTGCGCACTCACCTGGGAGAATCCAATTGAAATCCAAGTCTAAAAATTTCCTCACGCTATCCAACTGCATGCTAACTGCCGACCAAAGCAAGTATTTTTTTTTATCAGAATAAAGATACATGGGCTAGTTTCAGATACACCCCTTGTACTACAGAGATATCCCCCTAAACTTTTTTATTAGTTTTTATACCTCCGAAACTCGTCAGATGAGGTTACTTTTTGGTCCTCACTTTAGAGGTAATTTAGTCTTTTTTTTTAAGTTTTATCTCACGCAATTACCAGGTGACCTCTCAAACTATCTTGGGACATAATGTCGTATATAGTTCAGAGAGGTCTAAGTACTTAAAAAATAGTTTAACCAGTAGCAGTGACTACAGCCTCATAGTAAAGAGGATGCATCTACAATTAACTTAAAAGTAATGAGGCATTTCAAATCTTCATTTTTTTTCAAACTTTATTCAAACTTTTTATGAAGAAAGTTTTTTTTCCAGGACCTAATTATCAAATCGCAGTACAACTATATTATCAAATCGCAATACAACTATGAAACCTGGTTAATTTCCAATAACATCCCCCAAATTCTTTTCTCATTTTCTTATAATTCCCAGTTAATTCCCAATTCAAGCCTAAATCTTCTGAATTAATTGTATTCAATTTATTGTGTGTGTGTGTGTGTGTGTGTATTTGATGGGTTCAATTTAGGAAATTTAAAGAACAATTCTTACTTGACTCCACTTCCTGCTAAGTAGTATTTATCCCAATTAAGAAGCTTTGGGACCACATCAACCTTCTATTTGAACATAGTAAATGATCAACAGATTACAAAAACAATCCGGATCCTACCTGATTGTTGGTTATACTGCTCAAATATTGTCAGCTCCGAGGCATGAGATTTGGCAAAATGGTCTCCAGTGAATACAACCTTCAGCGGCTTGTAGTATAAACTAACTGAACCCTGCAAATTAAGATTGATCACGAGGTAGAACTTTAAGGTATACTCATATTATAGACTTCATAGTTCTTTTAGAGACCGATAACTGATTCACCAATGAAAATACCTAATTACTATTAGCTCCCTACCACTACTTCAACACTAATAATATGCCATACTTTTATAATCTTTTGCATTGTTTGCCTTGAATTTTTCAAGTTTCTGACTTGATTAAAAATGTGACATTTTGCATTAGGTGATAAGAAACTAAATAAATGAACACCAAAGCTTCTTGCTTTGTTTCCACAGGTTACGAGACTACTTTAACTATGTTACTGTATAACATAGTAGTGATATGAATCTACTGCTTAGTTTGATGATCTTACTGCACTGTGGCCTGGAGTGTAAATAAGCTCAAAATCTGTACCAATGCTCCAAGGGCCATCTCCATGTAGTTTCCTCTCTACACTGGCTGTAGATATCTCTACCACACCACTTAAATCATGTGTATTTACAAGTCTGCACACACCCCCCACCCCCCACAAAAAAAAATCTCAGTATGTGCATGACCTACCCCTCAGTCGTCAACTTTCGCAGGCTAATTTGTAACTGAAATGTAAAAATATCAACAAAATAGTCAAATTTCCGCTCATTGCCCAACAAAGTTGATGATTTGGGGGCTTTTTTTTCTTGAAAGTTGATCATTCAGGGGTAGTTTTGCATATACAAATGATTTAAGGGGTATATATACAAAAAACTTTTTCATTTAGAGGTCAGTTCGTACATCTCCTGAATGAAGAATTCTTTCACACCTAAAATGCATGGACCACTTCTCATGGTCAGCTACATCATCCCTGTTTGCAATCAGAGGTAGTAAAATCTTCTTTCCTCTGAATATGAGCATTTATATTTACGAGAAATAGACAGGTCTTGATCATACTTGTGCGTCAAAAACATGTAGCGAACTCCTCCAAGCATCTCAATCTTGTTTACCAATATCTCAGTGTATCTTGGGCTGCAGGAACATCGTGCCAATTATCAGTTTATTCCCAAAGCCTTAGCATAGCAATATTGCTTTTTTACTCACTGAAGAAGAGAGGGAAAAAATAAGAAAAATAATGTAAAAGCATTTGTTCAAGTATGTGTTAAGGTGCATGTAGAACCTCAAATAATGTTCCTACAAATTGCATATTAATATATATGAGGGTAAATTGTAAGCACAATCATGACTTTCATCAGAATACTACAACAGATTTTGTTTATCCTAGGACACCTCAAATAATGTTTCTACAGATTACATTCTGTTTACCCTCTCCCAAATTTTTGAAAACTACACACTCTTGCCCATTATTTTCAATTCCAAGGGCTCGATCAGCCTTGAAAGAGAGATGATGTTAGTAGGCTTCATAACTCACTTCAATTCCATCATTAGAAACAAATACTAAGTTCCACATGAGTGTTAAATATTAATGATTAGACCATCCTGATCACTAGTGCTTCTGATCAGTTGCAACAAATGGAAATCGAAATAACAGGCTCTCAAATTCACAAATATCCAAATCACTCAGAAGTTCACAAGTACAAACAAGACTTACAAGATTGCTAATTTTTATTGGCATATCATAAAAGCCTGGAAAGGAAGACTTCCTCTATAATAAAACTTATACCAAACATAGGGCCGGAAATAGTAGCACGTCATTTTCATCCCCTTAACATTTATCTAAAATATTATACATCTGCATTTGATTTCTTTCACATGTCGATGTGGACAATCCAAAAGTAACTCTTATAAGTTAGAAGTACCTATCAACAAGTATGTTGCCATCTGGATGAACAATAAGATAGGAAGTAGCACCAAAAGATCTTTCAGAATGATAACCACAATGGTAGACTCCCTGAAAGCCAAACATATCAAGCATTAAATTATGGATTGACTCTTATTGTTGACTAGGTAACTAAATGGGTGATAAAAATTAAATTTTCATAATGAAAAGAGAAATCATATCGGATGCATTTTCATCTGCTTTTTGAAGGTCATTACACAAAATCTTACAAGATAATGAAGATGCAATTGTTTATGCAATTAAATTAGTTTGAAATCTCTTCCCAAATTGTGTTCAGAAAAGTACTTTGAGTTGCATTATAAAAAATTCTAACAACGCAGTATTGAATCTGTAACAACAGTAGTCAGATGCTCAATTTTTTTAGTACACTTGAAATTATACTCCAAGTTAATAATGGAGTTTAGATGCCCACCGAAGTCATAAAGACATAATTTCAGGATTTTGAGAAAAAAATAATAATCCACAAAATTCTAGAGTATTTAGATGATTAAATATGAAAATCCGATAGAACTATGAAATAAAATTTTCTATTCTAATATGAATTTCAATCTTCATAATTCTTTGTGAGTGATTGTGCTTCCAATTTTAAAATTCACAATTTTCCAAGCCAAACAATCAAATGATATAATGGTTCTTTAAACCAGCAGCGAAAATTGCAAAGCATATGAATTTTTTTATTAGGACATCCAAAACCACCCTTTAAGTTATATTAAAATTTTTTATAACGTGCAACAAATTCTGTAACCCACAGTTTCCAGCTAAGAAGGTAAAGAAAAACAATAACATACCGGCAGATTATGCTCATCAATAGGAAGAGGAAATGTCTTGTGAACTTCCTTAATTTCCTCTGGTGGCTTCTCAGTGTGTATTGAGCTTGTTGGACAGGAAAGTAATGCCTGAAATGTTTAAATGCCCGATCAAATAACAAATTTGCTATTAATATAAAAACATTGTGGATCAGTTCAGTTATTGACACATAAAGGAAGGATAAGATTTTGTTCTCCTTGGACCTGGTAAACAACTAGATATACATGATGTTATTTACATCTTTTTATTTTGTAACTCAGGTATCAAGATCAATCCTAGTCCGATTAGAGTCTATAGGAGTTAAGAAACAATGGTAATTTTATGTGTTGTATAGAATATGAAGAAATAAGTAAAAGAAAAGGCAATAGAAATCCTAAATCTTTCATGAATAGAGATTTTATGTATTCAATATATACGAAGGCACAAATTCTTATACCTTAAAAATCGGTATAGTGATACTGATTTTCCAAATAAACTTTATAGATTTTAAAAAAGTTTTATTCATGTGAACTTTTACTAAAGCATCATATAAGCTAGTAAAAACTTTTAATTCAGATACGCTATGAAACTTTTATAAACAAATTATGCAGCCGTTGTTGTTCGAATACTGCAAAGTTAAATTAAAACTATTTACATTGTTTGTTATTTTTCTTAACCACGGGCTGAATAGGGAATTGAAATTTGGAAGTGATACATGGAGACAATTCAAGAAGTTTTTATGCCCCTCTCTTTGATTGGAGGTGTTTGACTGATGCTTTGGTGTAATCAGCCCGCATATAAAGGGTAGCCTAGTGCACTGGTAATACCTTCTTTTACAGCAGCTGTACACTTTGTACATGTTGGGATTAAATCAGGAGCCACTATGTAAAACTTCCAAGTTTTGTGTACAAGATCAGCCACACGTCTGCTTTTGTTTTGGAGCAGAAAGGGGTGAATAGAGAAAACATATAAGTTTGAAAATTGAGACAAAATCCAAAAATCAAAAAGATTTTGTGCAAAAGGTCAAAAGGATAAGTTAAATAGTAGTTCAAATAAAGCTACATAACACTCAAATATATCCAAAAAGGATGATTGAAGGCATGCGACGTTATCCCAATAATCCTACAGGGAATGCCTTACTCGATTTAGATCCAATGTCAAAGTCTGAAGGTAAATTACAAGACATATTCCCATGCTCTTTAGATTGGATGCAAGCTCCTACGTAGCATTGGACTTGGCAGAAAACTTGTCAATCCATTAAGTTCAATAGAAAACCTCCAGCAATATCTTAGATATGATAGAAATACCATGCAAAAGTAGAGGGCTTCCCAAACAATAAGACTTCATAACAATGTTTTATGCTAAATCTTTGACAGAACAGATGATAAATTATATGCTAAAATTAATAGTAGAGGGTTTTGATGATTAACACAACAGAGCAGAAACTTTTCTGGATGAAGACAATTTTACGCTAAATCTTCGAGGGAAAAAAAAAATCTTCGAGAAAACTCCGGTTCATAATCCGAACGCAGCATGAAATTAGTGAAACTACAGTTTAGATAGTCAATGTCAAAAGCTTGCAAAGTACAGAGAGCTGCTCAATAACGCTAAGCTTAATTATGACATGAATGATCACCTGAAGAGCTTTGATTCTTTCCTCTCTGGAGATTGGTTGCTTTGTGACCGCCGCTCTCTCATCAACCCGCTTGAAGTGCTCCTAAAAAGAGTAACGGAAAAAAAAAATCACAAATTTGCAACAAATTTCAGGCTCAAAATCCCAAACCGTATCAAATATTACCCCCATGAAAAAAGGAAAATTTCAATGAATTACCGGGGCCATCCACCGACACGTGTCGCAGTCGATGCATCGATGATCTGAGAAGTGAGAACAAACGAAAAAGATCTCACAGTTCAATAATTTATTCAAGTGGGGCTCTTTTTTACTCTTTAAAAAAAAAATTAGTCAATTAACTCACCAACAAAGAACTCCCCTTCAACGTTTTGGGGGCGTCGCTGGCGAATCCGTGCTGCTCTGGCGTAAACCATAACTTTTCGGCCGGTATTTCGGGTTGGGAGAGGGGTCGGGGGCCGATATTTCGGAAAGAGGAAGGACTGGGATAAAGCCATACCGTCTGCAGTCAGGAGTAGAAGAAGGAAACTAGAATATACATGAGTGAATTTTCTTTGAGGGCCTTTTTTTTCGTTTCCTTACGTATTAGTCCCTTATATCTTCCATGTTTGCAAGTTATTGAAATTGGTATTAGGTCCCTCAAATGTTAATTATGCGAGCAGCTTCTTAATTTATTTAAAGTTTGTCCCTCAAATATTTGAAATTGCTACTGGGTACCCGGATTCTAATAAATTGCCTTAAATTAGTCCCTCTCCAATCAAAGGGTTGTTCCATCAAATCTAGGGCGTGTGGGGGGAAAAACATCACCAATGGAAGAATCCGTAGATCATCTTAAAGGGGTTTCGCTATCATATCATTGACCCTATCTGTGTAATATGTGATCTCTCATTTATTTAGCAAGGATTTATTTTGTAGTTCACATGAACATAAGGCTTGCTCCAAATCACGTAAAATTCTTATGTTTGCGGTTGTTCTTTTCTGTATCTTGATCTGGTTCGCAGACAAGCTTCAATTCTTTCCATGTTGGAGCAGCAATAAATTAAATCTCAACCTTAACCATCTAAAAGCACGGAACCTCGGTAGGATTATAGATTCATATTGTCAAGCATCCTCAAATTATCTTCGAATAGAGTTCATATCCCTTTGAAGAAATTTGCAAAATAGACCTATTTTGCTAAATATTTAGCAAAACAGTACATCATACGGGACTACTAGTCCCGTATGTTTCGAATGGTCTGTTTAGCAAAATCTTTAGCAAAACGGTCTGTTTTGCTAAATATTTAGCAAAATAGGTGTATTTTGCAAATTTTTCCAATCCCTTTTCCTTATCTTCGTCTGCTAACATTTGGGAATCAATTCTCTTTCTTTATTTTCTCCCCATGCAGAGAGCATCTTATTCCCTGCTTTTCCTTTTGGAGAATCCCCGCACGTAGCGTTCCGTTACGCGCTTTGCACAACCTCTATCCTTATCACAAATGTGCATTTCTAGCAAAAATGACCGACTCTAGCCGTAGCCACTTCCCCCCTCTACCGCATAAATAAAACACGAAGGCATCTTTCAAGCTTAGCAACCAAGAGAAGCAAACACTTTACAGCAAACTGAATCTTCATGCAATCATCAATGTGCACCCCCACTTTGGCCCTCTTATAATGCTGGACCCTGAGCTAAAATTGCCATAGCCACAACAACGAAGAAGATGTATCGGGTACTTACGCTCGCGGTATTGTTAGCCTTCTCTCTGTTGATTGTTTGTGCAAAGGCCGACGAAAACTCCTCCTTATGCGCGAGCAAATGTGGCACTTGTCCGGTGACTTGCTCACAGTCACCACCTCCTCCTTCACAAATTTATATTACGCCCCCATCGAAGAACAATCCTCCGCCTTCGCCCAAAGGTTCCTCTTCGAAGCCAAATCCATCGACAGGAAAGCCGAAGGGTGGCGTAGCTTATCCTTACTACTATTTTTACACCGCAGGTGCAGCGCGGTTGTTTGTTAGTGTGAGGTGGGTGGTGTTGGTCTCGATGGTGTGTTTTGTGAATTTGGTGTGAAGGGTGTTACTGATTATGGATGGATGTTCTGTTTTAGCGTTTGGATTGCATGTTTTGAATGGTTTTTGTGTGTTGTTTGGTGCTGTTCTGGTTCTTGGTAGTTCGCTAAGTTTCTTGCGGAGGCGCGTGTTTCGTCTTGCTTGAGAGGCGGTACGCCCATGTTGAAGAGAGAAGAGAACAAGTTATTAATTGATAATTATTAGTTAACTAGGAACTGCAGAAACAGGAAGGCGTAGGAGCTCATTGCAGCTGCAGTTGCTTACAACTAAGATATTTTAAACCAGCGCCATTTCTTTGCTCCGCTGCAACTGATAAATGCAGTTGCGAGCAGTCACATAATGACCTGCGGTAGCAACCAACGACTAACGTAGATTTCCATCATAAATCACATATACAACTTTTTCAATTTAAAATGTGGTTTAAGATGCAATTACAACTACAGTCGATCAATACAAGTGAAAAGCAGGGGAGAGTGATACCTCAAAACAAACATCTCGCAATAAAACTGCAGCTATATGTTGCAAAATTTAAACCTCAACAAAGCAACTAGAACTACACACGCACGCACAATGGTGCAAATGACATTCTCATTGCAATTACAGTTGCTGCGAATCCAAAAACCTCTTACCAAGTCATTAATGACATTTCAACTTCAGAATACAGGTCGAAATAAACTACCTTCATTTCTCCATGTAGGTGCTCTCCCCCACACACCCCCACCCCCTCACAAAAAAAAAAAAGAAAAAAGAAAAAAAAGAAAACGAAACAAAAAATTATCCCACGTACTCAAACTTCTAATAGATTAACCTTCCAGCAGCTCATACACACCCAAAACATGTTTCAATAGATTACAACATTGTCCCACATTATACATGGATTTTCAAAAGGAACACATCCGTGCATATTTCATGTCGAATGAATTCTTGGAAGAGCAAGAAGACAACTGATACAACCATCATATTTCCTTTGAAATTGTCCAGATCGTGACCTCGAAGGAAATATCATTCTCTCGCTGGTCCATATTGGCACTGGACTTGTTCCCCTTCTAGAAGCTTCTCTAAGGAATCTGAAGGAAGCCCAACCATCTCAAGTGTCTTCTCCCAGAGCTCTTGAGAAGTTTCTAGATTATGCGCTTCTTCAGAAGCATTCATTGGTCGACAATCAAACGTTATATAAGGGCACACAGGCCATTCATCTTGCTTCAGCACTGCACAATAATCTGGAACCTGAGGGTCTGCAGCAGCAAAGAGAGTGCTTCTTGATCCTGTAACGGGAAAAAAAAAAAAGAAAAGAAAAGAAAAGAAAAAAAAAGAAAGAAACAGAATCAGTGTATTTATTTTGAAATAGGTTTATTTAGATAGCAGTCCTTCATTTCTTTAATATTCCATATTAGTACTTCACATCTTTGAAATTTGCTCATAATCCCTTCAAATCCAAAATTTGCAATTTGGTTCCTCAATGGCCAAAATACCCCTAAGTTTGTTTTCCCCCCAAAACCCCTCAGCGTTCAAGAGAACATTAGATGAGAGGTATTTTGGTCATTGAGGGACCAAATGACAAAACCCTTACGATTTGAGGGAAGTATGAGCAATTCTAAAGATTTGAGGTACTAGCATGGAATATTGAAAATTTGAGGGACCCAGCACTACAGACATAAAGAAATGCAACAGGGTGAACTGAAAATTCAGAAAAGGGATCGAACCTTCTATGGGGTCAAAGATGAAATAAGGAATCAAACGGTAACCAGCTATAAGAAATTTTGGCAGATCTCTGGCCTGCAGGATGGTAAGTGACTTGTCAATACCAAGAAAATGAATCCACTAATAGGCCAACTACACCTAAATTTCGTTAGTAATTGAGTACATATGTAAAGTGGGTGCTCTAATCGCCCTATATTTCAATGGAAATAAACAAAGCTTTCAAAGTAGTCGAACACAATGTCCAACTGTAAGTAACTGTTTGCTGACTACTGACATTCTCATATTCTATCATGCATTAGTTAATTCAAGATATGTTGAAAAAAAAACCCCATTACAGCATAAGTAGAAAATAAATAATGATACTAGACATAGGAAAAGACGGAAAAAACACCATATTAATTGCTCCAGAAAGATATGATATAATTTTCCAAGAAACTTACAACGTTAGTTAGGACAATTCCAGGAGTAACACAAATAACATTGACACCAGCTTCAGCTGGTATCCTCTTTTGAAGGATGCTGCTAAATTTCACCTGCAATTCAAGTATCAATCTCAGCTCAAATAAGGAAAACTTCATGAAGCAGCAAATGACTGAGAGCATAAAGCAAAAAAATGATCCGAATCTAATTGAACTTTGCAAGACAAGTTGAGCTCCATAATTTATAATAAAGGAATTTAGCATACCTGTGCCAGCTTGCTACCAGCATATCCCACTAAGCTTGAATATTTTCTTTTCCCCGCGGTCACATTCATATCATTAGGGTCCACAAAGCCAACAAAATGCATCTAAGAAAACAAATTATCAATTTCAAAATCATCAAATGATTTTTTTTTATGCTGAAGGCTAGAACATAATTAGTACACTTGTGAAACAAAATTCACGAACTATGACATAGTTCTTCATGTGAAGAAGTTAACTGTTGATTGATGTGCAAATTTAATAGTGTTGTCAATCTTCCTCGCTGCCACCGTGAAAGCTTGTTATCCAAACAGGCAAGATTTATTATTTTGGTTGAAGTCTTGAAAAGGTTATTATAGATGATTCGCTCAGCTAGATGTTTCTGTTTTTGTGCTAAAAGAACCCAAAAAGAAAAAAAGAAAAAAAAAACTTGTACCATAATCAAGGTTTTAATTGTCAGATATCACGGAAATATAAGACGGCCAAAATCCATATCGGATTGTGGATGTCGGGGAAATGTCGGAGATATGTAGTAAATATCACAGTGACATATTGGATGATGTGCATATATAATATGATGTCCTAAAATATAATCTAAACACACATAATGAAATCTAAGCATACAAAAATATACATAATATATGTTTAAGATCACTAACCAATTGTCAAAACTTATATAGGGGGGAAAAAGCCTACTAGAGTTTACTTAAACCTTCATATGGCTTGAATTTTTTACTAAAAACATTAAAGAAGTTTTAAAAATCTATATAAAATGACATATCGACTAATATATCAACCATGTCTGTGATATATACCCCAAATTAGTAGTGAAGGATATCAAGACCATATCATCTTGCGGCAGGCCCTGTAAAAGGTTATATCGGCCGGATATATCAGCTATATGGGGATATTTAAAACAATGACCATAACAATCAACAGTCAATTATCAGCGTAGCAGGGACAAAATAAAGATCTATTCACATCACCTTACTTTGGCATAGTAATTTTACAGGTAACCTTACTGAACTAATTTATCTGAATTCTTTGCTTGTCCAGTCAGATATGCCCAGGTCTCGGGGCATTTTATAGATCAATATAATAAAATAACAGATCATAGATGTAGTTCCTCATCAATGCAAGAAATTAACACATGTTTAATATCATTTAATGCCATCATCAGGAAGTCATGCTCCACAAAGTAACACTATAACAATGACAATGACCAAACTTGATTCCACTAATTTTGATAACTGATAACATGTGTTACCTTTTAACGGGAACAATCAGCAAAGCATATTCATAAAGGCTGAATCTCTTGCTATTAAATAGTTGGCAAGCTTAATAGTAAGGCTTGTGCTAACACAAATGCAAATAAAATAAAATAAAAATACTAGAACATAAGAATGAAACTTATATCATTCACTTACAACGGAATTCACATTAACAATTCTACTAGGAGATCCACGCAAAAGAGATGGCAAAAGCAACATCGATAATAATGCTGGGGCTAGATGGTTCACTTGCATATGCTCTTCAAATCCATCCTTCGAAATACGCTGAGGTTCTGCAGTGAAAAATGGTGGAGTTACCTAAGTACAAAGGCAAGTCCTAAGACCATTCTAAGCAATAGCATTCCTTAATTTATCAACTAAAGCAATTCAATATCAAAAATACTACAATATGATGACTCTTAAAATTATTAGATACTATACTGGCAGAAGGAATTAATCTGCCTATGATACCAAAATGATGAGATAATTATTCTGGTATAAACACCGGAGCTCCATCGTCGTCCCAAAAAGATGCATAATATGTGCAACGAGCAATTGCCAAAGCATGTGCATGTAGAGAGGAGCGATAAAAATTATTACCTCATTCTTCATGTTAACTAAACGTCTGCATTGAGCTGAACCACTGTAATAAAACACTGTTATTTGGTGGTCTGCAACAGTTGAATTGAAGACTAGTATATTCAATTAGACAAACTTGAGTTGCATTCAGATTTCTAGTTAATTGTCATCTTTCACTAGAAAACTATGTAAATAAAAGGGTGAGAGTAATTTCAGGATAACGGTTAGTTGGAAATTTAGAATGCAAGTGAATAAAACAGCAGATTAGAATGTAAACCTACCATAATTCAATAATAATCATAGAGTGAACAAGCTATCAGAGATTCACGTATGAGGCATAATTTTGATGCTAGTCAGGTATGACCTATCCTTAATTGATATTACCTATTGGGTGGCAAGGAGAATATCCTAGTAGACAAAGCATATATGAAGGGTAAGAGAAGTAGATATATGTAGAAAAGATAAGGTTATAAACCAAATAGGCCTAAGAACTCAATCAAGAAAATGTTGTTGGACTGGCAGTCAACATGGTAAATAACTTTGGTAACTGTAATTGGTAAGAACTGAACTAGAATACATATAGTAGGTTTTCTTCGTACTTCATTTATTTTCATTCTTTTATCACTAACCAGCAAAGATGCCGTAATCAATGTGAACATCATTGTAAATCTGTTGGATTTTCTAAATTTTTTTAAAATATTGGCACCTGTTGTTGGTTGTGCGAAAATAGAAATCATGGCATTAGGATTCGAGCTGGTACAACTCCTGCTGCCTGGTTTCTAGTATATAAGGAATTTCAGTTTATCATTTCGGTTAAAATACCAGATTAGCCTAAAAAGTGACTCTTTATCACGTTTGTCTAAAAAGTAACATCGGCGACACTTTAACCTAACAAGTGACAAATCGGTGACATATAGGCATTCCGATCGCCAGAGGCAATTTTTAAGAGAAAATTTTAAGGATTTTTTCATATATGCTCCCTCAAACTTCCATAATTTCAGATTTACCACCTCAAGTTTTAAATTTATAAAAAACTCCTCTCACTCTCCTCTTTCCCACCATCTCCATTCTTTTCTCCTTCTGATCCTTCACCTCCCTTCATCTTTACCACTCTCTTCCTCCTTTCCATTCTCTTTATTAAGGAGATTGGGATTTTGTTGATTGGAGAGTAAAAAGAGAATGAACAGAGCAAGGAGGAAGAGGGAGCAGGAAAGAGGAAGAGAAGAAGGAAGTTGAATTTATTATTATTATTATAGGGGATTGGGAGTGGGCAGAGGGGGGAGGGAGAGAGAGAGAGAGAGAGGAAGAGGGAGTGGGAGAGAGGAAGAGGAGAAGGAAGAGAGAGTGGGAGAGAAGAAGAGGAGAAGGAAGAGAGAGTGGGAGAGAGGAGAGAGGTTGTGGATTGAAAGGAGCTGAAAAAGAATGGAGGATATAGTAGAAAGGAGAAGGTAAGACCATAAAAGTGAGGATATGGAAAGGAGGTAGAAGGACAGAGAGGAAGGAGGAAAAGTTACGGATATGGAGAAGAAAAGAATGGAGGAGATGGAGGAAAGAGGAGGGAGGACATAACGGGAAGGGAGGAGTTCTTTTTTTTTTTACAAATTTTATAATTTAGGGAGGGAGAGAGGGTTAATTAAAAAAATAAGACATTTAGGGGTCTATATATAAAATTACTTTAATATTTCACTTAAAATTTCTCTCCGATGATCAGAAAAGCTATGTATCACTGATTTATAACTTTTTAGGTCAAAGTGTTGTGGGTGTCACTTTTGAGGCTAAAGTGATAAAAAGGTGTTATTTTTTAGGCTAACTTGGTATTTTAGCCCGATCATTTTCCTATTTTTAGTAACGTATCACCCGTTTAAACTAAATTTTTAACTCAAATTGCCTCTCACAATAAGTACACTGAAACAATAGAGTTGAAAGGGTCTTAATAATGTTACTTTTGGTTTTTAAGAGTAACTGTACCAGCATTCGAGTAAGTGTATGAAGCTGCATTGCATATAGTTGAAAATTTTCAAATATATCCAAGCAAAAAGAAATAACAAGATTTTGAATCCAATAAATGATTGCAAGGAAAAAAACACAAAATGCTTTTCATAGAGCTAATATCAGGGTCATTCGTGCCCATCATTTTTTTCCTTTCATTTTTATCAGCTTTTAAAGATAATCCTAAATCCACTCCCCAACCTCCCCCCCCCCCCCCCCCCCACCAAAAAAAAAAAAAACACCCCAAAGAAAAAAAAAACCCAATATTTAGTAGTTATCTTAAAATTTATGAAACTTGTTTATACTTTTCCTTCTTTCAAAGGTACTTTTGGACATCCATTTACAATGACCTTGTCGGCATCTAAGGAAATTCTTTTAACACCTTTTATTATATTTATCAAATATATCTACCTTGCTAGCTGATAAAGATAAAATGTATATCTAAAGTTGAACTGATGATAAAGAGTCTCATTGACAATATTGAAGATTACACACTAATAATACTTAATATAAAATTATACGTATCTTAATAACTCAGTTTAAATGTTAAATTATCACATGCTTAAACGTTGCCAAAACGTATTTACTATAGTTGCAATTATATGATCTCAATTTCATGACTTTGTGAATTCTCAAACTTGCAATTCCATGCAACCAAATGGAAACCTTAGTTAGCATGTAGAATTAGAGGAAGGTATAATTTTTAGGAGTTATTTATACTCTACTATGTACATCAGTAGTTACGTCAGTTAACTTCTACAATTTACTGAGAATACTAAATGGTAAAATGAGATTAGGGTAATGGATAGTTATAAAACTTTGTTTAATCCTCACATTAAACTTCCAGATTAAACTTTAAAGATATGATTAGTAGACACAGACCTGAATGCCGTTCTATAGCATGGATATTGGATATAGGATGATGATGAGGTGGTTGTACAAAATCTAGACGCTAGGATAAGCCTATAAATGTATATCTTGTTTGGATAATGTATTTGAATCTAATAAATATACGCATTAGTTGATACTCACATAAAAAAGAACATAATTTTTAGTAAAAATAAACTATAAAATAATTAGTTTTTGCCAAAATAATTAGTTTTTGCCATACTCCCATTTATACTTTTAGGAAAATAGCATTTTTAAAAAAAATTGAAGTGTTGAACACGGATAGACATGGGTAGCATCTCCAGATATGTCAGACAATCTAGCCTTGACCGGGAAAGGCCACCAACAACTGAGTAGAAGTAAACATTCTCTATCTGCTTTTGGCAGAAATAAATAAAGATTATCCCTAAACTATGTCAAAGTAAATCAAACAACTCAGTCAAATTCCCTTCCAGCAATTGCTGATATGTGCAATAACAATATAAGTATGAAATAATCTCTCTCATATGCCTGTGTTGATTACACCCGAAAGAAAAATATTTGATTAGGTCATTCAGTAACACCCAGGTCCAGTAATCCTGAAACAGTTCAACTTCGAATAGATGAGTTGGTCGTTTATGAGCATAATATTCTACGCAACTGGAATTGCCTTAGGGAGGACAGAGGAGGGAGAGGGAAAACGACAAAAACCACGTAAAGGTGAGCCAAAAAAAACCAAGATGTGGGATGAAAGTGCATTCTTTCACTTGAATAACAAGAGAAAGAAAGAAGACACATACAATATGCACACTCATTTAAAGTCAAAGTATCATGCAAACAAAACTAACACTTCTAAATAGGACCTAGAAGATTCTGCAACTTGCATAGGAATAATAAGACTACCATATACACACACCTCCTATAGAAAAAATCCCAGCATTATTGATGAGAATATTCAATGGTGCTAGTCGAGCATTCCAAGCTTCGGCAAATTGTACAACTGAATCCATGGAGAGCAGATCAAGTTCCATCACCTTCAAAAGAGCGACATAATTTAATTAATCAGTCAACATGTAGGCAGAATCTAAGATGACCGCGTGTGGAGGTACAGATCAATAAGCAAAACCAGTCAGATGCTACTATATGTCAGAAATCAGTAACTAAGCAATAATGATTTCCTATGATGATATATCGAGAGTAATTAAAAACATAAGATAACTATTTTACAGTTTTGTTGAATCGCGTATATAATGAAAACTAGTATCTTAATGTGAGTCATTCATAGGAGTTTGTAGACATATAGTGTAGTATGAGACACAAGAAGCAGCAATTTCAAAGATTTACCAAGCCTCAGATGCATGAAAAATAGCGAGTATGTAACTTCTAGCCTTTCATAAAATCATCATATAGCATTCTACTGAAGTTGCATATTGATAACAAGTCAGTATTTCCAACTAAAGTAATTATTTTCTCCTTCAATCAATTTGCAATTGAATTATGATTGAATACCAAACCATTCAAAGTACCAGAACACTTAAAAATGCCCCCAACAGGCAACTCAAATTCCAACTTTGAATTTCTTACCTCGATATTAAGCGGCATCCCCAACCCACCCTTCTCCTCCTGCCACTTCTGAATCAACTCCTGCGCCAACTTAATCTTCCTCACCGCCATCACTACGTGCGCTCCTGCCTGTGCAAGCTGCCTGCTCCCAAACCCAGAAGAACAAAAAACCATCAATTACCAACCACTTTCGGCTATTTAGCACTTACATACCTCAAAGTTCAACCTACTTTTCATTTACATATCCTCATTTGTATTCTATGGCACTTTTATACCTTAAATTTTCTATGTTGAATTCGTTAAATGGCATCAAACTTTTCCGTAAAAACAGAATACTCTTTGTTAGATAAACAAAGCCATCTCCGTCTTTTCCAAAAATAATTCATAGCTATAAACGTCCTAAATCTGTGATTCGACAATCACATGAAGATCTTTCAAAAATATTCTGAAGGTTACCTAAGCGACGGTGCTAACATACTATCTCAAAAAAAAAAAAAAAACTTTTAGGATATATAATTGACAAAATACAATTGAGTGTGTATAAAGGTTGTTTGGTATGTTGCAACTGTAAAGTTAACAAACGTTGAATGCAGCATTTGTTGCAAGAAATTAACCTCAAATTCGTCGTTTGGATATCTGGATTTATTACAGGAAATGCTTGTGCAAATCCAAATCCATTGATTGGTTAGTTAAAAATATAGTTGGATTCGCATATTTTGTTGCAAAAAAAATTTTTTTTTTACAAACAACTGTTCTTTATCCAAAATTGTAAAATAGTATACATTTTCTTATTTGCTTCAACTAACTTGATGACGTGACTTTACTTTTTAATATTTTAACTAATAAAAGGACTTGTAGTGCAGTAAAATTGGCCGCATCAAATGGTGTAGCTTTTTTCTTCGAAATGAAATCCAATTACCATCTTCAACTAACTTGTTGCTAACCAAAGGCGGGAAATAGAAATTTGGCTGCAACATTTGTTATTGCGGTTCTGCTTCCTCTCAGCCAAACAGCCCCAGAGCATGTGAAACTTTGAGGTATCTAAGTGCTAATTAACTAACATTGTCATCGAGGAATTTCATCAAACACTTATAAGACGCCAAAGACAAACCTCGCAATCTCGAGCGTCTTCAAGCTTCCCCACAAAACTGCTAATTCCTATACCTCCATCAGCTTCTGCAATTGGTATTACGCTGCTTCTCAGACTCCCAACTATAACTTGAATACATCTTGCCTGAAAGACATTAGGCATATGTATAATTTAAGGAAGGGGTCCAAGACATCCCGTTTGAAAGGGGTCGATGAGTTTCTGTCCATCGAGAATCAATCTGCTGGACAAGAAGAGGAACAGACAGCTGAGCCTGCTCCAGGAGAAGAGCAACGAGTGGTTGATCCTCCTGTGACAAGAGCAGCGGGGAAAAGAAAACTTTCTGCTGATGAAGTTTTTTTTTTACAAACAACTGTTCTTTATCCAAAATTGTAAAATAGTATACATTTTCTTATTTGCTTCAACTAACTTGATGACGTGACTTTACTTTTTAATATTTTAACTAATAAAAGGACTTGTAGTGCAGTAAAATTGGCCGCATCAAATGGTGTAGCTTTTTTCTTCGAAATGAAATCCAATTACCATCTTCAACTAACTTGTTGCTAACCAAAGGCGGGAAATAGAAATTTGGCTGCAACATTTGTTATTGCGGTTCTGCTTCCTCTCAGCCAAACAGCCCCAGAGCATGTGAAACTTTGAGGTATCTAAGTGCTAATTAACTAACATTGTCATCGAGGAATTTCATCAAACACTTATAAGACGCCAAAGACAAACCTCGCAATCTCGAGTCCAATCCCACTAGTAGACCCAGTAACAATACAAGTAAGCCCATCGAGCGGCGGAAGAGGCAATGGGTTCTCGAGATGGCTCGCCATTATTCGCTGGAACAAGAACTCTTCCACTACTTTGTACCACCCTCGGCCCCATTCAATCCAACCCAACCCCTGTTTCTTACTGGGATTGATGATGGCAGATGTTGATGACGATGAGGCTGCTGTTTCATCGGAACCCATTTGTTGAGTTTTGGGCTTTTGAGCTCGGTCAGAGATCTGTGTTGTTGAGAAGGAGAGAATCCTGGAGAGTGTTTTGTCTCTTTTAGGAAGGGGAGAAGGGAAATGATGATAGTGGAGTTGCTGTGCTTTGTCACGTGGCGATTAGTTTATGTTCATATGGGTCCCTCTCTGGATGGGCCCGTACGCTCGTTTTAATTTTTATTAAGGGGCCGTTTGGTTCGCTATTATAAGGGGTGGAAAACTCAGAAAATCCCTCCACGTTAGAGTTTTAGCCCTTCACGTCAGTTTTTTTATTTCAGTCCATTTCTTTGTGCCGCTTTGGTTCGCTCGGATGGAAGAGGGAAAACTCTGCTGAAATCGCCGCCAACTAAGATTTTCTTCCCTCTCCGATTTCCTTCCCCAACCAAGTAAAATTGATGAAAACTCTGCCACGTCAGATTTTTTTTCCTTCTCTGCTTTGTTTACAAAAGTTTTTCTTTTTTTTCTATTCCTACAACGGGACTCATGAATAAACCAGCTACTGGAACAGATCTTCCGGAACCTTCCGCGGCTCAGGATGATGAGGAGCATGTTGATTATGACGACTCCCCAACTAGTGATGCAGCTGACGGAGATAGAGGCAATGAGGATGCTGATGTTAGTAACATGTCAGGTGGTGGTGAAGGTGACGAAGAGTATGATTCCATAGATGACGTTACCACTTTTGATGTCAAAACTTGTGTTTCTTTACATGGAATTGCATTTCTCTATATCAAAGAAACGAACCAAACAACCCCTAAAGTCAATTCACAAAAACACGCTTGAGATTTGGAGTTTTTCATTTCACTATCTTAAACTATAGAAATTCTAAACTATAGAAATTCCACTGAACACCCGTAAGTTTGGTGTGTGCCATAAAAACAACTTGGCCCATGTGGATGGGCGTGTGCTGGGTCGATTCAGGGCCGTGGACCAGTCCGCTGGGTTAGGTATGACCTGGGTCTGGGCGGGTTAGAGTGAATCGTGCCTATTTCTCTAATATTGGGCTTGAGGGGGAACTCAACCCAGTCCACGACACATCTAAGTTCAAGCTAGGCCTGACCGACCCATGCTTTGTGAGTCATGGATCGGCCCGTAGTTTTTTTTTTCTTTTTTCCCCCTTCTAAACTATATTGAACTTTCGGAAAAATTGCTTTAAGCCACTTGACCACAAAAAGTTATGCATTCTCCTCCCTAAAGAAAAGTCAGGTTTTAAAACTGTTTAGACCCCTAAGAACGACTCATTTAGCCCCCCAAGAGCACTTTATAGCTCATCCCCTTTTTGTAAAACCCTAAAAATTTGAATATTTTGTAATAAATAATAAATATGTTGTATTATGAAAAAAATAATATTTATTAATGTTTTAGTATGCTAAGAATTGATTTGTGATTAATTCAATGTATATATGTGAATATAGAAGTGATATCATGCACACGTGCACGGGTTTGAATCTGGGAAAAACGACTAGTTAAAAGTATATGTATTTTACACACTGGAACAGTTAGAATCTGGAAAAACTTAAAATACCAAAGTTGTAGGTATCTTCAAGAGCTTTCCAACAAATCTTATATCACCTCATTCCGAGGTCAGACGCGAAAGTTATTACTAAAATACCGAAGGTTGTTTTCCTAGTCAGACTAGGTTTCCTGGTTCGGATCAAACGGGTTTATTTTGGGTTTGCATATATATATATATATATATATATATATATATATATATATATATATATATATATATATATATATATATATATATATATTCACGAAAATTATCATCCTTAGATCAGAGTTTCAAACCCTAGCAGTCCTTATTCCTCTCTCTAAAGCCCTAACCCTAAAATTGAGAATTTTGAGAGCTTTGTGAAGCAAATATCGACTTAAGGGCGAGATCATCGACGTGTAGCAAGGAGAAAACGGGTTGTTTGCACTTCCAATTGCTTGCTGTTTATCTCAAAGGCTTAGAACGATATTTAAGGCAAGATTATCTTCATCCAAACCTATCCCTATAGTTAAATAACTAGTGTAGATGATTAATATGATGTTGAATATGTGTTTTCATACTTTAATCTTAACCTGAGGTGTTAAAAGTCAGATTTTTTTGATAGTAAACCTTAAAACAAATACTAGATGAATAATCTTTTCTTACTGTTTATGATAGTATCATGATCATGATCATTCAGGTTTTTGATAATTTTATTCATATATGAGAAATTTAAGTGATGTATTATATATATATTTTTCTGCAGAAAACTGTAGCACTTGTATAATCTTTAATTGAGAGTTTAAGATAGCAAACAAACTCCAAATTTAACCAAACTAGTTTTAAATGAAAGCTATATGTATCTAGTTTCTAAAACAGAAAACTATTCTTAAAAAGACTTTGTATAGAGAAAGATATATTATGTTTACTAATAACATATCCTGCAGAAAAATGGCTGCACATATATAATATTTAACTGGAGATTTAGAATAACAAATGAACTCCAAACTGAACCAAACTTATGTCATTTGAAAGATGTGTGAATGTAGTTTTCAAAACAAAAAACCATTTGTAAAAATAGTTTTCCTAGATAAAGATATGTTTGTTTTACTAATAGATGTTTTGTCTATTTTCCTGCTCGTTTTGTGGAGCTGTGTTGTGCCGTTTTGAGGTGCGTTCGCGGAGTTTTGAGCCTCTTGATGTTACACGTATAATCATGAATATGTTATGTTATACATTTGAGAATACCAAGGAGATTACGATGAATTTTTATTTGATCATATTTGAATTAGATATAGTTCATATACATGTTGGATGCCGTTGATGAGCACAGCTCAGTACTATATGAGATAGTACGTCGACACACTAGATATACACAGTTTATACATGAGGTGGATATCGTTGATGAGCTCAGTTCAGTACTACATGAGGTAGTACGTCGATATTCCACATGTACAGGCCATTTAGTCGGATTTTAGGAGGCTTGATCTAGCCGTCTGTCCCGCACTAGGGTGCGATAAGGCTCGTGAGCCGTATTTCTAGGATGCCTATTTGGTAGTCCGTCCCGCACTCATGTTATGCACTGAGATCATGATGAGACTAATGAGTCGTGTACACAGTTCAGGATACCTACAGGATAGTCCGTTGCACTGAGACAATTACTTGATAGCCTAAGTATGGCATATGCCGATTATGAATACGACCTATCATTGAACTATATGACTGAGATACGTTACTTTTGAAAGTATACAAAATTACGTGTTGGTATTTTATTCTATCTCTCCAGTGATAGTGAAAGATATTATAAATACGATGTGTTGATATCTTATTTCTTTTGCTGTCTTCTTTACTTCTTAGTTGGGATCAATGATTAGAGATTCACAACTTGAGACTTATGGTATATACATGAGGGTTTCCTTGTTTTGATTATTTCGCTCGACGTACCAGTCTCATGTTATGGATTTCTAATTATTGGTTTCATTAGATTGTCTTTTCTTAGTTCGGTATTAATGTTTAGATATCTACAATTTAAGACTTATGGTATATACATGAGGGTTTTCTTGTTTGGATTATTTCGTTTGACGTACTACGTCTCGTGTTGTAGGTTTTTAAATGTTAATCCTACTTAGATACAGGAAAAATGAATCTAGGTAAACTATGTGTAATAGATAGAGCCTTCACTCCATCTTGTAGCCCTTCCCCTGAGGAAGGATGGAGCTAATCTTGCTGTAGCGCTCTGACGCTCTTGTTGTTATTTTTTTTCTTTTAAATTACTTTTCAGGTAGTTCGGAATTTCGGAGAGCCACAGGGTGACGGAGTTCTGGCATAGTCATCGTCGCGTATTTTTACTTATAGAGACTCCACTGTAGTTTTGAGCTTTATCCAGATATTAGAGTTTCATATTCATATTGTAAAGACTGTGTGCCTTAGTACGATTTTTAGTTGATTCATGTTGAGACATTTTTATTATTCAGATATCAGATGTATTATAGTTGAGACATGATTCTTTTTATTTATGAGATATCTCTTCTATATCATGTCTATTATATTTATTCCCTTTATTTTGCCTGTTTGTACCTGCACTTCTATTTGGTTCTACTAGAGGATATTACTGTGATTGGTAAAACATGTTTATACACAATGTGGGTGCGTGGCAGGTTTGACATCTCTGGTTTCACCTTGGACTCTAGCCTTGTGTGAACCCAGGGGCGTCACAGTTGGTATCAGAGCTCTAGTTCCAGCATCCTAGGATCATTCATATGTCAAGTCGTGGAGTTAGTATAAAGTTTCCTAGGAATCATGTATAGAGTCTACTAGGAATTCCTAGAATGAGTGAGGATGTTATATACGTATATTCAAAAATTTACAAAATTTCTTTTGGTGACAACTACCTTACTTTGATTAAAAAGTAAATGCATGAATGATAAGTGATACGATTTTTCCTATTGGTATATGTTATGTTATTTATGATTGGGATCTCACTTACTGTGTCAAATAAGCTCTCCTCTTAGTATTATAAACATTGGAACGAGGATGTGATCGAGGTAAATCTTGTACCCGAAGAGCTGGACAAGTAGAGCCCGAGCCGTAGTAGGCTCCAAAGTATCTGATCGACTTGGTAACACCGATTACAGAAGCAGAGACTAGCAACACTCGAGGAGTGAGTAACAAGCCAAATTTTACTCTCTGAAGTTCCAGCACCAGTTCTACCAGCCGTACCTATTGAAGAGATAATACCGAAGATCTCACCATCGCCACATCCAGCTATTAATAGAGTCACGGAATAGGAAGCTTGGCTCGGTAAGATTAAGGAAGATATTAGAAGTTGGGAGCACAAAAATTTTAGGGCACATCGGATTCAGTTACAACCTATAAATGGAGGAAATATGTGGGAGATACTTTTAGATTTACTTAATATTGACTCAGTACATAGGCGGAGATTAGTTATATTCAGCTTAAAGGACGTCCCAGGAGGATAGCACCGATTCTAGTTATGCCGGAGCAGCGAATGTTAATTTCATAGAAGGATTTCATCTACTATTTCGGGAGGCAGCTAGACCTAACCCGATTAGGGCAGAGAGACGTATTAAGAGTTAATTTTGAAAGTAGGATTGTCCGGAGACTAGGACAAGGATAATAAACCTTTTGTAAGACTGTGAGAAACCCAGCAACGGGGTAAGGATTTTTTTATCACCACCAGCAGATCAGTGGTCAGGGTCAATAGTCGCAGGGCCACGGTTACGGCCAGTAGCAGAATATCGAGGCACCACCTACCATTCCGAGGATAGAGGGACCAGCATGCCAGATTCGCGCTATCCAGGAAATTCCTAAGGGATAGATAGTCCCATAAATTCTACCGCCAGTAACATAGCAGTCACCAGCCACCGACAGAGTTTATGCAATCGTATCGCGTGATCATGGTGCAAGCGGAGCTTTTTTAGTGATTATTCTTGTCCAGCTCGGATCTTGTTCGATTCAGAAGCTTCTCATTCTTTATCTCTCATACATTCATGGATAGGTTTCAGCTAGTTGCACATCCTTTAGATGTACCGTTATCAGTTTCTACTCCTTTAGGGGGAAGTGTCTCTATTAGGGAGTGTCCATAGGAGATGTGTCATCAGTCTAGATGAGTCCGAGTTTATCATAGATCTAATCGTTTTGCAGATGTCAGTGTTCGACGTCATTCTCGGTATGGATTGGCTATCATCCTACCATGTTTTATGTTAGTATGGACTGTTTTGCTAAAATAGTCAGCTTGCGAGCATCATATGGGTCTGAGTTGATAATAGCGACCTCACAGGGCAACCAGTTTGTGGAGTCATTTCTGGCATACATCAAGGATGTGATGCTAGGGGATCGTGGTGCCGATTTGAGTGATACGTGAGTGGTCTCAGAGTACCAGGATGTTTTTCAGAACATACCAGGTTTACCTCCAGTGAGAAAGGTCGAGTTTTTGCATCAAGTTGCAGTCAGGTACGGTACTAATATCCCGAGCACTCTATCGTATGGCACCTGCTGAGATGAGGGAGCTACAGACCCAGTTAGATGAGTTATTATCTCAGGGTTTTATTCGTAGGGGTTATTCTCTGTGGAGAGCGCCGGTCCTTTTCGTGAAGAAGAAGGACTATAGTATGTGCCTATGTATAAATTTTCGTGAGTTGAACAAGGTCACTATCCGGAACAGGTACCAATTACTGAGGATTAACGACTTGTTCGACCAGCTACAGGGAGTGCAGCATTTCTCTAAGATTGATCTTTGTTTTGGCTATCATCAGTTACGGGTTTGGGAGATGGATATTTCCAAGACCGCCTTTCTGACTCGATATGGGTCTTTTGAGTTCCTCGTCATGCTATTTGGGCTGACCAATGCACCCGATGTATTCATGGATTTGATGAACCGGGTTTTCTATCCATACTTGGACCAATTCGTGATCATTTTTGTTGATGACATCCTTATATATTCGAGATTGGAGGCAGAGCACGAGCAGCATCTTTGTTTGGTATTGCAAACATTGCGGGAGCATCAGTTGTACGCCAAGTTTAGCAAGTATGAGTTTTGGCTTTCTCAGATTTTTGGGCCATGTTATTAGCCAGGAGGGTATTGCAATAGACCCAGCTAAGGTGGAGGCCGTACTAGATTGGGAACCACCGAAAACAGCTACATATATTCGTAGTTTCCTGAGATTAGCAGGCTATTATAGAAAGTTCATTCAGGACTTCTCGAAGATTTGTGATGCCGCTTACACGTTTTATAAAGAAAGGTGTACAGTTTGTTTGGGGCACGAAGTACCAGGAGGCCTTTAAGACTTTGAAGACTAAGTTTCCGAACAGTGATAAAACCTTTGTCGTCTACACAAATACACCATTATCGGGTCTAGGGGTATTTTGATACAGACCCGAAGAGTAGTAGAATATATTTCACGATAGTTAAGGACGCATGAGCAGAACAATCCCACACACGACTTGGATCTAGCAGTAATGGTCTTCGCACTGAAAACATGGAGACATTACTCGTATGGAATGCAATTCGAGATATTTTTTCAGATCACCAGAGCTTGAAATATCTTTTTCTCAGAAGGAACTAAATCAAAGACAGTAATGATGGGTTGAGTTTATTAATGGTTATGAGTTCGCAATTCAGTATCATCCGGGGAAGGCAAACATTGTGGCAGACGTATTGAGCAGGAAGCGTCGACATTGGATTTTAACTTTGAGATGCTTATTGTATCGAGATCTTTACACCCTCAGCCAGTTTGATTTTAGACCAGAGACTTATGCGAGGATATTCATCCAGGAGAAAGTGAAATTTCATGGAGTTCCAGAGAAGATTGTATCAAACCGAGGCTCGGTTTTTACTTCGTACTTTTGGATGAGCTTTCAGAATTCTTCCGGTAGCTAGTTGTCGTATTCTTGTGGGTTTCACCCACAAACAGATGGACAAATAGAGAGAGTCAATTAAGGGTTAGAGGATATATTGCGGGCTTGTGTTATAGATTTTCATGGTAGTTGGGAGGATCATATCCCATTGATTGAATTCGCTTATAACAATAGTTACCAAGTAACAATTGGTATGGCACCATATGAGGCATTGTACGGGAGACCTTGTAGATCGCCTATTTGCTGGGCAGAACCAGAGGACAACCTGCACACCTCCGTTACTTTTTAGGAGGCATCCGCCCCAGATAAACTACCCACCTCGCAGTGTCCCGCCCCCCCCCGAATGATCGGTGCGGCGGTTAGGCATCCTTAGACGAAAGAGTGGTCTTTCAGGATTGGTCGTTGTGTGTCACCACCTCCCACCTATCCTACACATTCGATCAAGGTTGTCACTGCGAAGCTATAGTCAGGAAGGTGCACGGGGTCTTACCGTCTAGCCGTTGGTACTCCGCATCTTCACAGAGAATTCAATTTCACCGGGTCTATGTCGGAGACAGCGGGGTAGTCGTTACACCATTCGTGCAGGTCGCTTGCTTAGATCGGAGTTAGTGAGATAGACTATAGAAAAGTAGCAATAATTCGGGAGCGTATTTTTCAGTTCAGAGTCGTAAGAAGAGTTATGAAGATCAGAAACAACGACCATTAGAGTTCCAGGTTGAGGACTATGTAATATTGAAAATATCGCCAATGAAGGGAGTTCAGCGATTTGGTAGATGGGGAAAATTTTCCTTGAGGTATATTAGTCCATTCAAGAGAGTGGAACGCTTTGGAGCTATTTCATATCGACTAGATCTTCCAGCATCGATGTCGAGTATACACGATATCTTCCATGTTTCGATACTTAAGAAGCATCTACGTGACAAGGAGTAGCAGCGAATGTTAGACAAGCCAGAGGTTGAGATTCTTGAAGATATAACTATTATTGCAATTCATGTGTGTATTCTTGCCAATGAGGACAAGAGGCTTAGAAACAAAGTGATATCTTTAGTTAAAGTTTAATGGAATCGGAAAGGAGCTGAGAAAGTTTCTTGGGGCATGATGAGGATATGCATCACGACGACTTGCACTTATTTACTTGCACCTATTTGAGCAAGTACATTGTTTGGATATGATTTGTCTATGTTTATGATTATCTATATGCACATATTTATATTTAACGATAGAATGGTGGTATTAGCACTTAGCTCCTAATTATTCGGAACATATTGTATATATATGGGGAGTTCCTTGTTTGGATTTTTTATCCGATGTACTTGTTCTGCATAGTTAGGGGTTAAGTGGGAGTATTTGCATTCTAGATAGTTAAGTATAGATATCGAGGAAGATTCTTGGCACTACTTGATCTAGAATAAAAATTTCAATACTCTTTTATAACATATGTAGTCATTTGCTCTTTATGGCACTGTTGCACTGAAGCCAATTGATATAAATTCAAAGTAAAATAACCCAAAAGGCAAAACAAAGAAGCCTTTTAACTTTAAAACTAATATTCCATTAGAAACAGAATCACCAAATTATAGATATCGAGGAAGATTCTTGGGAGCGTGAAGATGTTATGCATCGCGACTACCCACACCTGTTTGAATAGGTAAGTTGATTGATTTTGATTGGTGTTCATGATTACCCATTATATTTAACGCTAGAATGAGGTGTTAACACTTAACTTCTAATCATTCGGAACACATGGTATATATATGGGGGGTTCCTTGTTTGGATTTTTCGCCCGACGTACTAGTTCCGTTTAGTTAGGGGTTAAGTGAGAATATTCACATTTTAGAGTGTTAAGTGTAGATGTTTAATGTTTTATATCTGAAGATTTATGGTAATGTATTATTAACCTCTACGATACGTTTGCGGAATTTCGGGGACAAAATTCTTTTAAGGGGGAAAGAATGTAAAACCCTAAAAATTTGAATATTTTATAATAAATAATAAATATGTTGTATTATAAAAAAATAATATTTATTAATGTTTTAGTATGCTAAGAATTGATTTGAGATCAATTCAATGTATATATATGAATATAGAAGTTATATCATGCACACGTGCACGGGTCTGAATCTGGGAAAAACAACCAGTTAAAAGTATATACATTTTATACACTCAAACAGTTAGAATCTAGAAAAACTTAAAATACCAAAGTTGTAGGTATCTTCAAGAGCTTTCCAACAAATCTTATATCACATCATTCCGAGGTCGGACACGAAAGTTATTGCCAAAATACCGAAGGTTATATATATATATATATATATATATATATATATATATATATACTTATGTTTTCATGAAAATTATTATCCTTACATCAGAGTTTCAAACCCTAGTAATCTCTATTCCTCTCTCTAAAGCTCTAACCCTAAAATTGAGAATTTTCAGAGCTTTGTGAAGCAAATATCGACACAAGGGTGAGATCATCGACGTGTAACAAGGAGAAAACGGGTTGTTTGCACTTCCAATTGCTTGCTGTTTATCTTAGAGGCTTAGAAAGACATATGAGGCAAGATTATCTTCATCCAAACCTATCCCCATAGTTAAATAACTAGTGTAGATGATTAATATGATGTTGAATATGTGTTTTCATGCTTTAATCTTAACCTGAGGTGTTAAAAGTCAGATTTTTTGATAGTAAACCTTAAAACAAATGCTAGATGAATAATCTTTTCTTGCTATTTATGATAGTATCATGATTATGATCATTAAGGTTTTTGATAATTTTATTCATATATGAGAAATTTAAGTGATGTATTATATATATGTTTTTCTGCAGAAAACTGTAGCACTTGTATAATCTTTAACTGAGAGTTTAAGATAGCAAACAAACTCCAAATTTAACTAAACTAGTTTTAAATGAAAGCTATATGTATCAAGTTTCAAAACAAAAAACCATTCTTAAAAAGACTTTGTATAGAGAAAGATATGTTATGTTTACTAATAACATATCCTGCAGACAAACGGCTGCACATATATAATATTTAACTGGAGATTTAGAATAATAAATGAACTCCAAACCGAACCAAAGTTATGTCATTTGAAAGATGTGTGAATGTAGTTTAAAAATAGAAAACCATTTGTAAAAATAGTTTTCCTAGATAAAGATATGCTTGTTTTACTAACAGATGTTCTGTCTATTTTCCTGCTCGTTTTGTGGAGCTGTGTTGCGCCGTTTTGAGGTGCGTTCGCGGAGTTTTGAGCCGCTTGATGTTACACGTATAATCATGAATATGTTATGTTATACATTTGAGAATCCCAAGGAGATTACGATGAATTTTGATTTGATCATATTTGAATTAGATATAGTTCATATACATGTTGGATATCGTAGATGAGCACAACTCAGTACTATATGGGATAGTACGTCGACACACTAGATATACACAGTTTATACATAAGGTGGATATCGTTGATGAGCTCAGTTCAGTACTACATGAGGTAGTGTGTTGATATTCCACATGTACAGGCTATTGAGTCGGATTTTAGGAGGCTAGCTTGATCTAGCCGTCCGTCCCGCACTAAGGTGCGATGAGGCTCGTGAGCCGTATTTCTAAGATGCCTATTTGGTAGTCCGTCCCACACTCATGTTATGCACTGAGATCATGATGAAACTAATGAGTCGTGTACACAGTTCGGGATACCTACAGGGTAGTCCGTTGCACTGAGACAATTACTTGATAGCCTAAGTATGGCATATGCCGATTATGAATACGACCTATCATTGAACTATATGACTGAGATACGTTACTTTTGAAAGTATACAAAATTACGTGTTGGTATTTTATTCTATCTCTCTAGTGATAGTGGAAGATATTATAAATACGATGTGTTGATATCTTATTTTTTTCGCTGTCTTATTTACTTCTTAGTTAGGATCAATGATTAGAGATTCACAACTTGAGACTTATGGTATATACATGAGGGTTTCCTTGTTTGGATTATTTCTCTTGACGTACCAGTCTCGTGTTATGGATTTCTAATTATTGGTTTCATTAGATTGTCTTTTCTTAGTTCGGTATTAATGTTTATATATCTACAATTTGAGACTTATGGTATATACATGAGGGTTTTCTTGTTTGGATTATTTCGCTCGACGTACTACGTCTCGTGTTGTAGGTTTCTAAATGTTAATCCTACTTAGATAAGGGGAAAATGAATCTAGGTAGACTATGCTTAATAGATAGAGCCTTCACTCCATCTTGTAGCCCTTCCCCTGAGGAAGGATGGAGCTAATCTTGCTGTAACGCTCTGACGGTCTTGTTGTTATTTTTTTTCTTTTAAATTACTTTTCAGGTAGTTCGGAGTTTCGGAGAGCCGCAAGGTGACGGAGTTCTGGCATAGTCACCGTCGCATATTTTTACTTATAGAGACTCCACTGTAGTTTTGAGTTTTATCCAGACATTAGAGTTTCATATTCATATTGTAAAGACAGTGTGCCTTAGTACGATTTTTAGTTGATTCATGTTGAGATATTTTTATTATTCAGATATCAAATGTATTATAGTTAAGACATGATTCTTTTCATTTATGAGATATCTCTTCTATATCATGTCTATAACATTTATTCTCTTTATTTTGCATGTTTGTACCTGCACTTCTATTTGGTTCTACTAGAGGATATTACTGTGATTGGTGAAACATGTTTATGTACAGTGTGCGTGCATGGCAGGTTTGACATCTCTGGTTTCACCTTGGACTATGACGCCCCTGGGTTCACACAATGCTACAGTCCAAGGTGAAACCAGAGATGTTAAACCTGTCATACACCCACACTGTGCATAAACATGTTTAACCAATCACAGTAATATCCTCTAGTAGAACCAAATAGAAGTGTAGGTACAAACATGCAAAATAAAGGAAATAAATATAATAGACATGATATAGAAGAGATATCTCATAAATAAAAAGAATCATGTCTCAACTATAATACATCTGATATCTGAATAATGAAAATGTCTCAACATGAATTAACTAAAAATCGTACTAAGACACACTGCCTTTACAATATGAATATAAAACTCTAATGTCTGGATAAAACTCAAAACTATAGTGGAGTCTCTACAAGTAAAAATACACGACGGCGACTATGCCAGAACTCCGTCACCCTGCGGCTCTTCGAAACTTTGAACTATCTGAAAAGTAATTTAAAAGAAAAAGAACAACAACAAGAGCATCAGAGCGCTACAACAAGATTACCTCCATCCGTCCCCAGGGAAAGGGCTACTAGATGGAGTGAAGGCTCTATCTATTAAGCATAGTCTACCTAGATTCATTTTCTCCGTATCTAAGTAGGAATAACATTTAGAAACCTATAACACGAGACGTAGTACGTCGAACGAAATAATTTAAACAAGGAAATCCTCATGTATATACCATAAGTCTCAAATTGTAGATATCTAAACATTAATACCGAACTAAGAAAAGATAATCTAATAAAACCAATAATTAGAAATCCATAACACGAGACTGGTACGTCGAGCAAAATAATCCAAACAAGGAAACCCTCATATATATACCATATGTCCGAAATTATAAATCTCTAATCATTGATCCCAACTAAGAAGTAAAGAAGACAGTAAAAAAAATAAGATATCAACACATCGTATTTATAATATCTTCCACTATCACTGGAGAGATAGAATAAAATACTAATACATAATTTTGTATACTTTTAAAAGTAACGTATCTCAGTCATATAGTTCAATGATAGGTCGTATTCGTAATCAGCATCTGCTATACTTAGGCTATCAAGTAATTGTCTCAGTGCAACGGACTACCCTGTAGGTATCCTGAACTATGTACACGGATCATTAGTCTCATCACGATCTCAGTGCATAATATGAGTTCAGGACGGACTACCAAATAGGTATCCTAGAAATACAGCTCACGAGCCTCATCGCACCCTAGTGCGGGACGGATGGCTAGATCAAGCCTCCTAAAATCTGACTCAATGGCCTGTACATGTAGAATATCGATGCACTACCTCATATAGTACTGAACTGAGCTCATCAACGATATCCACCTCATGCATAAACTGTGTATATCTGGTGTGTCGACGCACTATCCCATATAGTACTGAGCTGTGCTCATCAATGATATCCAACATGTATATGAACTATATCTAATTCAAATATGATCAAATAAAGTTCATCATAATTCCCTTGGGATTCTTAAATGTATAACATAACATATTCATGACTATATGCGTAATATCAAGCGGCTCAAAACTCCGCGAACGCACCTCAAAACGGCGCAACACAGCTTCACAAAACGAGCAGGAAAAATAGACGGGACATCTATTAGTAAAACAAGCATATCTTTCTCTAGGAAAATTATGTTTACAAATGGTTTTCTGTTTTGAAAACTAGATTCACACATCTTTAAAATGACATAAGTTTGGTTCAGTTTAGAGTCCCTTTGTTATCCCAAATCTCCAGTTAAATATTATACATGTGCAATAGTTTTTCTACAGGACATGTTGTTAGTCAATATAATATATCTTTCTCTATATAAACTCTTTTTAAGAATAGTTTTCTGTTTTAGAAACTAGATACATATATCTTTCATTTGGAACTAGTTTTATTAAATTTGGAATTTGTTTGCTATCTTAAAATATTAGTTAAAAATTACACAAGTGCTACAGTTTTCTGCAAAAAAACATATATATAGTACATCACTTAAATTTCTCATATATGAATAAAATTATAAAAACCCTAATGATCATGATCATGATACTATCATAAATAGCAAGAAAAGATTATTCATCTAGCATTTATTTTAAGGTTTACTATCAAAAATCTGACTTTTAACATCTCAGGTTAAGATTAAAGCATGAAAACACATATTCAACATCATATTAATCATCTACACTAGTTATTTAACTATAGGGATAGGTTAGGATGAAGATAATCTTTCCTAAAATGTTATTCTAAGCCTCTGAAATAAACAACAAGCAATTAGAAGTGCAAACCACCCATTTTTTCCTTGCTACACGTCGATGATCTCGCCCTTGTGTCGATATTTGCTTCACAAAGCTCTCAAAATTCTCAAGTATATATATATATATGCAAACCCGAAATAAAACCCGTTTGATCCGAACCAGGAAACCTAGTCTGACTAGGAAAATAACCTTCGGTATTTTGGCAATAACTTTCGCGTCTGACCTTGGAATAAGGTGATATAAGATTTGTTAGAAAGCTCTTGAAGATACCTACAACTTTGATATTTTAAGTGTTTCCAGATTCTAACTGTTTCAGTATATAAAATACATATACTTTTAACTGGTCGTTTTTCCCAGATTCAGGCCCGTGCACGTATGCATGATATCACTTCTATATTCACATATATACATTGAATTGATCTCAAATTAATTCTTAGCATACTAAAACATTAATGAATATTATTTTTTTCATAATACAACACATTTATTATTTATTACAAAATATTCAAATTTTTGGGGTTTTACATTCTTTCCCCCTTAAAAGAATTTCATCCCCGAAATTCCACAAACGTATCGTAGAGGTTAATAATACATTACCCTTTTTTCTTCTCATTTTTTTTTTCATATTCTTTTTAGGGAAAATTGTGTCTAGGCCCCAAATATTAAAGGGGATGTGAGTAGGACCCCTGTATTATTTTTTGGGTGCCAAAGCGCCCAATACCTAACATTCTTATGTTTTAGCCTTTTTTACGTTTTTCAGACCGCACACAGAAAAAAAACAAAAACCCAAAACTGCCCTTTCCCCATGTTCCCCCCAAAACCAGGTTGTCCTCTCTCTCTCTCTCTCTCTCTCTCTCTCCCTCTCTCTCTCTCTCTCTCTCTCTCTCTCTCTCTCTCTCTCTCTCTCTCTCTCTCTCTCTCTCTCTCCGCAAACCAAGCTCATCTCGAGACCCATTTTGAAAACCCTAATTCACTCAAGCGTCTAGGAAAACCACACAAAAAATGCCCAAAAAAAATTTAAGAAAAAAGGGCGAGAAGCCTGTGGAAGAGAAGGGTGAAGGAGACAAAACACCGACGAAAGTGCTTCATCACCGGTGACGCTCGACGCGATTGGCGAAGGAGGAAATGCCAAGGTTATCCGCCTCCGTCTCCGAATATGCCCTCATAACTCCCGCCGGTGGTTCTCCTCTGACATCTTCTGAGGAGAAGGAGAGTAATGAGGTGACGGAAACCCTATTGAGCATGAAAAGGGTACTGGAAAATCGAGAGAGGAAGAGGAAACGCTCGGCGAAAGAAGCGTTCACCTCAAAGAAGAAGTAAGTTCCCAATAAATTGCATGATTTTGAATTTAATTAATTTAATTGAGTGATTTGTATTTAATTGAGGTTTATTGGTTTTGTTTATGAGAAAATATTGGTTATAAACTGGTTATTGTAGTGTAGAACCATGTTCTTACTTTTGGAGCAATGAATGTTAATAATTCTCATGTGTTGTGGACGTTTACCCTTAAGTGTTAACTATTAGCTACTCATGTTAATAAATATTAACTTGTAATTAGTTAATGCCTTTACTGTTAACTGTTACCTAATTTGAATTTGAACGATTTGTTGTTTATGCAGGAAAGTTGATGCTGTAGGTGATATAAGGCCTAGTGCATGTTTCGGATCGTATTGAATATTCATGCAAAAACTTCAACCAAAAATGAAGAAGTGGTATTAGGATGCCTACAAGAGCACTTACTTTGAGCACTATGTATTCTTCGGACCTCCAGCACGTGATCGACGGGCACTAGAGCCTATGCTCAGTCATTATGATGCCGAAACTGATGAATTCTCTTTTCCCGATCCCCAAATAGGGTCTCTAGTTTCAGTCAAATTTGATGAAGAGTGGGTGAAAACCCATACGTGCTTCCCTATTGATGGGGAGTTGATCTATGGGAATAGAGACCCTCACAACCGGCTTTGGAGGGAGTTCTTTGAAGATAAGAAAGAAATGTTGAAGGATAAGGCAAAGGTAAAGGCGAGGGCTACAGAAGAAGCTGGTAGCATGAGGAAATATGTTGAAGAGTTACTGGAGTCACTTGTTGAGTCAAGTGATAATAAAGACATTGAGGATTTTGTGCTTCTTCAGATTTTGTACCAGTGTTCAATGATTTGGTGCCCGAACAGCTCGCAAGGCATCCACATATTGTTATTTTAATATGTTGATAGTATTGAGAGAGTGAATAGCATTGCCTGGGAAAAATTTATTTTTGACGAGACGAAGAGAGGCATTCAAATTGTCGTTGAAGGGTTGAGGAAGCCAGGGTTACGTACGTACCCAAATGCATGCCGCTTATCCCTGTAAGTTGTATGTTCATATATGGTTTAATATTTGTTTAAGGTATTAATAGTTTTGGTTACAGGCATTAGATAACATGTTCAAGATTGAATGTTAACAGGATTTGGTAAAAATTAACATGTAAACATAAAAGTTAACATGGAAACCTGATAACTTAACATGTTTAATTGAAAGTTAACATGAAAACATAAATATTTGTTGCTTCTATTTTGACAGCGAGATGACCGAGATTAAAAAACCAGTCCTAAACTTGAGATGAAAGCCTCCGTTGACCAATTGGGTAAGGGTTAGAGGGACGACTGGATCGATGAGGAGGAAGACAATTGTCTCTAAGGCAAAAAAAGCAAACATTAAGATTAAGGATAAAACAATTTCAAACAGCAGCCCATGGGATGAGAAATACCCTCTAAGGGAGCCCAGCGGGAAGGAGGCTAACACTCATCTTGGAGAAGTAAGAATGAGACCTATATCATCTAAGAGTAAAGCTATGATGGTTTCACTGCCGAGGAAGAACTAGAAGATAGACAAGGTAAAGGATGATTAACAAGCCAGAGTGAAGAGCAGACTAAATAGCTCATCCGTAGGATATGAAGCATCAATGACTCTTTACTGATTTTTCCTTATTTATATTGGTTAAAATTTGGAGTAGTTCATCATTAATTCATTATTAAATTGCTATGGTGGTTTCATATTTGGTTTCGTTGTACAAGACAACTACAATGTTTCATGTTGAGTTAGTGCCCAATGTTCTTGATCATGTTAGTACATGTAATTACTTAACAATCACGATAACTTCTAACATTTTATGTTATCTTTCATGAAGTTGTGCTCATGTTAGTTTTCAGATTAACATATTAGCTTTTCATAACTTTTATCCTTAATTTTGTGGGTTTACATGGTAATGGGGACCTGGATATTTTTTCAGATTGTCTCCCATCATATCAGTAAAGCGCTTGAAAGAGAAGATGAAATAGAGAAGTTAACCATTGATCAACAAATTCAATTTTGGAGGAATACGATCAAATTAAATTGGAAATTGCTCCATGCCACAAAGCGTAGTAAGCGCCTTCAATGGGATGCTTACTTTAAGAAGATACATAGGCTGAACAGAAAATTGGAGAAGTACGAAGGAACTGCTGACCTGGTTGATCCTGATAACTTGAAGAAAAATGTGGAGGCTATTATGTCCAAGAGGAAAAGTAGCGTTGATAGCACTGTCAAGGGTGACGATGTCGATTGCTTCAATTATGATGATGTGTGCAATATTGGTAAGAAGCCTCTCATATTATGGAGGATGTAGCGCAATCAGAGCAGGAGGTAGATAAAATTGACTAAGACGAGGATGAAGAGAAGGGAAGGGAAGATAAAGAGGAAGAGATGGAAGAGAGAGAGCAGGAGCAGAAAGTGGAAGATAAAGAGGAGGATGAGAAAGCAGAAGATAGAGAGGAGGAGCTGTTTGAGGAAGATAAAGAGCAGGAGAAGAAAGAAGAAGATACAGATATAGATAAGAATGAGGAAGATAGATAGGAGTATTTTGAAGAGGAAGATAGCGAGTAGGAGATGAAAGTAGATGAGAAAGAGGTAGAGATAGAACAGGACATGATTATGGAAGAGAAGGAAGAAGAGAAGAGAAGTGCAGAGAAAGTGGTCGAGATGAGAGTGGATGAGAAAGAGAAGGAAGAAGAGATGAGAAGTGCAGAGAAAGTGGTGGAGATGAGAGTGGAAGAGAAAGACTTGCTACAAGTTTATCAAAAGAGATTGAAGAAAGTTGTTTCCAAGGGGACAAGGGGACCAAGTACCAGAATCAGGACGCGTTCTCAGCTAGTCCGAACCTTTCACCGAAGAAAAGAAGAAGGTAGCCCATCCAGAGATAATTACAATTTCACACACAAGGAGGATGATAGGAAAAAAAATCAGGTACTACTGCAAGCATGATGAATGCACTTGGGATTTTCAAAAGAACAGGAAAATCAAGAAGAAGGAAGAGGCTCTGATGAAGTTGCTGAACGAGGGTATTCCTGTTGTTGATGATTTTAGCATACGCTTAGTTGATAGTGAAGGAACCTTTGTTCACAACTTTAGAATACCCCACCATGTAGCGGCAAAGCTCACACTAGAGGAGAACAGATGGGTCTCAGAGTTTTGTAATCAGAAAGCTCATCGGTAAGTTTAATTCATGTGAACTAATGATGATAGAATTATGTTAACTTATGCCCATTTATGTTAACCTTTGCTAGACCATGTTATTGTTCACTGTTATATGTCAACGTTTCCGGAATATATGTTAACTTTTGACCATCTATGTTAACCTTTGCTAGTTCGATAATGTTATTGATGATTTTACATGTAAACTTTTGACCATGCAAGTTAACTTCTGGCCATTTATGTTCACTATTATATGTTATTTTAATTTATGTTAACCTTTGCATGGACATCCTGCTGTTACATGTGCACGTATCGATAACAACTGTTAATGTTTGTATCTTTCTGTCATATATCAGGTCATGTATTGTTGTTAATACGTCAAACAATAGCATCGATTCTTTGGAGCTTCTCAATCTACTACGAGGAGGACGTATTGATGACCATGCAAGTTTAATTGCCTCACTATATGCATTTCTGTCTTTTACAAGTGTTGTGCTGTAGCACAATTTAATGTGTATCTTATGTATGTCATATTTATAGGTCATGGAAGCTTTAATCGATAGAATTAACACATGGCTAGATAAGCCAGAAATTGTTCCAATGAGCCATAATTATTGGGTTATATCAGTCTTTTTCTGCTTAGGTTATTAATTTTCTGCTACTAAGTTTCTTTAGCAGTTATTTACTACTGGTATAACATTATATTCTTGGCAATACAACACACCCTTTATGCAAACACTCCTGATTTCCCACATGTCTATACTTCATTTATACAAAAGCATGTTGCTGCGAGGAAGAATATACTCCTTATCCCGCTTGTGCGTCAGGACCATTGGCATGTTGCTGAAGTCAGGTTGGATGAGGACGTTATTAAGCATTACCGCTCAGCTACCCATGATGCATGGCTCGAACCAGTGAATAAAGTAATTGGTTTCATGGATCATATGATGTCTAGTTTTGATCCCGATAATATTTGGAGGAAGTTCAGATATGAAGTTGTCCCTTACGAGCAACAGTCTAGAATGTTAGTATATCACAAGATTATCTTTTTCACCACATCTAGCATCATATATCTAACAGAACTGTTATTTGTATCTCCGAATTACAATTTTGATTGTGGGCTTTTCGTTCCTTATACATGAAGGCTATAAACAATGGGGCTAATACGATTCAGGTAATAATCTAGGAGACAATTCTGCTATCATCCGTGCTAGGCTTGCAGCCGAACTTCTCGTGGAAGGATGGGAACAGAGACATAACAAGATATTAGAGCACAGGATGGGTGAAAGTGTTATCATTATGTAGTAATTGAATAAGTTAACTATGGGAACAAATATAGTCTTGTATATGTTATTTTACAGCACAGGATGGGTGTAAATGTAGGAATTGAAACTGGTTGACGATGGGAACATAACATTATGTGTATATTAATTGAACAGTCTTCAATGGATGAAAGTTTGAAACTTTTTGTTAAGGTATTTCTGCTGCCAACGGCTAAATGACATGCAAATGTTGAAAGTTAACCTGTTTCAGCATAGGTTAACATATGTTGCTGAAAGTTAACCAATTTTAGCAGAAGTTAACCAGTCTCAGCTAAAGTTAACCAGACTCAGCAAAAGTTAACACGATGCACCGAAAGTTAACCAATTTGAGTAAAATTAACTAGGGCAACCTGAAAGCTAACTACTTTGGATTAGATCAAATAGCACTGAAAGTTGACCACTTTTAGTAAAAGTTTACAAGTCGATCTTCAATAAACTTTCAAAAAACAAGCTTTAATTTTCATACCACAGTGTAAATATTATGAACTGCACATGTTTCAGTTCATTTTCAACTTGCATATCACAATATTTAAGCAAATTAGAACCACACAGAAGCAACATAGAAAGAACGAACAAGTTTTCCATTTTTCAACTTCACGATTCGATTGCTTCAATGATTTCTTCAACTGTTTTGTTTTGGCTACTATCTCATCTTTAACAGGTAATTCTTTGTGAACAGCCATGTTCTCCTTCATTGCATTAGCATTGTGAGCCCAAACAAAAAACTTGCATTGCCTATTTGGAAACTTTGCACATCCCTAGTATTATCTACCTTTGTTGATCCTATTTTTACACTGCTTGAGGGGGGGTTGGAATTTTGCAAAAACAACATACCTCTTCTAGTGCTTGAGAGCCCTCCTCAGTCTTCATCTCACAATCTCGAAATGAGTTTTCAAGGGATGGTAGGAACAAGAGATAATGTTTTACCTGGGCTTTGCATAACATTATATATTGCATATTGGAACTAATAACTAGCCGTTGGAATATGTCTGTTGGAACAATTAATCAGCTAGCCGTTGAACAGTCACCTAGATTTGAGAATCAGCAATCATTTAAACTCAAACTTTAGGGCTAAAGGTATCCACTTCAGCTAAAACTAGCAGTAGTACAGATATAGTTATATGTTAACATGTTCAAGTACAAAATTCAAAACATCTTATTGCCTTGTAGAAGATTACAACTGTCCCACGATATATAATATAAACTTAAATACAACTTATATTTCTCTAGCGCCATTCCTGTTGTAAGAAACATAACACACTAATCACCGATGGGCTGGTTACAAGTTGCTCAGTTGTGCTCCTCAGCTTTGCATCGACCATATTTGACTGGACATTTCAAGATGGTTCTGTTGTTTATGCGTCTTGTTCTATTTCTTCCCCTTCTCTTTGTGGTAATTGGTGGTAAAATCTGGATTTCATCCCTGGGCACACTCCGCTTCTCATAATCTAGTATAGGATATAATATTTCATCGTAGCCTTCTTAAACACTTCTACAGACATGAACCAGTCACAATATTGATATACCTATCTTTTCATATAAATGATGACTGCAAAAGCATACACATAAGGAATACGAGTTACGTCCCAAGTACAGCAAGTGCATGTCCTCTTCGCCAAATCAACGTGAGTGGTTCTATGTGATTGCACTTCGAATATATCACCTCTACATTGCTTAATCTCTAAAGTAGATACCTTTTCTATATGTTCTCTAACAATCTCCTCAGCTTTAGGACAAAGATAGCTTGTCCACTTATTAGCCATTATGCGTCTGTTGTTCATGCGAGTTATAATTTGTCTGCGGATATGCTCCACCAGTTGCAAGATACGAGACAATCGAGCATCACGTATCCAGCTGTTAAAGGATTCTTTAACATTAGAGGTTACATGATCATATCTATAAACATCAAGATAATAAAAAGTATGGTCAGCACCAAATATATATTAAGATTAACACGTAGCCGCAAAACTTAACCTTTAGTAGGGTTAACATAACCACATGAAAGTTAACATATATTGGTAAACGCTAACATATATCAGCGATAGTTAACCTACAGAAGGGAATATTCACATACAAGCTAGATAGTTAATATATATCAGCGATAGTTAACCTACAAAAGGGAAAAATCACTCAGAATGATTGAGTGCAGTATCTAATGCCAGGAAAGAATGCATTTGCCCAATGCTCTGGCGAGTAGTTAATTGCAATCTCATATGTAGCTGGAGACATCTCATATATATCCTTCATGTAGTCATTCCATTCCGCAACAATGTATCTATAGCAAGCTGATTGGAGCAAATTCCCAAAAACTTGTGTGTCCTTTGCCTTCATCCCCAAAGCCTTTAGCTTTGATCTAAAATTTTCAACCAGATGCAGAACACATCTTGAGTAAATTGCTTAAGGGAAATATTCTCTCACCGCTTCTCGAATCCCCTTGTCAGCATCAGAAATAATAACCAATTGATGTGGAGGGTTGTATGGGTCTGGCCTTTCATACAGCATGGACCACAGGCCTTGAAGGAACCATCTCCAATTATCAACATTCTCCTGGTCACATATGCAATATGCAAGTGAAAATATCCCTTGGTCTCTATCATATTCTATGGAGCTCAGGAGCATACCTTTGTACCTGTCTTTCAAAAAGGTCCTATAAAAAAATAATAGAGGTCTACACCCATTTAAGAAACCAACGATACAATCAGCATAACATATAAACAGTCTTCTGAACTTTCCTTCATTCTGGTTAATACAAATGTAGCTTCCTGGATTCGTTTCCTTCACCTTTTGCTCATACCTGTATTACAATGAGACCACATTTCAAATTCATATAATACAATGGAACATAAGGGAAATATATAAACAGATAACTGTAAAATTTACCATCTTAATTGATCGTAAGCCTCATAACTATCACCGTACATAGCCTTTTGCGCTCTTTCTTTGCCCCACCATATCTTACTATATTCAAGTCTCAATCCATATCGAGTGAGGAAGTCCTTTTGCACATCTTTTGGGTGGATTTCAGGTTGAACCTTTAAGACAGGTCACAATTGGGTTGCTATGAATCTGCGAGATGCTCGTGATTGGCCTAACAAGTTAGTATGTTGTCCGCAATTGTATTCATTCACAAACCTTTTGATTTTAACTCTTTTTTCATTTTTAACAGGAGATGCAAACATCATCCAAGGGCATCCATATGTCTCCTTATATCGACAAATAACTCGGATACGTTTAGATTCATTCTTTACAAATTCATAGTCAAACTTTTTTGTCATAGAATAGTATTGCAAAGCTAGTCTCAAATCATTTACAGTTTCAAATTGTTGGCCCTTTTCAGTTAATGATGTGTGCCATTATTCAGGAATGCTCAAAGTGTTATTGAGAATATCATCAGCTCTCATTACAATCACACCAGACGGGCAATAATTTTGGATTCTCTCTGAATTGGAAGCAGTTCCTCGAGGAGGAGGATGACAATATTCTTCATTCAAAGAGACATCATTGTACACAAATTAATAAACCAGTGAGATATCCTGTACATTATAATATAACATTGTCTTCTGATATTTTAAATTAACCATTTTCTATATAAATTAAAAAAGAGCAGTGGAAATTAACAGACAATGTATACTGATATTTTAAATTAACCATTTTCTATATAAATTAAAAAAGAGCAGTGGAAATTAACAGACAATGTATAGTTAACTCGTTACGACGAAAGTTAACATGATAATTAAAAAAGAGCAGTGGAAATTAACAGACAATGTATAGTTAACTCGTTACGACGAAAGTTAACATGATCACACAAAAGTTAACATATTCACGTGAAAGATAACATATCTCGTCAAAACTTAACATGAAAGATGAAGAGTTAAACTATAACCATCAAATATGACAACTATGTTTTTCGACTGCGCATCAAAACCTAAAATAACATTTTTTACATCACACAACCCCAGTTTTTACCAGAGTTCATTGTTTACATATAAATCAATAATAACTTTATGCTTTCTTTAAGAAGTAGGACACTCCATGTTATCAAAAACTTGCATTTGAATCTCCGTACAACCAGTGTAAATATTGTGATCCTACATGCACTTCAAAGAGGAAGAATATAGCATTAACGCCCAAGGACATCATGCACATTAAGTATTTGGTGTCCGTTGGGGGTTGTTGACAGTTATGTGGACAATTATGAGGTGAAATTGATAGGATTTAAAGTGCATAAGGGGTTTTGGAAAGATGAAAGGAAAAAACACTTAAATTGTTCCAACAAAACCTTAAAACGTGAAATGGCTATGCTCACATCACACAAAGCCCAATGTTATAAAGAGTTTATTAATTACTTACATTTCACTAATAACTTTCTGTTTTTTAGAACTGGAACACTCTATATTAACAACAGTTTGCATGTGAATCTTCGTACAACTAACATTTTGATTGTACTCCAACATGCACTTCAAGTCATCTTCATTATCAACTAAAAAACTCAGGTTGGGGTGCCTCTCAGATTTATATATCAAGGATAAAGCTTCTTCAGGTACATTCGGTCTTTCAGCCACATCAAATTTCAGTTCATAAAACCTCGTTGTCGAGCATCGCTTCAAGAATATGGCCTTCTCGCCTAAAGACATTATACAAATCAAGTCGTTGGTGGCCATTGGGGATGGTTGAGAGTTATGGAGACAGTTATAAGGGGTAATTGAGGGGATTTAAAGCTCATAAGGGTTGTTAAAAGTTGAAGGGAAAAAACTCTAACTTCATGAATGGGAGAGTGAGAGTTAAAATTAGACAATTTATTACCCATGATGGAGAAGCGGAGCAGTAATGGAGGGAACCCACCTTTTCCCCCCCGCTTTTCACCGTCTCCTCACCTTAACTACGATGAGAGAGATTAGAGATCAATTAATACCTTGTAGCTGATTTTCTGTGAGAGAGAAGACGACATTTACAGGAGTTTTGTCAAAATACGCAGTGTGTATGTATAAAGGAGGGTTAAAGGGTCTGGGCCACACAACAAACACCATTTTGGGGCTTAAGCCTAAGGGGATTAATTGGTGGGGCTAGGCCACTTCAAGGCCTCTATTTTGGGGCATAGACACAATTTCCCTTCTTTTTATTCTTAGGGCTGTTTGTTTGCCTAAAAAAAGAGGAAAATTAAAGAATATGAAACCTATTTCTAAGAAAAATTATTTTGATATTGTTTGGTTAGCTAAAAAAAGAAGGAAATCAAAGAATGTGAGATGAGATGAGATGAGTTGTCATATTATTATTGGATGATGTGGGTGATTTTTTAAGAAAACTTGTTTTGAGGTTGTTTGGTTGGCTAAAAAAATAAGGAAATGAATTATAAGAAACTTATTTCCTGTAATATGTTCTTTTCTTATGTTTGGTTCATTCTTAAAAATAAGAAAACAGATGAGAGGAGTTGAGTTGCCATTATATTATTGGATGATGTGACCCACACTTAAGGAAATCAATTTCCTTGGTTTTTTAAGGAAATGGATGGAAATGAAATGTTAATGAGATGAGATGAGTTGTCACCATATTATTAGATGATGTGGATGATTTTTAAAGATGAGATGAGATGGAGATGAGATAAGTTGGATGATATTGTAAAACCCCAAAAATTTGAATATTTTATGATAAATATGTCATATGGTGAAGAATAATATATTTTGATGTTTGTATATGATAAAAATTTATTTGAGATCAATTCAATATATATTTGTGAATATATATATGTGCAAATGTGCAAAACACGTACAAAGGCCAAAAGAGAAATCTGAGAATAATGACCAATTATGAGTTTCTATATTTTACGCACTGATGCAGTTAGAATCTTAGAAAGTGTAAAAGACCAAAATTATAGGTATCTTCATCAAATTTCTAACAAATCTTTAATCACCTCATTCTGAGGTCAGATACAAAAGTTACAGCCAAAATACCGAAGAATATGTTTCTAGTCAGACTGGTTTTTCCAGTTTTAGGTTTCGGGTTTTGGGCTGTAGTTTTTCGGGTTTGCTGTCATATATACACATGTTTATATACGAAAACACCTCTTTTCTCCTGTGTTCCAAACCCTAGCAGCTCCTCTCCTCCTCTCTCAAACCCTAGCCCTAAACTTGTGTTCTCGGGGGAGTTTCATAAGGCGAAAAGCAAGGAGAAGGTAGGATTTGTGGCGGCATCGAGGGATCATTCTCACACATTTTTAGGAGTTCATCAACACCCCTTAGGCGAGTTTTATCTCACCCAATCCTACACCCTTGTTTTTAAACGTTTTTAATGATGTTTTCATGTGATTTGTGAGCCTAACTTGCTAGATTATGTATAAAAGTTTGATCATATTATTGTATATTGCAAAGAGAACAAGTTTTCAGTAAATAAAGATCACCCATAAATTTCTTAATGCAGATCTAGATCTAAAAATATTTCTAACAAGAGTTTTAAATGAAATATCCTTGTTTCCATATGTTTCGACATGTTTATACGTATTCATGAATGATTTTGTTTTATCTAAAGTGTTTAGAACCTTTTTCCACATGTTTTAGAAATGCTAAATCATTTATAGAGGATTGGTAGTGTTCGAGATTTACATATGAAAGTTTTTTATATATCAAAACCCATAGAGTAGAAAACCTGCAGAAAGTTTTTTGCACCTGAGCGGTCGACCGCCGGGCACACAGCAGAAGCAGGAAGCTACTATTTTCCTATGCGATCAACTGTGACAGTCGACCACTGGGCGCACAGATGAGCAGAGACCTTCTGCTCACTGCGCGGTCGATCGCAGATAAACAACGGTCGACCGTGAGATCTGTTTGTGCATGTGCACGTTATTTGCGTGTAGTTATGGCTGGCAAAACACCTAGGTTATATGGGTTTGTTATACACTGAGATTAGTGTACATGAGTTGACTACTGTCATGAAATTAGATTTACTAATCGAGGAATAAGAATAAATGTTATATATATTGGTTCTGACATCATTTACATGTTGAAGTCCTCGTGTTGGACTATAAATTATTGAAGTCATCGTGTTAGACTATAAACTATTGAAGTCCTTATTTTGGACTATAATCTATTGAAGTCCTCGTGTTGGACTATAATCTATTGAAGTCCTCGTGTTGGACTATAAGCTATTAAAGTCCTCGTGTTGGACTATAATCCACTACAGCCCTCGTGTTGGATTTTAAGCTATTGTCGTTCATGTATTGGGTCTTTATCTATTACAGCCTGCGAGTCGGGCATATATTTTTGACTTATGCCAGGTTATTGATAGTATGATTGGAGATGGAGTTGTCTTTCATTATTGCTCCACACTGTAGCTTTTGGATTTGGTATATACAGGAGCTGTCTTTTATTATTGCTCCATATTGTAGCCTTTGGATTTGGTATTTAGGGATTTACAAATTTGAGACATATGGTATATACATGAGGGTTTCCTTGTTTGGATTATTTCGCTCGACGTACCATGCTCGTGTTGTAAATTTCTACATATCAAATCTCTATTTATTTTAGAGTAGATGATTGTTTATCTATATATATTAGCAGCTATTTTCTTATCCTTCTAGCCCTTCTCCCTGGGGTTGGTTGAGATGTTACTCGCTATAGCGCTTTGACGCTCGTTGTTTCCCCCTTTCAGGTAACGAGCCAGGTGCACAGAGAGCAGTAGGTTGATGGAGCTACTTTAGTAGTTATTTATCTTATTAGTAGTTATGTCAGAACTCCACAGTGGATGTGTTTATGAACATTTGAGTTATCATTTTAGTTTTGTAAAGGTGATGTGCCTTAATGTCATTTCATTTGAATTCCTATTGTGAGACAGTTGTATCAGTTCAGATGTTTTCTTCTCAGAGATTTATCCATTCATATTAGTGGTGATGATTTTTTTTTCAGAATATCTGTTGTTTAGTATTTCTTTTGTATATTCTCTCTTGCCTGTTTTGTACCTACACCTGTTATTGATTCTACTAGATAGATAGTAATTATAATGGTGAAACGTGTTAATGCACGATGTAGTGCATAACAGGTTTGACATTCTTAGTTTTATCTTGGACTGCAGCCTTGTTGAAACCAGGGGTGTCACAGATGTGACCCATTTCTTGTGTTTGGTTTATTTTTAGGAGATGATATGAGATGAGTTGTGGGATAAAAATAATATTTTATTAGATGCTGTGGTGAGTTTTAGGGATGGAAATGGATGAAAATAATATTTTATTGATTTCCATATACCCTTTATTTTCTTGATTTTTAGGAAATCAACCAAACAGCCCCTTTTAGAGCCTATCTTCTTCTTTTTTTTAATTTCCTTCATGCTATCATCATCTTTCTCTCTCTCTCTCTCTCTCTCTCTCATCCAAAGAAAATCTGCAAGGGTATTCAACACAAACAGAGACATTGAGATCCTCCATTGTGCCACTTCGCAACCTTGGAAAATAATCTAGGCTAGTGAAGAATTAGAAAACGGGACAAAATAGAAATTGATTTCTTTACCTTACATTCTGATAGATTAGGAAATTCTAAGAGGAAGGTTAGTTATGAAATTGGAAGAAAAATTTTATCTTGTCTTAGATATAATTGGAATTGTTATTACTCATAGCGTTGTACATATATTATGAGTGTGAATCAAGAGAAATACATTCAATAAAGAATAAGAAAATGACTCTTATCTATTGGCATTCTCTCAACAATAAGAGAATGACTGTCGACATCATCATGAGTTCAGGGCCAGCCCTGATATTCTTAATTTTTCATAGGGCCTTAATCAAGCTTTCAAATGAGGGGCCTCTATATACAATATTTTCATACACAAATTTTTTTATAAGATAGCAAAATATCTTTTATTAAAATGAGACAATAAGCACATAATCGTATTAATATTAAAATCAAAAAACTTCTTGATGCTTTATAAATAACATAATTCATACTACATTAAATGGGATCGCCTTGCATTTTGAGCTGCAAAATTATCAATTAAAATGTTCCAATCAAGCTTCTCCAATAAATTTTTTTCTATAGATATCATAGCCAATCCATTCAATCTCTCTTGTGACATTGTTGATCGTAGATAAGATTCAAAGGTTTTACATGGATGTCTCTTCTCTATATTGTGCTCCTTGTATTGTCATCTTTGATATATCTACTTATACCCTTACTTTTTATTTTGACGTCTACTAGAGCGATATTAATGTGATGGTGAAATATATTTATGCACAGTGTTGGATGCATGGCAGGTTTGACATCTTTATATTCACCTTGGACTGCAGCCTTGGTGAAAACAGGGGCATCACATAATAGCTAACCTCCTTATGTGTACATACCCCTAACATAGGAGATCAATTACCTAAGTCTAGGAGCAGGTTACTCAACCTGTCTATATGTAGAAAGAATTAATAAATAGAAACCTATCAATCATCAAACATTTAGCACCATTCATCTTGTAAAGATAGCTATAAAGTCATTCAAATTATCTACAAATATATTCATTAATTTATAGCAATGTGCTCAGTTATTTGAGTGGAAAAACACTCCATAATACAATGTAGGTATTTCATAGGACTACTCCCATAGTACTAAATAATTAAATATTCCTTTGAGTCACATTTCTTGTAATGATATTACAATTTCTCATCAAATTTTAAGTGTCGAGTCTCTTCAAACATAAATGGACACCTTCAAATTATCAATCAAATAATAATCCAAGTTTGATTGTCAACCAAACACTTATTTGAGCAGAAAAAGGATTAACACAAAGATCATCCAACATACCTAAAAGGGGTTGTGGAGAATAGGATAACTCCATTTTGCGTTTTAAATAATAACGAATCCTCATTTGATTAGTGTAGCTCCAACAATTATATCAAATTATATTAATATGATATGTTCAATTATGATTTATTTATCCTTAATTATTTAGATAATGGTATTTATAAACCAACATAATAAAAGCAAATCCAACAATAAGTGTTTTGAATAACTAACAACTCCTCATTATACATTTTGTAAAGAAGGTGTGACGCCCCTGGGTTCACACAAGGCTGCAGTCCAAGGTGAAACTAAGAATGTCAAACCTGCCATGCACCACACCGTGCAATAATATGTTTTACCATCACAATTCTATCACTCTAGTAGAGTCAATAATAGGTGTAGGTACAAAAGCAAGTAAAAGATACTACAAGAGATAACTAATGAAATGATAGAGATCAAAATAATATTTCATCATCCAACATACAAGAATACAAAGTCAATGTTTGAAATGAAATAAACTGGAGTTCTTAACAAATCTCAAATACAACAAGTCTGAGTAAAGGAAATAAGGCACACAGCCTTTACACATCTAGAATAAAGTCCTCAAATGTCTAAACAACGTCTATAGTGGAGCTCCAAAATAAAGCATAGCTAGAATAGATAGTCGAACACTAAAGTGTGTCGCCATCAACCTGCGACTCTCCGGGCTCCTGGCTCGTGACCTGAAAGGGGGGAGGGACAACGAGCGTCAAAGCGCTAGCGAGCAACATCACAACCAACCCCAAGGGAGAGGGCTCGTTGTATAAGAAAATACAGTTATCACAAAATATATATATATAAACAATTATCCTAAAATAAACAATGGGTCTTAGTACTTATGAAGTTTTAACACGGGCATAGGTACATCGAGCGAAATAATCCAAACAAGGAAACCCTCATGTATATACCTTATATCCCAAATTAAAAATCCATAAGTACCAAACCCGGAGTCTAATACGTGAACAGAAAATAAGTAAAAAGGAATACAACCCATCTCAGAACGTAAATGCAGTATCATGTACTGTCCTACATGATTACCATATCGTATTCTACATAGGTGTCATATCACACTCTACATATGTGTCATGTCATATTCTTCATAAGTGTTATGTCATAACTCATGTGAAATGTCGCATACCGGGTTAAGAAGGATGTCCAATACATGAATTAGATTTAGAGATTTTCCAACACATGAGAAGAATAGGTAACTGTCCAACACGAGGACTGAAATGGATTATAGTACAACACGAGGACTTCTATGGATTATAGTCCAACACGAGGACTGTGCAACTGAGCAAGTATTACTGATGTACATGGTAAGATTTACTTATACAGATTTCATACTCAACTCGGCGTGTGGTTCTAAACTGGTATTTCAGGCCATGTATCATGCATAGATACTTAGTAAAACTGAGAACCAAAGTTAGAAAGTCGAGGCAAACACTCGAACGAGTGAAAAGTTCAACAAAAACAAACAGGGCAAAATAATCTGTGCGGTGGTCGACCGTAGAGCCCACTCCGGTCGATCGCTCGCAGGTCCGAGAAGTACTGGGCTCAAAAGCTGAGCGGCGGTCGACCGCTGTGGTCATGCCGGTCGACCGCTCAAAGTGCAGAAGCGATTCTGCTGGCAAAGACTCGCGACGGTCGACCGCTGATCGGACAGAACCCAGTCTGGCTTTTTGTCAGCTACGAAACTCATATAAAAATTGAGGTTTTCTATAACCAACTAATTTTAACAATTCAATTGTAATGTATGGCAGTAAATAACAAGTTTAAATAGTTAAAACCTCATTTCCAAAAATCCCAAACCTTAATCAACATAATTTTAAAAGTTCTTAAACAGTAGTAAATAAGTTTAAACTTCATAAAAACGTTTCAGATCAAGATCTCATTAATTAAACATCATTAATGAACTTTTTAAGACTGAAATATATGATTTTTGGCACCTCATGCATAAAGATCTACTTATCTACACAAAAACATGTTGGGGCTCAATAGAAAACCGATTTAAAACTCAAATCTAAAGCATAAAAGACGAAAAGGGTGAAGTTGGGCGAGATGTACTCGCCTACGCGGACGAAAAGAAGTCCTAGATCTGGAGGAAGATGTCCCTCTCGCGAAACCACCAAAAATCCGCTGAAAACTAACCTTCAAACTCCTCCAAATCACCAAAGAGTGAAGAACTATGGTTAGGGGAGAGAGAGGGCTAGGCGTCTGGATTTCTAGATGAAAAGGGGTCTTTGGGAAAATAAAATATAATACACTCAACGCCGCAAAACCTCGACCCGAAACCCGTTAAACCAAAACCCAGGAACTCTTGCCTGCTGGGGTGGGCGTCGACACCACGCCCCCAGGCGGTCGACCGCACAGTAGGAAATGAGTTTCCCTGAGTCAGCAACGAGGTGCGTCTATCCGCGCCACTGCGACCATCAGGAAACTTTGCCAGGTTGATCTGAGCACACCGTGATGCCCGATACTACTACTCAAAAGTATCTCACTAAAAACATGAGATTCCCGTAACACTGATAACACATTCTATATATATTAATATATATATATAAATATAAATATATATAGATATATAATATATATATAATGGGGAGAGTTCTAATAAAAACCCTAGAGACGTAAAAACCAAAGTCCTAACCCTACATCTATTCATCCAAATGTCAAGATTAGAAATGCAGAAGAAAATAAAATACAAATCAGTTGACCAACAAACCATGAATAAGGGGTAATCTAGGAAAATAGCATTAATGAAAACCGCTGTATAATATAATTACTAAAATACGGCGGACACTGTTTTCCGCGAAAAATCGATTCAGTCTACATTGTTGAATACAGTTTCATCTTCTCTCTACCCGAACAACTAAACCTTCACATCCGTCGATTTCCTCCTCACCTAGGGTTCTTCGGAACATCTCATTACAACAAAGAACGAAGAACAAAACAAGACCCGACGATTAGAAGATGAAAAAACAACTCAGCGAGCACCCAAAACCTCAGTCTTCAAGAAGGGGAAAACATTTCAAGCCTGGATAAAAATATATTTTTTTTTTTCAAAGTGAATATTTTCATAGATCAGTGAGTAAAGTTTCGCGAATTCGACATAATTAACTCTGCAGTTGTGGAATACTCGTTCGAGCATGATAAATTAGTCGACTGCGATGTTTCTATTAGGTTTGAAAATTCTTTTCATTTACTTTGATCTTGTCTAAAACGTCAAATTTTTTTTATATGTAAGATGTTCATTGCTGCTCTAAAGGAAGCCGTAAATATTGTGGTCTGGATTATGCACATATGCACTCATTGAATCACTCGATTCAGGAGTGGATCGAGATCACTGGTTAACATCCGATCATTGAGTCGAATCGCGATTCACGGTAAATCCCCAACTCGATCATTTGTACAGAATCACGATCCCATTGTAAATCACGATTCATTCGAGCTGGATCGAATT
>NC_033802.1:12577186-12648616 GCF_001876935.1 Asparagus officinalis
TGGTCTGTCTCGCGCAGTTTTGACCTGGAAATGCGTTTTCGACGGTTGTAAGCTGTTTTCTCAGGATTTATCTGTTCCAGAGGTCCTAACTGACTTGATATCATTCACAAACATGATTAGGCCATTATTAACTGAAGATAAGGCTAAATCACTCATTCTTATCTGAATATCCACATCCGAAGCCTATAAATACCGGCCTAGGGGCTCATTTCACAGGGGGGCGATTTATTATCAAGATGAGTGTTTGTGGAAAATTTTGTAGTAAGAAAATGATGAAAGAATTGCGTTTGATTTTATTCTCTCTAACTGCTTAGAAAAAAGAATGTTTACAAATCTCTCAACTCTCGGTTACAATTGGATTTCCTGATTACAAAAGAGAAGAGAATGATCTGGATTCTCCCCTTTGTTTAATTCTGGGTTCTTCACGATGGCGATGGAGTGCTTCCTTCGAATGCTTACGTCGAACTTGCTCTCCGTTGACGATCCGAAAATCTCAATTCACTGGAACAAATGACTTGTCTGGTTGATAATTCTTGACGAGTCTTGTGATTCAGAATAAGTAACAAACTCTAATAAGAAAAGAATTGTTTGAACCGAAAATAATTCGGTTAATAAGCCAAGTATCGAATGTCTGGAACTCTTCAATTTGTTGAAGATCGTTGCCTCTGGATTCTCTTCTCCAAATCCGATCCCTGGATCTCTATCTCCGAATCCCTGAACTCTGTTGAGTTTGTTGATATTTATAGGGAGATTAGGGGTGTAACTGCCCCCATAATCTGCGCCCAAATGAGGGTTTAGTCGCCTCATTAATCGGTTGTAACAACCCACGTAAACCACTCCTCAAATCGTGGGTGAGAAACGGTTTTCGAAACTGCATGGATCATATTTGAATGAGTCAGAACCTTGACTTGCGTTCTGGCATAGATTCTGTGCTTGAACGCAGTATCTGGAAGTGCGTTCTGTAGCGATTTGGAGCTGCGTTCTGTAGTGATTTAGAGCTGCGTTCTGCAGTGATTTGGAGCTGCGTTCTGCAGCGATTTGAAGCTGCGTTCTGCAGCGATTTGGAGCTGCGTTCCGCAGCTGATGGAGCTGCGTTGTGCAGCGATTTGAACTGCGTTCTGCAGCGGTTGGAGCTGCGTTCTGCCTTTATCTTTATATATGGATGACACCAATGATCATTCGAGAAGGTCTTATTCAGGCCATTTGTGACAATTAAGGCATCTCAGTAACGCTCTATCAACTGCGGGTCACGATCTCCACTAAGATATCTTTGCATGGCTTTAACCATGCACTTCTTAGCATATCGAATATTTGCCCACAGTTCTCTAGATCTTCCTGCTTTTCTAAAATCATTACACTGCTCATCAGCGCCTCTAATAGTTGCTAATATAATATTAGTTATGTTGTTATCGCAGCCATCAAGATCAATCATCTCGAATATGAGGATGTGTTGATAGCTGATGATGCAATGGTTGCGTTGCTTTGATTTTTGGAACGTAGCCACTTGTATTTTGACTGTAGGGGTAAATTCTACCTCTCGATTTGAAGAAACCGTTGACTTGTAATTTCTTCATGGTCCATAGGGGTATCCTTCGATTGTAGCTTTCTGTTGATAACAAGAAAGTCGTCTGATAGTAACTTTCATTGTTAGAGCTTGATGGGGATCAGCTATCCATTGTGATTTTTAGACAGCCAACAATGAGGAGGTGCTGTAGAACTCCAGAGCCAAGAGTCACGAATTTCAGCGAGGGTTAGCGAGATCCTGGCGAACTCCAGCATAAATAAGGAGCTATTCGAAGGATCTGAAGCCCGATCCCACCATTCCTTAAGATTAGACTTGGTCTTAATCTCGAGAAGAGTACTGATTTCGCTTGGTCAATCTCAGTGATTCAAATCAAATACTCACTCGGTGAAAGCGAAGCTCTGTCTAATTTTCTATCAATTGGATCCAGATCTAAGGCGGTCCATGGATATCAAAATCCCCGGCATAGACCAAGATCCCGCACAAGCTGAAGACCGATAAACGATCTCCCTGTGTTTGTTTGATAAAGTTGTAATTTTTTATTTCTTTCATTGTGTAAAGAGTCTTATAAAAAGACCAATCTTTTGATCTTATTGTAACGACCAAAATTATAATGTGTTATACAATGAAGAAAAAAAACTTTTAACACGAACAAACTGGCGATCACAGTGCGAGCCGACAGTCTTTCTGCGAAGGCTGATGTGTCACAACCTCGGATCTGCATCCCGGTTGAAGAAGTGGTCGAATACGAGTTCGACCAACGGAAATACGAGGAATATCTGTCGCCGTCCTCCTCCAGATCCTCCGCCTCTTGCAAGTGTAGGAAGATTAACGCCCCTGTTACTACGGTAGCCGCACATTGCAATGCCCCGCCAGCCTCCAACGAGACCGCATCTAAAGATCTGGACTCCTCAACCAAGGAGATAGTTGATGGTGGCGCGTCTACTTTAATGAAGAGAGCTCGCCAAAGGCAGCGTCAACGCCTCGCGCGCCAATTCGCCAAGGCTTTAGAGCCTGTAGACGGAATCTGTTATGAAGTGGATCTAAAATTTAAAGAGCATCAAATGCCCCAACAACAAGCAAACGCCCCATCCTCCAAATCATCAACAAGTGAATGGATCCAAGTCCAAAGGACCCGTTCAACTCTTGAGGAGCACATTCAGAAACGCTGTGCACTACGTGCACAAGCACGAATCCTTGTGCAAAAAGCCAAAAAATTCCAGAAGGAAGAAGTGGAAAAGAAGCCACCAAGACTGCACAAAGTATGGAGGCTAAAGTCTAAGACGGCGGATGAAAAGATCGAAAAACGCGGGTCACTTCAATTCGACCCTCCAAGGCGCGGGTCACTTCAATTCGACCCTCCAAGACGCGGGTCACTTTAATCCGACCCTCCATAGCACTGGTCACTTTAATCTGACCCTCCAAGCCACAGGTTACTCAAATCTGACACTACAAGCCACGGGTCACTCAAATCTGACCCTCCAAGCCGTAAGTCACTCAAGTCTGACCCGCGCCAGGACAAAGACAAAAGATGTTCTGCATGTGTTTCTCTGATTCCATCGAGTTCTGCACCTCCTGTGGAGCCTCGCAGTAGTGTGTACTTGTCTCGTTTCAAGATGAGGATGACGGATCGCCTAGGTCCTTTATATGAGGTTCGAAGTAAAGTCCCGATTAAAGAACGTTTGGGTCCGGTGACTGAACCCCGAGCAACTACTCGAGCTGAGGGTCGCACACGGAAAACTCTTGTAAGTGACCACCTCGAACCGCGAGTCATAGTCTAAGAGCTCATCAAGAGTTCACGCTTACAAATGCATGGCTCTAAACGCGTGACTCTTGAGAATGCCAACAAGATGGAAAATCCCCTGAAAGAAATGTATTCATCTGACGATGACAACGTTATACTTGGGAAGTCATGCCAACACATGATAGGTTGCTCCGGTCATCTGACCGACAAGTTGTACTATCGGGCTGGGGGTACGAACAAGTCTCGAAAGAGAGGTACCCGGGAGATGGACTCTTATTGTCCCTACACCAAGTTTATCAGGGCAGCATTATCAGCGTGTAGCTGCCCCAAGACCGCTCAGCAAATGGTCTCGATATTTAAGAGGATCTCCAATGGAGTGACTAAGTCCAAGCTAAAATGTTTCCGTAAGAAACAATCGGCCGTTCAAGGTGACGAACTTGCGGAAGTCATAATAAATATGGTTGATAAGGGAAAGTCGATTCGACCTTCTAGCTCTGACCCTCTTATATCACATTGTCTAACCCGGTTGCGATCGGGAACTATTAGACAAACAGATTATCGGAGAATACAAAGGGGATTATCCTCGGATGATAAAGCATCAGATGCCAACTCTGCAGTCGCTTCTGACAAAACGGTGTCCATCCCAGGACAATCCCACGAGGCATTCATAATCAACACCGAGCAAATAGCCAAAATTCTCGAGGATGCTCTAACCAAGCAGAAAGAGGCATTCAAGATTGAAATGGAAATGACTATGCTACGGATGAGAGAAGAGCATGACCAACAAATTCGGGCTCTGTCCAATCAGTTCGGTGAACCCAGCCGTCGCAACCTAGCTGACCAAGCAGGTAACGATTTAGATGTGGATGAACATCTTAATGCTGAGAACCCTCCCGTTGACTAGAACACTGGGGGTAGCCCTATTGAAGATAACAATACCGGGGGTGGTCCCGCCAATGATGACAACACTGGGGGGTGGCCTCGTTATTCCTCTCACAAATCGTCCGAAGTATGATACAGACGAGGATGAAAAGATGAAGGACCTCAAGAGAAAAGTCAACGCTCTGATGTCTGATCGAGAGGTAAAGAAGACCGGAATTCTATGTCTTTACCCGAGAGAGTGGGATTCGATCCCGTATCCGACGAAGTTCAACTTGATCAACTTCACGCCATTCGACGGGAAGGGTTCGTCCACTCAACATCTGCTCTACTTCAAATCCCACTTGGATATGATCTCCGGCAATGAAGCATTGATGGTTCAGTCATTCGTTAGCACCCTTCGCGGGCCCGCCTTCGATTGGTACCATCGTCTGAAGTCTGCAAGCATCAACAGCTGGGACGACCTGGAGAATCTGTTCCTCGCTTACTTCTTTGATGATGACGCCGATGTGTTAATCAGAACACTCTTCGATGAGAAACAAGAAGATGACGAGACGGTCGATGACTTCGTCAAGCGCTTCCGGAATAAGGCGATGAACTGCCGAGATCCGATCACAGAGGGCTTCATCCTCCAAACCTGTCACAACAACCTCTCTTTGGACGTATTGGAAGTTATGAGAGTAGCACCGTCAAACAACTGGAAAGAGTTGAAGGTGCGCGGAGAACAGGTCGAACGCTTCCTCAGATGGAAGAAAGCTGAAAGAAGCCAACCGACGGCTAACCCTCTGAAATCAAATTTTACCTCCCATGGTAAAGGAAAAACACCTGCAGCAGCTGTTAATGCTAATCAGACGTCACAACAGTAACCCTGAAGACAGCAGAAGACTTTGGATTCGAGACTCTAAAAAGAGTACTCCTTCAAGGACGAAGATATTCCATTCATTTTCGAGTCCCTCCTTAAAAATGACAAGATCAAGCTACCACCTATCGTAGATCAGGAGGAAGCTGATAATGCTGTGGATCCGAAGTACTGTGCATACTACAGGAGGATCCTTCATCCTACAAAGGCTTGCTTCACTCTCAAGAATAGCATCCAAACCTTGGTTGAAGCCGGCGTCATAACGCTCAATTAAGTCAAATGAAGACTCCGAAGAGTATACGAGTATAAACTGCTTCTCAATACTCCAATAGGTATATGAGTCTAAACTGTTTCCTACCTTTGACGGGAAGTTCCTAGAGAATTTTTATACGTAATATTCTTAAGGATAATCCGGTCATGTAACTGAGTACAATGTCAGACCAAGATCCGCAAAGGAAGCTGGGGGTGGATGATTCATGTAACGGGAAGTTCCTGGAAGAATGCTACATGTAATTTTCTTAGGGATAACCCGATCATTATGAACAAAGTGATAAACACTAAACCCCCACTGTGATTTTCGAACACTCTTTTGCTGAGACGAGATTCGATCACTTCGTTGGATCAATCTTCCCTCACAAAACTCCCATTGGTGTTTGATGACTCACAGTCTTCCAGCACAAAATCCCCTGTCGATCAGACTAATTGACGGTGGGACCATCAAAATTCCTTTCGGTAGAATCCACTCAAACTTTTGATGTGTCTATGCACTTAACATCCCCATAGTTAAAGTCCGGACATAGTACTTAGAATTTTAATATCCTGATCATTGACAATTATCAAACCCCTCTGTGTTAAGTATTTGTCACTTAACACCAGGAACCCCCTCTGAGTGATTTGTATAAGTCAACACTCCCACTGTGATTTGTACTCCCACTCTCACTGTCTACCTGGTCAAACCTTCCTACAGTTAGGACCACAACCAAAATCTTCTCTCGATTCCTCTAATGAACGAGAGGTCCAAAAATCGAGCGATCAAACCTTCCTACAGTTAGGATCGTCTCAAACCTCCCACTCGGTCAAACCTTCCTACAGTTAGGGCCAAAACCAAAATCCCCTCTCGATTCCTCCAATAAACGAGAGGTCCACTTTCAAATCGAATGATCAAACATTCTTACAGTTAGGATCACCTCAAACTCCCGCTTGGTAAAACCTTCCTACAGTTAGGGTTAAAACCACAATTCACCCTCGATAAGTTCGGTAATCAAACCTTCCGATAGTTAGGCTTATCCGAATTTTTTGATTCTTGGAGTAGAGATCCCACTCTTAGTTTTGCCTTCCTGGATTCTCGAAGTGGAGACCCCACTTTGAGTTTCCTTTGGCAACTGGAGATAGAATATAAAATTCTTCCTCTTCGGTTTTGAGAGATAGAATATAAAATTCTTTCTCTCCCATTTCGGGTTCGTCTTTGTTCCAAGAGAAGACACCATCCTTCAACTCCATAATCTATGCCTTTCACGCACGGGGAATTTTATCTTGAAGCCTAAGTAAGGATAAGTCAACGCCTAACACGCGTTGCCGGTTTTGTCTTTCACCGATTGAAAAAGACACCAGAATAACAGTCTGGGGTATTTTATCATGAAGCCTAAGTAGAGATAAGTCAGTGCTTAACCTGTGACGCCCCTGGGTTCACACAATGCTACAGTCCAAGGTGAAACCAGAGATGTCAAACCTGCCATGCACCCACACTGTGCATAAACATGTTTCACTAATCACAGTAATATTCTCTAGTAGAACCAAATAGAAGTGTAAGTACAAACAGGAAAAATAAAGGGAATAAATATAATAGACATGATATAGAAGAGATATCTTATAAATAAAAAGAATCATGTCTCAACTATAATATATCTGATATCTGAATAATAAAAATGTCTCAACATGCATGTCTCAACTATAATATATCTGATATCTGAATAATAAAAATGTCTCAACATGAATCAACTAAAAATCACACTAAGGCACACTGCCTTTATAATATGAATATGAAACTCTAATGTCTGGATAAAACTCAAAACTACAGTGGAGTCTCTACTAGTAAAAATACGCGACGGCGACTATGCCAGAACTCTGTCACCTTACGGCTCTCCGAAACTCCGAACTACCTGAAAAGTAATTTAAAAGGAAAAAAATAACAAGAGCGTCAGAGCGCTACAACAAGACTACCTCCATCCGCCCCTAGGGAAAGGGCTACTAGGTGGAGTGAAGGCTCTATCTATTAAACATAGTTTACCTAGATTCATTTTCCCCGTATCTAAGTAGGATTAACATTTAGAAACCTACAACACGAGACGTAGTACGTCGAGTGAAATAATCCAAACAATGAAACTCTCATGTATATACCATAAGTCTCAAATTGTAGATATCTAAACATTAATACCGAACTAAGAAAAGACAATCTAATGAAACCAATAATTAGAAATCCATAACACGGTCGAGCGAAATAATTCAAACAAGGAAACCCTCATGTATATACTATAAGTCTCAAATTGTGAATCTCTAATCATTGATCCCAACTAAGAAGTAAAGAAGACAGTAAAAGAAATAAGATATCAACACATCGTATTTATAATATCTTCCACAATCACTGGAGAGATAGAATAAAATACCAACACATAATTTTGTATACTTTCAAAAGTAACGTATCTCAGTTATATAGTTCACTGATAGTTCATATTTATAATCGGCATCTGTCATACTTAGGCTATCAAGTAATTGTCTCAGTGCGACGGACTACCCTATAGGTATCCTGAACTGTGTACACGGCTCATTAGTCTCATCGCGATCTCAGTGCATAACATAAGTGCGGGACGGACTACCAAATAGGCATCCTAGAAATACGGCTCATGAGCCTCATCGCACCCTAGTGCAGGACGGACAGCTAGATCAAGCCTCCTAAAATCCGACTCAATGGCCTGTACATGTCGAATATCGACGCACTACCTCATGTAGTACTGAACTGAGCTCATCAACGATATCCACCTCATATAAATCTTTGTACCTCTGGCATGTCGATGCACTATCCCATATAATACTAAGCTATGCTCATCAATGATAGTTACCTCATGTATAAACCGTGTATATCTGGTGTGTCGACGCACTATCCCATATAGTACTAAGCTGTGCTCATCAACGACATCCACCATGTATAAGAACTATATCTAATTCAAATATGATCAAATCAAAATTTATCATAATCCTCTTGGGATTCTTAAATATATAACATAACATATTCATGACTATATGTATAACATCAAGCGGCTCAAAACTCCGCGAACGCACCTCAAAACGGCGTAACACAGCTCCACAAAACGAGCAGGAAAAACAGACGTGATATCTGTTAGTAAAATAATCATATCTTTCTCTAGAAAAACTATTTTTATAAATGGTTTTCTGTTTTGAAAACTAGATTCACACATCTTTCAAATGACATAAGTTTGGTTCAGTTTGGAGTTTATTTGTTATCCCAAATCTCTAGTTAAACATTATATATGTGTAGCCGTTTTTCTACAGGACATGTTGTTAGTAAAAAGATCATATCTTTCTCTATACAAATGATTTTTAAGATTAGTCTTCTGTTTTAGAAAATAGATACATATATCTTTCATTTGGCACTAGTTTGGTTAAATTTAGAGTTTATGTTCTATTTTGAAATCTCAGTTAAATATGATATAATTGCTACAGTTTTCTGCAGAAAATATTTATTTAGTACATCTCTTAAATTTCTTATATATAAATAAAATTATGAAAAACCCTAATGATCATGATCATGATACTATCATAAACAGCAAGAAAAAATTTACTAATATAACATTAGTTTATATTTTAACATCAAAAATTTAACTTTTATCACATCATGTTAAGATTCAAGCATGAAAACACCAAAAATTTAACTTTTATCACATCATGTTAAGATTCAAGCATGAAAACACATATTCAACATCATATTAACCATCTAACTAGTTATTTAACTATGGTGTTAAGATTCAAGCATGAAAACACATATTCAACATCATATTAACCATCTAACTAGTTATTTAACTATGGGAAAGGGTTTGGATGAAGATAATCTTGCCTTAGATATCGTTCTAAACCTCTAAAATAACCAGTAACCAAAAAGAAGTGCAACCAAGCCATTTTCACCTTGCTACACGTTGATAATCTCGCCCTCGTGTCGATATTTGCTTCACAAAGCTCTCAAAATTCTCAACCCCTTGCTACACGTTGATAATCTCGCCCTCGTGTCGATATTTGCTTCACAAAGCTCTCAAAATTCTCAACTTTAGGGCTAGGGATTCATGCTTCACAAAGCTCTCAAAATTCTCAACTTTAGGGCTAGGGATTCAGAGAGAGGAAGAGGGGCTGCTAGAGTTTGAAACTCTGATGTAAGGATATTAATTTTTATGAAAACACATGTTTATATATATGCAAACCCGAACTAAACCCGTTTGACCCGAACCAGGAATCCTAATCTGACTAGGAAAATAACCTTCTGTATTTTGGCCATAACTTTCACGTATGATCTCAGAATGAGGTGATCTAAGATTTGTTGGAAAGATATAATATGATATAACATGATGTGATAAAAGTTAAATTTTTATGATGTCAAATCAATTGATATAACATTTATGTATCGAATTGATCTCAAATCAATTCCTAGCATACTTAAATATCAATAAACATTATTTATCATGATATAACATTTTTATTATTATATTTTACAATCATTCAAAATTACAGGGTTTTACATAACCCGTGCTGCTGGGCGGTTCGTTCCCGTGAAAACGACCGAGTCTATGTATTCAGCGTCGTAGCAATAAAAATCCATGTCTTTTATGCATGGGGAATTTTATCCCTAAGTCTAAGTAGGGATAAGTCAACTCCTAATACGCGTTGTCGGTTTAGTCTTTCACCGATTGAAAAAGACACCAGAATACCAGTTTAGGATATTTTATCCCGAAGCCTAAGTAGGGATAAGTCAGCGTTTAACCCGTGCTGCTGCATGGTTCGTTCCCGTGAAAATGACCGAGTCTATGTATTCAGCATCGTAGCAATAAAAATCCATGCCTTTTATGCATAGGGAATTTTATCCCGAAGCTTGAGTATGGATAGGTCAACACCTAACACATGTTTCCGGTTTAGTCTTTCACCGATTAAAAAAACACCAGAATATCAGTCTGGGGTATTTTATCCTGAAGCCTAAGTAGAGATAAGTCAGCGCTTAACTTACGTTGCTGGGTGGTTCGTTCCCGTAAAAACGACCGAGTCTACGTATTCAGCATTGTAGCAACAAAAATTCATGCCTTTTATACATGGGAAATTTTATCCCGAATCCTGAGCAGGGATAAGTCAATGCCTAACACATGTTGCTGGTTTAGTCTTTCACTAATTGAAAAAGACACCAGAATACCACTCTGGGGTATTTTATCCCAAAGCCTAAGTAGGGATAAGTCAGCGCTTAACCCGTGCTGCTGGGTGGTTCGTTCCCGTGAAAATGACCGAGTCTACATATTCAGCATCGTAGCAGTAAAAATCCATGTCTTTTATGTATGGGGAATTTTATCCCGAAGCCTGAGTAGGGATAAGTTAACGCCTAACATATGTTGCCGGTTTAGTCTTTCGCCGATTACAAAAGACACCAGAATTCCAGTCTGGGGAATTTTATCCCGAAGCCTAAGTAGGGATATATTAGCGCCTAACACGCGTTGCCAGGTAGTCTATTCCCGTGAGAAGGACAAAATCTACGTATTTAATATCGTAGCACTAAGAGAGTTAACTCTCTTAGCATAACGTCACATGCGGAACGGACTTAAATAATCCGTATGCAAGCCCGATTCAAACAGTAATCTGTAAAGGTACATCAAATCCGTTAAAGACTAAGGATTTGCCAAAAATCCTAAGTCTATATCTGATACACGTTGCTGTTTAGTCTTTTCACAAGAGAAAGACGAAGTCTACATATTCAATATCGTTGCACTAAAAGAGTTAACTCTTTTAGCACAACGTTATATGCAGAACGGATTTAAACAATCTGCATGCTAGCCCGACTCAAACAGTAGTCGGTAAAGGCTCGTCAAACCCGTTGATGGCTGAGAATTTGCCAAAAATTCTATAAATACAAGTTATTGACGCATCAGCTTTATTAGTTGGTCTCATGACTTGAGCATCCAATGGCTTCGGGATAAGATCCATATTTGCAGATGAATCAGCTTTAATAGTTGGTCCTGTAGCCCCAACATTTGGGACCGTTACGATCCAATGTCTTAAGAGCTTAAACTGTGTAGACTCCAGCAAACGTACAAGTATAAACTATGTTAACACCGATCGATATAAAACCCTAAGGTCAATACCGGTCAACGCGTAGCCCAAGGTTAATGCCGATCAACGCGTTGTGATGCAGCTAATTAGTTTAAAGTCAACTCAATGACACGAGCCAAAATCAACTTATCAATTTCGATTCAAGACTTTGACAACGGTCAGACGATAAACGCAGCACCGGAAAAATTTTAGCTATTCGACAAAATACTGAATAGAGTGAAAAGTGGAGAAGTTAAGAACTGAAGCCAATTATAGGACCTTTGACACCGATTGAAGGTGGGGGGTCTATCACATCCAAAGCATTTCAAACTTATCTATAAAAGAACAAGGCTGAAAAACTTTGGAGGGGGTATCTGTAGGCATCTAAAATGGCCTACAAGGTCCCGCATGTAGCTCGAAATGAAGAGTGGACGCGTCAAGAAAGATTATCCAATTGGCCGCTGCGCACATCAGTCAACGCGCGCACATCAGTTAATGTGCGCACGTCAGTCAGTTCGTGCGCGTCGGTCAACACGCACATGTCAATCAGCTCACGCATGTCGGTCAACACGCGCATGTCATCCTACTAAAAATATGTGACAACGACTATACTGAAAGTCTGTCATCCTACGACTCTCCAGAACTTTGAGCTGCTGCATGAAAGGAATTGGAAAATAAAAAGAGAAACAACAAGAGTGTCAGAGCACTACAGCAAGATCATCTTCATCCGCTCCTAGGAGAATGGTTGCTAGATGTGATATAGGCTCTATCTATTAAGTATAGACTACCTAGATCATTTACCATGTATCTAAAAGGAATTAATATATAGAAACCTACAACACGAGACATAGTACGTCGAGCGAAATAATCCAAATAAGGAAACTCTCATGTATATACCATATGTCTCAAATTGTAAATAACTAAATATCAATATCTAACTAAGAATAAACAATCTAAATGCAATTAATAATTAGAAACTCACAATACGAAAATGGTACGTCGAGCGAAATAGTCCAAATAAGGAAACCCTCATGTATATATCATATGTCTCAAATTGTGAATCGCTAATTATCAATTCCAAACTAGGAATAAAGGAAAGCAATACAAGGAGAGACATAGTACGTCGAGCGAAATAATCCAAATAAGGAAACTCTCATGTATATACCATATGTCTCAAATTGTAAATAACTAAATATCAATATCTAACTAAGAATAAACAATCTAAATGCAATTAATAATTAGAAACTCACAATACGAAAATGGTACGTCGAGCGAAATAGTCCAAATAAGGAAACCCTCATGTATATATCATATGTCTCAAATTGTGAATCGCTAATTATCAATTCCAAACTAGGAATAAAGGAAAGCAATACAAGGAAGTAAAGTCATCACAAATATCGGACCAAAAATATGTTCCACTATCCTTTGGAAGATAATGTAAACAACTGTATATAATCCCGCGTACTTACAAGAGTAAAGTACCTCGGTCATATATAACTCAGTGATAAGCCATGTTCATAATGGCGTCCACCAAGACTCAAGATATCAGATAATTATCACAATGCAAATCTTTGTAAAGTTTATAATTCATCGCATTATCATGTGGGACGAACTACCAAATCAGCATCCTAAAAGTATACACGGCTCATTAGTCTCATCATATCAACGAGACGGACTACCAAATCAGGCATCCTAGGTATACGGCTCATAAGCCTTATCGCATCTACGTGCGGAACAGACTACTAGATGAAGCATCCTAAAACCCGAATTAATAGCATGTACTAATAGTATATCGACGCACTATCCCAAATAGTACTGAGTGGTGCTCATCAACGATATCCATACATGTATATAATATTTAAATAACGCATACCTCTCGTGTAATCAAAACAATAAATGTATTAATCCTCTTCGAGATACCCATGTGTGTGCTACGACACTATACGTGTATACTTATGATTGTACATGTATCATCGTACGCCTTGAACCCCACATTCAAAAACAAAAGGTGTAAAAACAACACTTCAAGCAAAAGAGAGCACAGGTCGGTCGATCGCCCTTAGGGCATCGGTTGACCGAAAGCAACCGTGCACACAATGTGCACGCTCAGGGCCTCACTGGTCGACCGTCTAGTCTTGGTCAGTCGACTGGCCAGAGAGAAAAACACAAGTTCAGGTTTCTGATATTTTGTATTTTATAACCTTATTTAAAAACTTATTTTTATCAACATGAGGTATATAACAAGATTAAATCTTTCATAATTACTTAACAGGAATTAACTCATCATGATATAAACACTTGAATTAAACTAATTAGGGTTTAATATCCTAATTAATCAAAATTTCTCAAATAACCTAATTTATAAATATGGTTAAGTAAACATGATAAATTCTAAACATTAAATAGAGATAAATTCGTTTAAACATGCTCACATCACTTAGGTATCATCAACCTGTGGTTTAGACCTCTTTAATTAGCAAGAAAACTCAAATAATTATTAAACTATGGTTTAAACATGATTTAAGCATGATTAATAACTTTAAAAATAAAATTAAATACTACTCTAATGATCATGATCATTAAGCTAATATAAGCAGCAACTAAAACTACAGATTTTCACATTGGTTTAAAGATTAACATCATAAACTAAGATTTCAAAACATCGGATTAAGTTTAAACATGAGATTCATCAATTAAACATATTAAATCTTAAATTAACTATAGATAAAGGTTTGGAGGAATATAATCTTGCCTCAAATGCCGTGTTGAACTCCTAAACATATGCGTGCAAGATCCCTCTTTACCAAAGTCGTAAAATCTCGCATTCCTCTCGACAAACGCCTCAAGAACTCTCCCAATTCTCACAAATTATGATAAGGGTTTGAGAGAGAAGAAGAGGAGCTGCAGGATTTGGAATACTAATAAAAAAATTATGTATAAACATGTATATATATAACTGCAAACCCAAATCAAAATAGCCCAAACTCGAAACAGGAAACCTTGTTAGACTGGGAAAATAGTCTTTGGTATTTTGGCTGTAACTTTCACATAAAATCTCAGAATAAGATGATTTAAGATGCGTTTGAAAATATATTTATGATACCTACAACTTTTGTTTTTTAAAATTTTCCAGATTCGAACTGTATTAGTGTATAATGCAAATATACTCTTACTGGTCATTTTTTCAGATTTTTTTTCGTGCATGTTTAACCTTTGTATACTCTCATATATACTCTTAATTGATCTCAAATCAATTGTTACCATAATCATTCATCCATAAATGATATTCATCATAATTAGAGCTCATTTATCAATATAATTCATACTATTTTCTAAAATTCACGGGGTTTTACATTTGTGCATTCTTTTGTAGTTACTTTTAGTTCTCAGGTTTTTCATTACATATAATTAGTAAGCATTCACCAAAGTAATTTGATTATTTTGATTTCAACACTCACTTGAACATACTCTGAAGAGCAAAAACTCTTTAATCAAGATAAGGTGAGGGATTTTATTATCCTTTTTTAGCTCACAAATCACTAGTTCCTAACTACACAAACTCAAGCCTTCTAAAACTCATTAGTTGTTGGCCCCTAAGAATTCAAACTCGTTAAAGAGCAAGAAATTTTTAAGTGAACCGATTTAAGTTTATTTGACTCCGTTGATATCTAAAGCAATTTTTAGGGGTTGCATAAAGCACTCTACAAGGAAAGAGTTACTTAGTTGTTTATTGACCTCCCTATAATATTATTCTTACCTTGCTAATTGACCAAGTAAGCTTTAATCTTTTCATTCAAGAAGTTTTTAGTTTGGAGCTAGTTTAGTTGAGTTAGGCTTAATCCTAGAATTCAGGGTGTTTCTTTCAAGTGGTTGATCTTGATTTGTTTAGTTAGGTTTTTTTTCTTTGATTATTTTCTCCCTAATCTTTTATGTCTTTTAGTTTTTTTATCTTTTTATAAAAAATAAAAAGTAAAAACTTAACATTTGTTTTACTTGATTAGGCCTTTTCTTAAATATTTTTGAGATATAAAAAGTAAAAAAAATCAAAATAATTTCATTTGATATATGTAAGTTTGGATTAGGCTAATACTCATCGCTTAATCCGTGATGAAACCATTTTTTAATGTAAAAGAAATGACAAATTCAAATGCACCTGTTGTTCAGGATATGTGTTATCCTATTAGGAATGCAATTCCATCTTGCATTATACTTCCCAAAGTTAACAGTGTTAATTATGAGCTTAGACCTTATTTCATCAACATGTTTCAAAAAAATTTATGAAATGAATTCAAAGATGCATACATTTTTTATATCTGAATTTGAGGAAATGTGTTGCATGATTAAGATGAGAGAGTTATCTGAGACGTAGCTTAGATTTATCCCCTTTGATCTTAAGAATAAAGCCAAAAATTGGGTATATAGATAACCCATAAATTTTATCTCAACTTAGGACAAATTTGTCACTATTTTTCTAAAAAAATTTATAATTCACAAAACGGGAAAACTTAGAAATGATGTCCAATCTTATAAAATAATTCCAAGGAAGCTATTTTGAAAGTATTTTAATAGGTTTAAGGATCTCCTCATCTAATGTCCTCATCATAGTCTAGAAAAGTAACAAATATGCCAAACCATCTATGAATAATTAGATTACTTTTTAAAGACATTCTTAAAATCTATGTGCCAAGAGGATTTCATAAATAAAAATCTAATGAAGTTTGAACATTTTTAGAAATTTTATTTAAAAAAATATGTAGTAGGAACACTAAGATGAAAGAGTATCATTAGTTCCCCCCCAACTAAATCTAGTGGTCTTCCCTTATACTCGAACATGGCCTCTAAAGCTAAAATAGCTACAATCTTGCGTTGCTCAGAAGCTAGAAACTAAAGAATGAGCTCCAGCTCAAATCAACCAAGTTTTCTTCCCCATGATATCATAATTATTTATCTCCAGCGTGATGAAAGAGTTTCATTAGCTCTCTCAACAAAATCTAGTGGTCTTTCTTTATACTCGAACATAGCCTCTAAAACTAAGATGGCTACAATCATGCATTGCTTAGAAGCCTAGAAACTAAAGAATGAGTTCCAGCTCAAATTAACAAAGTTTCTTCCCCAGGATATCATAACTATTTATCTCCAGCCTATGTTTTAGAGGAATGATCTCTCTTAGGAAATAATCAACTATTAGGTCAAGTGAATAATGCATTCTAGTGTCCTAGGAATGATCTGCTTTCTCCGACTTGTAATCCGGGTTAGAGTAATCATCTAAATTTTGTATGAAATCAGGAAAACTTCTCCAGAAATTAAAATTTTATACCCACTTCAACCCAAAATTTCCTAGAGAAAACACAGATCCTTTTAACACATTGAAAATTGTTCACAACCCAATCATGTATACTAGAATCACTCTCTTCAAAATCTACCTGTAAATCCTATCCCACTGAGTTCTAATCACGAAAAAAATTTTAGTGTCTTAGAAAAGAGCTTAGAAGTCATGATTAAAGTATCTACACAGACCACCAACATGTTGACTTAATCACACTACACTATAAATTCCTTTGTACAGACAACTGGCCAAATGCTCAGTTCTAATACTTAAGCCATAGCTAGATTAGAAACTCAACTTGGTCAACTATCTAGTATCATGAAGAAAAGAGAGAAAGAAAACTTTTTTGATTTAACCTGTTACAAATCCTAAGGACACTAGATCATGTTCAAACCACCTGGCTCAAGTGAATGTAGTTCATACCTTACAGCTAGGGAAACAGATAGGTAATCAAGTTAGAATACCTCGAAATCAAACCATTTCTTCTTCTTCTCTTATTCAAAATATTGAGCCAGAACAAACTCTCTCTCATTGTGATAAATCACCCCCTTCCGATGAAAGAACTTGAAATTGAATTTGAGCTTAACTTAGACATGTTTAAGCTCATTGCTCATTTTCTAGGTAGAATCAGACCCAAAAAACTCTCTCTAAGTCGAGAAAATTTTCAAAGCTTTCAAGTAGGTCAAAGTCAACATTCCTTTCTTAAATGCAACCGAAAAAAATCTCCTCTTACACAAATTTTTAGAAGGATATGTGCACTAAAAAAGTCTTTTTAGCTGCTAACCTCTGTGATATGCTTTCAAAGTTCATGCCCCTAATATATAAATACCGTAGTTATTCTATTATTTCATGTGTCATAGAAAATGCCTTCATTGATAAAGGCACTTCTAGACTAAGGAGCTAGTGTAAAATCCTCTTTTGCATTTAGTCTATCAACAGCTAAGGTGGGTGAATTGAAACTAACAAAATGTACTGTCTAGTTAGCTGAAAGAGCCGTGAAAATATTCAATGGAGAAATAGAGGATATTCTAATCAAGGTTAGGGAGTTCACCTTTCTTGTATTTTATCGTCTTGGAAACGCAACCCATTTTAAATCCTAAAGGTCATATAGTTGTCATTCTAGGAAGACCATTATTAGTAACATTCTACATTATGATTAATGGTAGAACTGATCAAATAAAGTTGTTATTTAAAAATGTAACTGTTGATCTTAATATTTTTAATCTAGAGAACTAATTGACTGACCCATCAGATTAATCCCTAGAAATAAACTATATTTAGAAAGATGGACCAATTAGTTCATCAAGTCTCAATCATGAATCCTAGTCTGGAGGAGAATTTTAGTGTTATGATTAAGTTCTTTGAGTTAGAACAATGTTTTGATCTTTGATCCAGCTCTGAACCTAACATTCCATTGGTGACAATGTGTGTCAATGACATACGCAATGATTTTAGTTGGACCGATTACTCCTTATCAACCTATAATAAAATGTTGCAACAATTATCAAAAGCCTCAGAAAGTATAGAGCTCAAGCATATGATAAAGTTTATTAGTTTACACTTCTTTAAAAATCTGAGAGAGAGTTTTTAGCAATAAGGTAGAAATAGATGCAGAACTTGAGCTATTCATTTTAAAACTTTTATTCTATATCTTTACTCTTTATCTCATAACAATAAGAATAATAAAATAATTATTCTTCTCTTGTTCAAGAGATTCTTGTTCTCTTGAAAAAATTAAAAAAAGAAAAAAAGAGAAGAAGAAAAAGAGAAAAAGAAAATAAGTTGACTACATCCTACTTATACCAAAGATAAATACAAATTTTGATCATTTTATCATTATTCTACGTCGACCGATGATATGCAAGTACTCTATTTCCCATCCACTTTACTTTGTGCATCATATAGTATGCATTGAGGACAATGCAAAATCTAGGTATGGGGTTGGGGACTAGTCAATTTTCTTTCTTTTATTTTGACATTTCTTTTCTTTTTTTATCCTTTCATTTCTTCTTTCTTTTACCCTTTCTTGTTTTTCCCTAAAAAAGTTATCACTTGCTAACTTGATAAATTTAATTAATAGTTAATTTACTTAATAAATTTTTGAACTTGTTTTATTTAGTTAGTTTTAACTCAAGTTAGCCCTTTTATGATACTCCTACATAAATTTTTAAGAGTTGATTTTCAAAATAGTATACTCTATCCTAGTTCTAAATTAGGAATTTATTGGAAATAATGAAAATTTTTCATGTTTAATAAAGAGTGTATAAGAAGTTCTCATTTAGACATTCTTTTAAATTCAAAGTTCAACTCTTCTAATGCCATAGCTATGTCACATTGCATATAGAAAGATTCACTTTCGGCCTCGGATATTACCTCTTGTTCATTTGCCATGAAACAAACATTTGGGTCATGAAGAGCAAATTTGGCTCCTTCTTCATCACTATCCGAGTCACTTGGTTCGGATTCTTCCCATCCGGCATACATAGCCTTCTTCTTCTTGTACTTCATGTACTTTTCTTTGAGCTTGGGGCAATCCTTAGCGATGTGACCCGGTTCATTGCATTCAAAACATTTAACTACACGAGATGAAAACTTGTTGTTAGATCGGGGATTAAATTTTTTGTTCATTTTGATAAGTCTAGAGATTCTTCTAGAGAGATGAGCCACTTCTCTAGAAAAATCGACTTCACTATCCGATGACGAAGATGAGTTGTCACTAGCTCCTTTGAGAGCTATGGTCTTCAACTTTGGTGACGGCTCCTCAACTTCTCGTGATGGCACTTCCTCCTTCTCCTTCCCCTTGAGCTTCTTCTCATGCACTTTGAGCTTTCCGATGAGGCTATCAAGAGCTAAGGTAGTGAGGTCATGAGCTTCCTCAATGGCCGTAGCCTTGGGCTCCCATGCCGGAGTCAATGAGCGAAGTATCTTGTAGTTCATCTCTTGAATGGATAATTGCTTATCTAGACCATGTAATTCATTGATGATATTAGTAAAACGAGAAAACATAGCATCAATGGATTCATTTGGAAGCATTTTAAATAGCTCATAATCATGCATAAGTCCACTAATCTTAGATTCCTTAACTTGGGGGGTTCCTTCATGTGTGACACATAATTTTACCCAAATTTCGTATGCGGTTGCACACGTGGAAACTCTATTATATTCATTAGGGGAAAGACCACAAATTAAGGCGTTCATAGCCTTAGCGTTGAGATTAGCTAGGTGCCTTTCTCCATCGGTCATGTTCCCGACTTTGGACTTTTCTTCATATTTCTCTTCTATGAGCTCTAGAATGTCAAGGTCTATGCAACGAAGGTAAATTCTCATCCTAGCCTTCCAATAAGCAAAATTAGTGCCGGTGAAGAGAGGTGGTCTAGTTGTGGATTGTCCTTCTAACATATGCATATTCAAAGAAGCCTCCATTAGATCTTTTCTCTAAGGTTGTTAAACCAAAAACTGATATAGAGACCAAGCTCTGATACCAATTGTTGGACCCTAGAGGGGGGTGATTAGGGTCAAGAGGCTCTAATATGCAATTAAAAATCAGCACAAGCAAACCACAAAACAAAAATGCGATAAAAGTAAGAGATATAGGGTTAGGAGTTCGTTATCCTTGACGCGCGATGTGTTAACGAGGTTCGGCCCTCTGGCCTACGTCCCCGCTCCCCACTCTCGAGGAGAAATCCACTACACACCCGGTTTGGAAGCCGGAACTTCGTCTACACAGCGATCTCCACAGATCTCTCTCACTACATAGTTTGATCTCAACAGATCACACTCCCTCACAGTAGATCTTCACAGATCTCACTAATCACAGCAGAAGAAAAGATGCAAGAACCTCTCTTTACACAGCCCCTATAGCAAAGAGAAGGTTTACTGAAGCTGGGAAGTGAATCACACTTAAAAACAGAGAGAAAACAGACTTTGAAAATTTTACTCAGGAAACTCAGGAAAACAGCGTCTCTCAGGTTTTTGCAAAAGTTAGGGCAGCTGAAGAAGAAGAAGTCTAGAGTTTAAATAGAAGAAAGTAATTAATTTAAAAACAAAAACCAATCTTCTCAAATAGGAAAATAATCTCCTTTTCAGACCCTTAGCTCAGACTGTGCCAAACACGATTAAGTGAAAGCACAGTGTTCTAGGCAAATGACCGTTTAAAAAAGTCGAGGCTAACCGAAGAGAAATTCAGTCATCCGAAATAACGTTCGGTCAACCTTCGGTCGACCGAAAAATCACGTCGGTCGACCGACCGAAAAATTCGGTCGACCGCGAGCTGCTTCGAAAACTTGGAAAACAAACAGAACCACCGTCGGTCGACCGGCACGGTCGACCGATTTGAAAATCGAGATTTCGGTCGACCGTACCGGTCGACCGACGACCTCTCTGGAAAATAGTGAGGAAAGGCGATGGGAGCGGTCGACCGGACCGGTCGACCGCTTTCTGACATTTTGCAGAAAACAGTTTTTGACCAACTTTAAATATTTGCAAAATATTTATTTGACATCTGAAAAATCTGAAACTTTGTAAAATATTTTTAATACTAAAAACAAACTCTTTGGAAAAAGAATTTTGCAGATAGGTCCTCATACTTGTGAAAAATAGTATTTTATGAAAAACGCTTAAAAACATAAGTATGAAATCGTGTGTGTGATTCCCAATAGCTTCAAGTAAACTTAGTAACTCTTTGCCTACATTCTAGCACTAGAGAGGGAAACAAAAGAAAGCTAATATCCTCATATAGAGAGCAATACTTGAGCTTTGATATAGCTTGAATCGGATGAAGCTTTTAGTCGAATTTGTCGTTCTTGAAATAACGTTGCTTCATCTCTTGGCCTCCTCCTCCTTTGGATATCTTCGTTGTAGCGTATATTCCATCCATCCTCCGTTTATGGCACTAACGAGCTTGATAAATGAATTTACTACATTTTCACTCAATAAGCTATTAGTACCGATAATGGTGGTTGTAAAACATCATCAAAACATAAGGGCTAATAATCTCCCCCTTTTTGATGATGACAACCAACCATTATATAAGAGCAAAAATAAAATAGCTTATAGATAGGTGCTCCCCCTATCTATGAGCTCCCCCTAAATGCAACAAATGAATGAGGAGATTTCTCTCCCCCTTTGTCACCATCAAAAATGGGGAAAGAAATGCAAAATGCAAGATGTAACTAAACAAGCAAGCAATGTAGAACTTTCACATAGTGCATAAGCCCAAACCATTTCTTATGCGACAAAAATCATCCTCTCCAAGAGGCTTAGTAAATATATCCGCTAGTTGAGATTTTGTGTCAACAAACACTAGGGATACATATTGTCGCTCTACATGATCACGTAAGAAATGATGGCGTACATCAATATGTTTAGTTCTAGAATGCAAAACCGAATTTTTGGAAATATTTATAGCACTTGTGTTATCACAAAAGATTTTAATATTTTGAAAATTCAAATCATAGTCAACTAAACTTTGTTTCATCCATAAAACTTGAGCACAACATAAGCCGGCGGCAATGTATTCCGCTTCCGTAGTGGACAATGCAACACAATTTTGTTTCTTGGAAGCCCAAGAAACAAGGGAATTTCCTAAGAATTGGCATGTTCCACTAGTACTCTTGCGATCTACCTTACATCCGGCAAAGTCGGCATCACAAAAACCATATAAATCAAAAGAAGTGCTTCTTGGATAAAATAAACCAAGGTTAAAAGTTCCATTAACATACTTAATGATCCTTTTAACCGCAATTAAATGAGATGCTTTAGGAGAAGCTTGAAAACGTGCACACGTGCACATGCACACACACTAAACATAATATCGGGCCTACTAGCGGTAAGATAAAGAAGACTACCTATCATACCTCGGTATAATTTTTGGTCCACATCTTCACCACTTTCATCCGCGTCAAGCTTAACACTAGTACTCATGGGAGTAGGCGCATGCTTAGAATTCTCCAACTTGAATTTCTTCACCAATTCCTTCGCATACTTGCTTTGTGAAATGAAGATCCCATCCTTAGTTTGCTTGACTTGGAGCCCGAGAAAGAATGTAAGCTCTCCCATCATACTCATCTCAAAGTGATCCTGCATAACTTTAGAAAATTCCTTGCACAAGGATTCATTAGTAGCACCAAAAATAATGTCATCCACATATATTTGAACCAAAATGAAATCATTTTTCCTTTTTCTCACAAAAAGTGTGTTATCAATTGTTCCTTTTGAAAAACCATTTTCAATAAGAAAACTAGAGAGGCGAGCATACCAAGCCCTAGGAGCTTGTTTCAACCCATATAAAGCTTTTTGTACCCGGTAAACATGATTAGGAAAAGCATGATCTATAAAACCGGGGGGTTGCTCAACATACACTTCCTCTTCTATAAAACCATTTAAGAAAGCACTTTTGACATCCATTTGAAATAGTTTGAAATTTTTAAAACTAGCAAATGCCAAAAACATCCTAATAGATTCCAACCTTGCAACCGGTGCAAAGGTTTCATCATAGTCTATGCCCTCCTCTTGATTGTATCCTTGGGCAACCAAACGTGCTTTATTTCTAGTTACAATGCCATGTTCATCAAGTTTGTTTCTAAAAACCCATTTTGTACCAATAACACTAGCATTGTTAGGTCTAGGAACTAACTTCCAAACTTCATTTCTTTGAAAATTGTTTAATTCTTCATGCATAGCCAAAACCCAAAACTCATCATTTAAAGCATCATTAACCTTTTTAGGTTCTAGTTGAGATAGAAATGCAACATTACCACATTCACTCAAGGCTTTTGAGCGAGTTATAACTCCTTTTGAAGGGCTCCCAATGATTTGTTCCTTTGGATGATTTGATGTGAATTTCCAAGCTTTAGGTGGTTCAACTTGATCTTGAGCGTTTGTGCTATCCACATCCTTTTGAACTTCTATAGAGGGAGTGTCATTGATTTGCAACAAGTCCAATCCTCCCTCAATATCATCATCATCATCTTTCCTAGGCAACACAACTTGAGAGCCAACATTAGTCTCATCAAAAGTAACGTTTATAGACTCTTCAACAACGAGGCTTCGTTTATTGAAGACCCTATAAGCCTTACTTCGAGGTGCATAACCCAAGAAAATACCAACATCAATTTTGGAATCAAATTTATCATGGTGATCTTTTGTATTTAAAATAAAGCATTTGCAACCAAAGACACGAAAATAACCAATGAAAGGAGTTTTTCCATAATAAAGTTCATAAGGAGTTTTCTTAAGCTTTGGTCTAATCAAAACACGATTTAAAACAGGGCAAGCCGTATTGACGGCTTCCGCCCAAAAATATTTTGGCAAATCAAAAGAATTAAGCATAGTGCGTGCCATCTCTTGTATGGTGCGATTTTTCCGTTCAACAACACCATTTTGTTGTGGTGTTCTAGGAGCGGAAAACATATGAGTTATACCATGATGAGCACAAAAATCATAGAAAAATTCATTTTGAAATTCACCACCATGATCACTTCTTATTTTAACAACTTTCAAATCCTTTTCATTTTCAATTCTTTTAACATGATTAGCAAATTCTTCAAAACAATCATTTTTCTTAGCAAGAAATATTGTCCATGTAAAACGAGAAAAATCATCAATAATCACAAAAACATAGTGTTTGCCTCCAAGAGAGGTAACACGCATAGGACCAAATAAATCAAGATGAAGTAATTGCAAGGGTTTAGAAGTCGATACCTCATGGATGGATTTGAAAGAAGACTTTGTTTGTTTACCTTTGGCACAATCCTCACAAATTGTATCTTTTATGAAGTGCAAGCTAGGTAGCCCTTTCACAAGATTCTTCTTAGACAATTTTGATATTAACTCCATATTTGCATGTCCAAGTCTCTTGTGCCAAATCCAAGGATTTTCATCAATTGCCGCAAGACACTTCACATCTTGATTCACTAACTCATTCATCTCAAAAATGTAAACATTAGACTTGCGATTTGCAATAAAAACAATTTTTCCATCCATACTAATGATGCATTTATCCGGTTTAAAAGAAATATCAAAACCTTTATCACTTAATTGGCTAATGCTAAGAAGATTATGATTCAAGCCATTTACTAAATAAACATCTTCAATAATGGGTGAGGGTTTCTTACCAATAGAACCGATACCAATGATTTTACCTTTCTCACCACCACCGAAGGAGACATTGCCTCCTTCAATCCTTGATAGGGTTGCAAATAACTCTTTGTTGCCCGTCATATGATGTGAGCAACCACTATCAAGGTACCACATCTCCTTACGTCGTTGCCGTGACGTTCCCTACAAAAGAAGAAGATGAAGGTGTAGTAGCTTTAGGTACCCATGTCTTGGGTCCTTGGTGGTTAGTAGTTTTGGTACCTTTGGGTACCCATATCAAACCATAAAAATCTTCATTGTCTTTAATTCTACAATGAGTAGAAATGTGTCCATGTCTCATACAATAGGTGCATACAAAATTTCTTTTGTATGTACGAATGTTAGAACCATGAAACCTATTTCTACCATGGTGATTGTAGTTGGCATAAGCATGAGTGGGTCTAGTCCTACAACCCTCAATTTCTAGTCTTTCAATCTTTGATCTTAATTGCTTGTTCTCAAAATCGAGATCTCCAAGCAATTCATCTTTTAGAGCAAGAGAGGTTGTTAGTTGTTCTAGCTTAATATCACAAGAGGCATGCAATTTTTTGAAAGAAGAGTATTCTTTAGACATTCTTTTAAATTCAAAGTTCAACTCTTCTAAAGCCATAGCTATGTCACATTGCATATAAAAAGATTCACTTTCGGCCTCGGATATTACCTCATGTTCATTTGCCATGAAACAAACATTTGGGTCATGAAGAGCAAGTTTGGCTCCTTCTTCATCACTATCCGAGTCACTTGGTTCGGATTCTTCCCATCCGGCATACATAGCCTTCTTCTTCTTGTACTTCATGTACTTTTCTTTGAGCTTGGGGCAATCCTTAGCGATGTGACCCGGTTCATTGCACTCAAAACATTTACCTACACGAGAGGAAAACTTGTTGTTAGATCGAGGGTTAAATTTTTTGTTCATTTTTATAAGTCTAGAGATTCTTCTAGAGAGATGAGCCACTTCTCTAGAAAAATCAACTTCACTCTCCGACGACGAAGATGAGTTGTCACTAGCTCCCTTGAGAGCTATGGTCTTCAACTTTGGTGACGGCTCCTCAACTTCTCGTGATGGCACTTCCTCCTTCTCCTTCCCCTTGAGCTTCTTCTCATGCACTTTGAGCTTTCCGATGAGACTATCAAGAGCTAAGATAGTGAGGTCATGAGCTTCCTCAATGGCCGTAGCCTTGGGCTCCCATGCCGGAGTCAATGAGCGAAGTATCTTGTAGTTCATCTCTTGAATGGATAATTGCTTATCTAGACCATGTAATTCATTGATGATATTAGTAAAACGGGAAAACATAGCATCAATGGATTCATTAGGAAGCATTTTAAATAGCTCATAATCATGCATGAGTCCACTAATCTTAGATTCCTTAACTTGGGGTGTTCCTTCATGTGTGACACATAATTTTTGCCAAATTTCGTATGCGGTTGCACACGTGGAAACCCTATTGTATTCATTGGGGGAAAGACCACAGATTAAGGCGTTCATGGCCTTAGCATTGAGATTGGCAAGGTGCCTTTCATCATCGGACATGTACCTCCCCCAAGACTTTTTCAACATTCCCAAACCCCCAAAAGCAAAGCCATAATTCCATAAGCCCCCAAAACACAAAACCCAAGAGTTTAAAACATGTGAAGACCATAATATCATTTCTCTCTCTCTCTCTCTCTCTCTCTCCCCCCCTCTCTCTCTCTCTTCATGATGTTACTGTGATGATTTGAAATAGGTTTTGTGGGGAAAAATTCTAGTTCCCTCTAAAATTTTCCAACAGCGTCGACATCGATGGTGAAATTTTCTCGGGTTCATCATCAACGGCGAAGAAAACTGCGATCTTAAAGACGGTAATGACGAGTTGCGCGCCAACCACCTTAAGTTTACATAATGTTGTAATTTTTTTTGAAATCGATGGCTTGAGATTAAAGTAGAGTATGTGAATTTATATATTATTGTTATTTCACTATAATAAGTTTGTTGTTAAGCTTATGAGTTGGTAGTAAATGAAGGTTACGTATTGGTTTTGAAGGTTACGAGTTGGTTGTAAAGTTTACAAGTTAGTTGCCAAGGGTACGTGTGAAAGCATCAAAAATTACCTACGGGTTCCCGCATGTAGTTTGAGACGAAGAGAAGATGATGAACATTATTATTTGAGTCAAGGAGGATTATCTAATGTCGATAAGCAAATGAAGCGAGTCGACAAAACTTATGAATCAACGGGACAGCAGAATAACAAAGAGATGATCCAATCGGGAGTTACGTCTCACTCACGAAAGGCAAAGTGTCACTCGTGTCTCGTTCGTTCCATGTATGATTCACCCATAGGATATTGTAGATCTTTTCCTCGGCTTTCTGACACACTTCGAATCACGTTGTTCCAAAATCGGATCGAAAAGTTACGACAAAAATAGTCAACATGGGGAAAACGACGTCTCGACCAAGGCCAACACATTTGCGTCTTGGCCAAGGCCGAGACACCCTCGGCCTAGCCAGGATAGCCTCGGCCTGGTCAGGACTATCCCGGCCCCAAAAATGTTGTTTTACACCCATTTTATCATCGTTAACTACCACGATTCTGATCCAGAACCTCCCCAACTAATTTGAGGTTATCTTTGAACGTGGTTAAGTGGTTATAACTGAGGATAAGATCAAATCGTTCATTCTTATCCAAAAATAGGCTTCTGAAGCCTATAAATACAGCCCTAGGGCTTTCATTTGTACAGATCCGAAATTCTAAAACCTCGGCAAAGCCTTGTCGAATTGAAGAGTGAGGAGCCACAAATTTTAGAGAGAAGAAAGTGATCTTGGTGAGTTCTTCAGCATAAAGAGGAAGAGTTCGAGATATCTGCACCCGTTCATCCATTTCCTTGAGATCGTATTTAGCTACGATTCTCGAGAAGAGTAATTATATCGCTTTGCCGAGATAGTTACTTTAGTTTCTTGTCTCCTTTGCGAGGCAACAAAATCTTTATATTGGATCTGATCAATCGGTGGTCCACGGATAAACCTCGGCACAGGCCAAGATCGCACGTAAACAACTGGTGATAAACATCCGTTGTGTGTTTTTAGAAAGTTATAATTTTTATTTTTATTTATTGAGATCATTGTAACGACTAAAGTTATGATGAGTTCGTTAATGAAAGAACCAACTTTCGACGCAAACAAACCGACAACCACAATGGGAGCCAACAGCTTCGTTGTTGAGGCTGTCATGTTGCAGCCGCTGATCAAGATCCTGGTTGATTCAGAAGTCGAGTACGAGTTTGACGAAGCCAAGTTCGAGGAATATTTCTCCTCGTCTTCATCAAAATCCTCCTCTCCCTGTAAGTACGGAAAGATATAGTCTTTGAAGGAGGCATATTCACCAAAAAAGGCTACAAATAACTCTGCTCACCACAACTCCTCTCCAATCAAGGAGTTATCCAATCAAAGTACGCCAACTTTGATGAAGAAGGCTCGTCAGAGGCGACGCCAACGCCTAGCTCGTCAAATTGCCAAAACGTTAGAACAAGTCGATGGAGTTCGTTACTATGCAGACTTGGAGTCTAGGAAGTGTCAGGTAATCCAGCCGCCCTAACGGCAAGTTACTGCTACTTTCACCGAACCATCAACGAGAGAATGGGTTCTTATCAAAAGGACTCGTTCAACCTTGAAGGAGCACATCCGAAAATGACGCGCATATGCTGCACGCGGGCGTGCCTTTGTACGAAAAGCTCAAGACATGCAAAAGGAAGAGGTGGCCAAAAAACCACCAAGATCCAAATAAGTCTGGGTACCAAAGGCCGAAATAGCACCAAAATCAACTCAGAAAGCCTCTGATCCCGCTCCTCTTGCTCCCGCACCTCCGACAAAACCCTACGGTAGCATGGATCTATCCAAATTTAATATTCCGATGAAGGATCATCTAGGTCCTTTATACGAAGATCAAGATAAAGCTATGGTGAATAAAACCCGAGTAATTCCTCAAGTTGGGGGTCGTACAAATACTCTCGTCAAGCCAAAGGCTAGTCAAAGGTATCTCGCCACCTCTAAACAAACCGGGGTACCTCGTTGTATATGTTCGTGTATCATACACAAGAGGACTCTTGGCATCGATTGCCTGGGGGTCGTATTGAAACCCATGAGCCCGTTAATACCTTATGCTTGCAAGGGAGTGGTTCTAAACGTGCGACTCCTGATGTGACATTGGATCGTTCAAAGGCAACAATAAATCATCCTGAGAATGCCAATAAGATTCTTCTTCCCCAAAAGAAGACGTGTCCATCAAAAGATAATGTTATACTTGGGGTATCATACATACAAGCGATGGATTACTCTAATGAGCTGCACCATCAGGCTGGAGGTGTGAACAAATCCCAAAAGGATGTTATCCGAGAAACTAACTCTCATTGTCCATGTGAGAGGCTTATCAGGATGGTATTATCAAAATGTAGCTGCCCCGGGACCATTTCACAAAGGGTCTCGGTATTCAAGAAGCTTGCCACTGAAGCATCGAAGCCCAAGCCAAAATGCTTCCACAAGGGAAAATCCATCATTCAGGATGATGAATTCTCTGAAGTTATCATCAATATGGTTGACAAAGAAAAATCAACACAACGCTCGAATGATCCTAATCCTGACTTTAGCCCGGGAGGAAAAGTCAGTCTAGGAATTACCCAACGAATGTCTCAGCTCCAGTTAGAAGCCATCGGACATAGGAATTATCCAAGGATGCACAAAGGACTGTCTTCAGATAATGAGTTGTCAGACACTCTCTCCGCAGTCGCTTCAGATGATGAGCCCTCAGATACGTGTTCTTCAATTGCCTCCAACGATACAATGTCCAGCATAGGGGAAGCAAGGGAATCGTTCATGATCACCCCAGATCAAGTGGCTCAAATGCTTCAAGAGGCTTTAGCTCGACAGCGAGAAGATCTTAGAGCTGAAATGAACATGCAAATGGAGCTGAACATGTAATAGGTGAGGGAGTTGCATGACCAGCAGCTTCAACCTTTATCAAATCAGCAAGCTGAATCCAGCTACCACACCCAAAACGTCACATTTGACAGTGATCCAGAAGTGAACGAAGTCATCATGGCTGACACACCCGCCAAAAATACTAAGAGTGGTCCAATCGCACCCCTTAATAACACTGGGGGTGGTTCAAATGTACCCCCTAAAAATAAAAACGCTGGGGGTGGTCTAACTCATTCTCCTCAATAGCCTTCGAATGAAGATGTGGACGACGACGAGATGATGAAAGAGCTAAAAAATAAGGTTAATGCCTTAATGTCTGCTCAAGAAGTAAGGAGAACGGGCATTCCGTGCCCATATCCAAGAGAGTGGGATTCAATCACATACCCGACGAAGTTCAATTTAATTAATTTCACATCATTTTATGGGAAAGGTTCACACACTCAGCATCTAATTTATTTTAAGTCCTACCTGGGAGTGATCTTCAAGAATGAACCCCTAATGATTCGGTCATTCGTGAGCACCCTTCGCAGAGCGGCCTTCGATTGGTATCGACGTCTCAAGCCGGGGAGCATCAATTATTGGGACGACATGGAAATCGTGTTCCTTAACAAATTCTTTGATAATGACACTGAAGTGTCAATCGGAGCCCTTTTGGATGAAAAGCAAAAAGATGGAGAGTCAGTTGATAGCTTTGTTAAACGCTTCCGCGACAAGACAATAAATTATAGGGATCCTGTCACAGAGGAATTCATGCTCCAGACGTGTCACAACAACATTTCCATCGATGTCCTGGAAGTCCTAGGGGTTGTGTCTTCCACCACCTGGAAGGAATTAAAATTGCATGGTGAACAGGCCGAACGTTTTCTCAAAAGGAAGAAAGTCGAGAGAGGCCAACAGATGGCCGAGGCCCCTACAACTGATGTCAATATTCATCAACAACAACCTTGCAGACAACAAAAGACTCCTAATTTGATGTTCCAGGAGGAGTACTCTTTTGAAGATGATGAAGTTCTAGCCATCTTCAAGTACCTCCTCACCAACGACAAAACCAAGCTGTTACCGATCATAAATCAGGAGGAAGCAAACAAGACCTCGGATCCAAAGTACTGTGCGTACCACAGGAAAGTACATCACCCCACCAAGAATTGTATTCTGCTAAAAAATAGTATTCAAGTCTTGGTTGACCCTGGCGTCATAACTCCAAAGTAAGCCGAGTGAGAATGGTTTCCTTCGATAAGTATATGAGGTTAAACTGCTCCCATCCTCCGATAGGTATAAGAGGTTAAACTACTTCCCCCACCTCTAATGGGTATAAGAGGATAAACTATTTCCCTTATTTTCAACGGGAAGTTCCTGGAGAATATTACTCGTAATATTCTTAAGGATAATCGGAGACCAGCTGACCATTCAAGGTAAAAATCGATCATCAGAATAATTCATTCTTAATCATGATAAAAATAATTAAGAACCTCCCACTGTGGCTATTTAATCATTTTCAAGATGATTAAAAACCCTCTCACTGTGACTTTCAGATCATTCTTTCGTTAAGATGAGATTCAACTATTTCCAAGTCTTTGACACTCCCACTGTTGGGGTTTGACGTGACACCCCCATCTTCGTGTTAAATCATTATTACTTAACATCGAAAACCCCCACTGAGTGATTTATACAAGTCAACATTTCTATTATTATTTGTATCTTCACTCCCACTATTTTTTGATCAAACCTTCCTATAGTTAGGACCAAAACCTAAATCCCCTCTCGATTCATTCAATGAACGAGAGGTCCACTTTTAAAACTGGAATCCCCTTTCGATAAACGAGAGGCTTCCACCCACATCGAGTGATCAAACCTTTAAACAGTTAGGATTGTCTCAATCTCCCCTTTGGCCAAACCTTTAAACAGTTAGGGCTAAAGTTGGAATTTTATCTTGATAAATGAGAAATTCAGATAACTAAACCTTTAAACAGTTAGTGTTATCTAAATCTTTTTGATTTTCGGAGTGGAGATCCCACTCTTAGTTTCATCCTTCAGATTCTCGAAGTGGAGATCCTACTTTGAGTTCTTTTGCACCAGGAGATAGAATATAAAATTCTCCCTCTCCAGCATAGGGTTCTTTTTTGCCCTAAGAGAAGACACAACACAGCTCTTCAGTACTAAAATCTATGTATTTCACGCATGGGGAACTTTATCTTGACTCCTAAATAGAGATAAGTCTACGCCTAACACGTGTTGCCATTTAGTCTTTTTTGTGAAAAATACATCAGGATTCATGCTTGGAGGAATTATCTTGATCCTTAAATCAAGATAAGTCGGCGCCTAACACGCGTTGTTGGGTGGTCCGTTCCCATAAAAACGATGAAGTATATGTATTCAACATCATAGCACCAAGTCTAAGAGAGTTTATTCTCTTAGCACAACATTACATATGGAACGGACTTAAACAATCTGCATACCAGCCCGATTCAAACGGTAGTCGGTAAAGACACTTCAAACACGTTGATGGCTGAGGGTTTACCAAAAATCCAATGAGTATTACGTTTATCTATTCAAAACGGAATGGGTAATCATAATAAGGAACAAAAGTTACTAACACATCAGCTTCACCAGTTGGTCTCGTGACTTGAACAACCAAGCTAACCTCAACTCCAGCCGAAGCTTTGAGGATAATAACTTCAGATGTTTGGCAACTTCAGAAATAGTAGTTGTATCAGCACAACGGCTGGTCCTACGATCAAATCTCACACAAAGAGCTTAACCTGGCGAGCATCTGAAGCATTCTCAGCTCGCTCTTCCCGACACTCCAATGAGTATACGAGTCTAAACTGTATCTCCTTAAATCTCCGACGGGTATATAAGGTTAAACTAATTTTCAAAACTCCCAGGAGTATACAAGTATAAACTGGTCCTCCTCACTCCAACGCCTTAAGAGCCTAAACTGTGTAGACTCTAGTTGATGTATAAGTATAAACTATGTTTACGCCGGTCAACACGTAGCCTTAAATCAATACCGGCCAAAGTGTTGCGATGAAGGTCAACACCGGTCAACACGTTGCAATGAAGGTCAACACCGGTCATCACGTTGTGATAAAGGTCAACACCGATCAATGCGTAGCCTTAGGTCAACATCGGTCAACACGTTGCGATGAAGGTCAATGTCGGTCAACGTATTGGATAAAAGTCAACACCGATAACCGCGTTGTGATAAAAGTTAATACCGGTCAACGCGTTATGATGAAAGTCAATGCTGTTAGACCCTAGAGGGGGGTGATTAGGGTCTTATGCCAATCTAATCCGATTTTATGCCAATTAAAACTAATTAATAAATTATTCTTGCAAGATAGATATACAATATGTTATGAGTAAGAATATGCAATATGAACAAGAGATATATCCTATATGGTGAAATATATGCAATGATATATAAACAACACAAGGGTAAACAATCTAAACTAAAGATACAAATTTGATAGGGTAATATAAATAATGCAAACACACAATATGATTACGGAGTTCAGACCTTCCGTCCTACGTCTCCGCTCCCCACTCTGGGGGAGAAATCCACTATCACAACCGGGTTTTCTAGGCTCACCCGAATAACGTTTATACCACACAATATCGGTTTTTAACGCTCACCGATCAACGATCACAATCTCATAGTGTAACTACACTCCACACCCTCTAAGTGTTGGTTTCTCCGTGTCCTTCCTCAAGTGCTCGGATATAACCTCTCCCTAGGTTCGTCAACCGACGCCACTCCTCTTGGAAGCAACCCTGTCTCTCACCACACACTCCTCTCGGTGTACTAGTGTAATACAAAGTGAATCTCACAATTAAAGCTCACAAATCAAATGATTGTTCTCTAAACAAGGTGAGAACTCAATTAAGCACAACTCTTAGTCACAAACCCACAATCCCAAATTATACTATGAATATAAATATAATAAGCTCAATAGGTTATGTGTGAACAAAGAGATAAATCAAAACAAGTCTAAACTCAATTTAATCTAGTAAAATAAATATGATAAGTTAAGTATAAATAAGATAGATAAAGAGTTAAAGAAAACTTCTCTAAAACAAGAGAGGAGGGATGTAGATTGAAACCCAAACAAGATTGATGATCTCCTCAAACTCTTGTGAAATTCTCTTCACAAACAAACTCTTAAACACTCTTTTAAACAAATACAAAACAAGCTTAAACCCTTGTTAAAATCTTTTAAAACATCTCTTGATAGTAGAAAATAGTTATGGAAAAGGGGTATATATATGGAAGAATAAAACAACCCAAAAAACCCTAAAACCCCACTAAAAAATAAAAATTAGCAAGTTACTGTTACTGTGCAACGTAACTTCAACGGTCGACCGTGACGGTCGACCGTGAGAAATAAAACTGCAAAACTGTTCTATGGACTACAGACGGTCGACCGTGGCGGTCTACCACACTGTAGTACGGTTGACTGTAATGGTCGACCGTACAGTTCACGGACAGTTTCTGATTTTGACAGATTCTGGAATTTTATGTATCTGACTTTATAAAATCAATTAAAAATAGTAAATCAACTCCAAAAATTATAAAGTTTTGAGGAAAGGTTCTAGACATATATATAAATATTTTAGAGAAATAATTTCTGAAATTTCACTTCCCAGTTGAGAGAAATAAATGTTTGAACACAGATATATAGTTTCTGAAAAAAAAAACTACAGAAAACTCGGTTTTGTAAATTCAATTAAAAATAAAAAAACAACTCCAAAATTAGTAAAACTTGGGGAAATATTTTTATATATGATAATAAAAATGTAAATGAAATTTTTTTTAAAATCACATTTCCCAATTGTGAAAACGCATCAGTTTTGCAAAAACATGCACGAACATGAGCTTATTAAAAACTTAATTTTGTAAATTCAAATAAACATAACAAATTAATTCAAAAATTGATAAAACTTTGGCAAACATTTATAAACATGAAATTAAACATATTAGAAAAATAATTTCTTAAATTGAGTTTCCCATTTGTGAAAACTCATGTATTTTGTAAGTGTGTCCAAAACATGAAAATGTGATATACATGAAATTTGATGTTTTGACATAAATAATGTTTTGAAACCCTATGAAATAATTTTATAGACTTAATGAAATATGTATACAATGATTGTTAAGTCCATAAACCAAAACTTGTGTATATATATAATTATATATATAAAAACCAAATATGTGTGTGTATATATGATTGAGCTTAAAGTACTAACACACATAATATAAAACCTAAACTAAATATACCCAAGCTTGATAGATCTTCGATGTAGCTTAACTTGATATGCTTGCGGATGAAGCTAGAACTTGGATCTTCAATTTGAATTGCATAAGCTTCACTCCATAATTTCCCCAACCTCCATTTGATATGATCGTGAATGCTCGATTTCATCGCTCCTCCAACATGTTGTTTGTCTACAATAAATAGAATTATACAAATACTAGACAGACAATATTAGAAGTAAATTATTTGTTAAACATCATCAAAACAAGAAGGCCAACAATCTCCCCCTTTTTGATGATGACAAACAATTTACAAAAATGATATATGCATGAAAGGAAATGAATATACAATATTGTAATTATCATGCATATAAACAAAAAGAATATACTCACAATATTTCTCCCCATTTGACAACATCAAAAAGGGGAAAAACAAAAGAAGGAAGAGAATGAAAGCTCCCCCTATCAATATGCATGAGTGAGTATAAAAATATAGGGATTGTTCCCCCTATCAAAATGCCATATAGAATATATGCAATAAAAGATCATGGCAAATATGTGAGCACGTATAACAAAAAATATGCTAAATATCATTCACATACAAGAGGATAATGAGAATACATATAAATATATCAATATAAAAAAGTGTCTCAAATGTACAAACATAAAAACAATATATAAAATAGATTTATGAAATCACAAGAAAGAAGACATGAGAACCATGTAAAAAGTTTTTAAATGAAAACAAATCAACCAATAAAATCATAAATCACAAGTAAATCATATAAGAACATAAAACCAAATCATCATTGATTTTTAAAAATCAAGAGAGGTAATTATATCTAGCTATTGAGCTAGTATCAACCCATATAAATATTTTAGCATCCGGTAACAAGATTTGGGAATAAACACCCAATAAACCCGGAGGGTATATAACTACAAACCTCTCATTTAAAATTGAAACTAATAGTCATGAAAACAAAATAATTAATCAAAGAAAAATTGCTTTCATATTTAAAGATTTCAAAGCATAATTTTCAAAACCAAGACAAAGAAAAATAAAAATCACTAAAGTTCTTGGTTTAAGAATCATATTTGTTTTGGTATCCAAGAATTCTTGGTACCAAGAGATTTAGGGACATAACCCCTATCATTTAAGCTCAAAGCCCTAGGGTTATGAACCCGTTTGGGCGCATATGGTGCACTAGCATGGTCAAAACAAAAATTATACACATGACCTTTCCGATTGCAATAGGTGCAATGAAGAGGGTTAAATAATTTGTGTTGACCAAGTGGGCGTGCACGGGAATCATTTGCAAATAAAGTTTTTTTTTAAATTATTTCGCAAATGAGAAACATCATTAGACAATGATCTATTTGGAACATATTGTAACTTAGAAGCATTTTGCATATCATAACAAAATTTTGCAAGATGTCCAAACATACCATAAACATCACATTTAAAAATATGTGGTCTACTAGAAACATTTGGTAAACTAGAATTATTTTTCAAATCAAAGCAAAACTTTGCCAAATGGCCAAAATGACCACAATGATCACACTTGAACACACTAGCATGTTTATGATGATCTTCGTGAGAATGAGCATGTGAATGTGTAAGTGTACAAGATGAAGAAGCTATATGAGATGCACAAGGAGTATTAGAATTCTTATGTTTGTGTACATCATAGCAAAATTTAGCTAAATGGCCTTTACGGTCGTAAATAGAGCACTTGTAAACTTTGCTATATATGTGTGCATAATGTGTGGATGATTTTGGTTTAGACTTAGCACACATATCCACAATCTTCTTATGGTTGTTAATACATGTAGTTAGAGTTGAATCTAAAGAGGAAATATGGTTTTAACATTATTCAACTCATCATTAGATATATGTGCATTAACATTAGAAGTAGAACATAAATAGTCATTTATAAAAGAAGCAGTATTATTTTTTATGTTCTCTACTTCTAACATGGCATTATCTTTTTCATGAGATAAGCTAGTTATAGATGTGGTTAATTTTTCATTTTCCAAAATTAACATGTCATTGTCTTCTTTAAGCATGGTATTTTCTTTTGCAATGACATCCAATTTTGACACTAGCTCCTCATGATCGGATTCTAAATTAACATGCCTGCTTTATAAATCAATAAAATCTTTTTGCAATTTGTTGTAGGCATGCAATAATTTTTTACTAGCACAAGCAAGTTCATCACTAGATAAATCATTAATGGATTCGAACTCGTAAACCTCACTAGGGCTATCGCCTAGTGGTCATGTGCATGATGCTCCATATGAACTTGAAGTCGGATCCTCCAAAGCTTATCAGATCGCCTCCAAGTCCCCTTGATGTGCTTCAATAAATTTTCATAAGGTATAAGCACTATCAAAATGAACAAACTTGTTAGACATAGATGAATCAAAAGCATTTAGCAAATATTCTAACAAAATTTTGTTCATGGTAAATAATCTTTTATCATTTTTACACCACTTGGATTTCTCCAAAGTGGGCACAATATAATCATTATCTATAATTTCCTATAAATCAAAATGTTTAGATCTAACAAATAGCTTAAATCTAACACACCATTGGTCATAGGGGAAATTATCTAAACGAGGAGCAATATTCATGGCATAACCTAAACAAGATGCACCTTACATATCCATAATATATGTATATATGTGCAAGTAAGATAACAAAGGAAATCTAAATAAGATTAGCACAAAAAGATAACTTGGATCTTTAACTCAAGGTGATTAGATTTTAAATCAAAGAGCATCAAGCTCTGATACCAATTGTTAGACCCTAGAGGGGGGTGATTAGGGTCTTATGCTAATCTAATCTGATTTTATGTTAATTAAAAGTAATTAATAAATTATTCTTACAAGATAGATATACAATATGTTATGAGCAAGAATATACAATATGAACAAGAGATATATCCTATATGGTGAAATATATGCAAGGATATATAAACAACACAAGGGTAAAAAATCTAAACTAAAGATACAAATTTGATAGGGTAATATAAACAATGCAAACACACAATATGATCACGGAGTTTGGACCTTCCGTCCTACGTCTCCGCTCCCCACTCCCGGGGAGAAATCCACTATCACAACCGGGTTTTCTACGCTCACCCGAATAACATTTACAGCACACAATATCGGTTTTCAATGCTCCCCGATCAACGATCACAATCTCACAATGTAAATACACTCCACACCCTCTAAGTGTTGGTTTTTTTGTGTCCTTCCTCAAGTGCTCGGATACAACATCTTCCTAGGTTCGTCAACCGACGCCACTCCACTTGGAAGCAACCCCGTCTCTCACCACACACTCCTCTCGGTATACTAGTGTAATACAAAGTGAATCTCACAATTAAAGCTCACAAATCAAATGATTGTTCTCTAAACAAGGTGAGAACTCAATTAAGCATAACTCTTAGTCACAAACCTGCAATCCCAAATTATACTATGAATGTAAATACAATAAGCTCAATAGGTTGTGTGTGAACAAAGAGATAAATCAAAATAAGTCTAAACTCAATTTAATCTAGCAAAATAAATATGACAAGTTAAGCATAAATAAGATAGATAAAGAGTTTAAGAAAACTTCTCTAAAACAAGAGAGGAGGGATGTAGATTGAAGCCCAAACAAGATTGATGATCTCCTCAAACTCTTGTGAAATTCTCTTCACAAATAAACTCTTAAACACTCTTTTAACTAAACACAAAACAAGCTTAAACCCTTGTTAAACTCTTTTAAAACATCTCTTGGTAGTAGAAAATAGTTATGAAAAATGGGTATATATAGGGAAGAAGAAAACAACCCAAAAAACCCCAAAAACCCACTAAAAATAAAAAAACAGCAAGTTATTGTTACTGTGCAATGGTAACTTCGGTGGTCGACCGTGGCGGTCGACTGCATTGTATCACGGTCGACTGTAGCGGTCGACCGTACTGTTCACGGATAGTTTCTGATTTTGACAGATTCTGGAATTTTATGTATCTAACTTTGTAAAATCAATTAAAAATAGTAAATCAACTTCAAAAATCATGTAGTTTTGAGGGAAGGTTCTAGATATGTAGATAAACATTTTAGAGAAAGAATTTCTGAAATATCACTTCGTAGTTGAAAGAAATAAATGTTTGAACACAGATATATAGTTTCTAAAAAACTACAGAAAGCTCGGTTTTGTAAATTCAATTGAAAATAACAAAACAACTCCAAAATTAGTAAAACTTGGGGAAATATTTTTATATATGATGATAAACATGTAAAAAAGAAATTTTTCAAACTATATTTTCCAATTGTGAAAATACATCAGTTTTGCAAAAATATGCACAAACATGTGCACGAACATGAGCTTATTAAAAACGTAATTTTGTAAATTAAAATAAACATAACAAATTAATTCCAAAATTGATAAAACTTTGGAAAATATTTATAAACATTAAATTGAACATGTTAGAAAAAAAATTCTCAAATTGAGTTTCCCATTTGTGAAAACTCATGTATTTTGTATGTGTGTCCAAAACATAAAAATGTGATATACATGAAATTTGATGTTTTGGCATAAACAATGTTTTAAAACCTTATGAAATAATTTTATAGACTTAATGAAATATGTATACAATGATTTTTAAGTCCATAAACCAAAACTTGTGTATATATATAACTATATATATAAAAACCAAATATGTGTGTGTATATATGATTAAGCTTAAAGTACTAACACACATAATATAAAACCTAAACTAAATATACCCAAGCTTGATAGATCTTTAATATAGCTCAACTTGGTATACTTACGGATGAAGCTAGAACTTGGATCTTCAATTTGTATTGCATAGTCTTCACTCCACAATTCCGCCAACCTCCATTTGATATGATCGTGAATGCTCGATTCCATCCATCCTCTAATATATTGTTTATCTATAATAAATAGAATTATACAAACACTAGACAAATAATATTAGAAGTAAATTATTTGTTAAACATCATCAAAACAAGAAGGCCAACAAATGTTGGTCAACATGTTGTGATGAAGGTCAACTCCGATCAACGCGTAACTATGGGTCAACGTCCATCAACGCGTTGTGATGAAAGTCAACGTCGGTTAGCGCATTGTAATGAATGGCACTGTGTCGATAAATTTTAGCCAAAACAAGGCTCAGATCAATTCCAGAACAAAAGATAATCCCAGGGAGTTAATCGTAATTCAGATATGAACCTCCGACGAAGATAATCAATTCAACATCGACTCAACGACATGAGCTAAAATCAGAGATCAACACACAGGTTTTAATTCGAGACTTCGATAACGGTCAAACGATTAACGCAGCACCGAAAAAATTTTAGCTATTCAATAAAATACTAAGTAGACTGAAAATTACAGAAGTCAAGAACCAAAGCTAATTATAAGTCCTTTTATGCTGACTGAAGGTTGGATCTATCATATCCAAAGTAATTCAGGCTCTTCTATAAAAGAAATGAGACTGAAACACTTTGGATAGGGTATCTGTAGGCGTCAAAAATTACCTACGGGTTCCCGCATGTAGTTCGAGATGAAGAGAAGATGATGAACATTATTATCTGAGTCAAGGAGGATTATCTGAAGTCGACAATCAAATGAAGTGAGTCGACAAAACTTACGAATCAACGGGACAGCAGAATAACAAAGAGATGATCTGATCAGAAGTTATGTCTCACTCACGAAAGGCGAAACGTCACTCGTGTCTCATCCGTTCCACGTATGATTCACCTATGGGAGATTGTAGATCTTTTTCTCGGCTTTCTGACGCACTTCGAATCACGTCGTTCCGAAAACGGATCGGAAAGTTATGTCAAAAACAGTCAAAATGGGGAAAACAGCATATCAGCTAAGGCCAAGGCACATTTGTGTCTTGTCCAGGGCCGAGACAGCCTCGGCAAGGCCAAGACAGCATCGACCAGGCCAAGATAGCCTCGGCCTGGCCAGGACTGTCCCGGCCCCAAAAATGCTATTTTACGCCCGTTTTATCACCATTAACTATCTCGATTCTGATCCAGAGCCTCCCCAACTGATTTGAGGTTATCTTTGAATGTATTTAAGTGGTTACAACTGAGGGTAAAATCAAATTGTTCGTTCTTATCTAAAAACAGGGCTTCTAAAGCCTATAAATACAGCCCTAGGGCCTTCATTTGCACAGATCCAGAATTCTGAAGCCTCGGCGAAGCTCTATCGAATTGAAGAGTGAGGAGCCATGAATTTCAGAGAAGAGTGAGTGATCTTGGTGAATTCTTCAGCATAAAGATGAAGAGTTCGAGAGATCTGCACCCGTTCATCTATTTCCTTAAGATCGTACCTAGCTGCGATTCTCGAGAAGAGTGATTATCTCTCTTTGTCAAGATAGTTACTTCAATTTCTTGTCTCCTTTGTAAAGTAAAAAAATCTTTATATTGGATCTGATCGGTTGGTGGTCCACAGATAAACCCCAGCACATGCCAAGATCCTACGTAAACAGCGGGTGATAAACTCTGTTATGTGTGTTTTCAAAAAGTTATAATTTTTATTTTTATTTGTTGAGATCATTGTAATGACTAAAGTTGTGATGAGTCCATTAATGAAAGAACCAACTTTTGACGCAAACAACGTGCTAGTTGTGAATAGTACGAGTTGGTTATGAAGAGGTTACGAGTTGGGTGTGAAGGTTACGAGTTGATTGTGAAGGTTATGCGTTAGATGTCAAGGTTACGCATTGGTTGTCAAGGATACAAGTTGATTATGAAGGATACGAGTTTGTTGTAAAGGTTACGCGTTGGTTTGTAAAGGTTACGCGTGGTTGTGAAGGTTATGAGTTGGTTGTGAAGATTACACTTTGGTTGTGAAGGTTATGGGTTTGTTGTGAAGGGTTCGAGTTGTGAAGGTTATGAGTTAGTTGTGAACCTCGGCAATGAGTTGATTGTGATTGTTGTTAACTAACCTTCATAACCAACTCGTAACATTCACAACCAACGTGTATCCTTCACAACCAACTCGTAACCTTGACAACCAACGCATAACCTTCACAACCAACATGTAACATTCACAACCAACTCGTAACCTTCACAACTAACACGTACCCTTGGCAACTAACTCGTAAACTTCACAACCAACTCGTAACCTTCAAAACCAACATGTAATCTTCCTTTATAACCAACTCGTAACCGTCACAACCAACTCATAAACTTCATAACTAACTCGTAACCGTTACAACCAACTCATAACTTTCACAACCGATGTGTAACCTTCACAATAAACGTGTAACCTTCACAACCAATGCGTATCCTTCACAACCAACTCATAATGTTGACAAATAACGGACGTAATATTCACAACCAACTCGTAGCCTTGACAACCAACGTGTAACCTTCACAATCAATGCGTAACCTTTATAACAAACTCGTAACTTTTTCACAACTAACTCGTAACCTTCACAACTAACACGTGCTCTTGGCAACTAACTCGTAAACTTCATAACCAACTCGTAACATTCAAAACCAACACATAACCTTCCTTCACCACCAACTCATAAGCTTAACAACAAACTTATTACAGTAAAATAATAACAATATATACTCTACTTTAATCTCAAGTCATCGATTTTAAAAAAATTATAACTATATGTAAACTTAAGGGGGATGGCAACGCAACTCGCTATCACTGTCTTCAATATCGCAGTTTTCTTCGCCGCCAATGACTAACGCCAGGAAAGTTTCACCGTCGTTGGAAAATTTGGAGGGAACTAGAATTTTCCACCCAAAACCATTTTAAATCATCACAGTAATATCATGAGAGAGAGAGAGAGAGAGGAGAGAGGGAGAGAGAGGGGGAGAGAGAGAGAGAGAGAGAGAGAGAGAGAGAGAGAGAGAGAGGGTATTATGGTCTTCACATATTTTAAACTCTTGGGTTTTGTATTTTGGGGACTTAGGGAATTATGGCTTTGCTTTTGGGGGTTTTGGAAGCGTTAAAAAAGTCTTGGGGGCGGGCGAAATACTTGTAAGGAAGTTGGGGTTAGAAGCAATTTTCCCAAACTTATAATTTATACCAAGTTCAAATGCACCTTTAACTTTTAAAAAATTAGTTAGGAATAGAAAACATGTTAACCTAGAAAGTTTTAAGTAATAGAAAATGTTAACCTCTAATCAAAATATAAAGTTTCAATATCATTAATTAAGCATATTTTTTCTTGTTGTGAATGCTTTGAAAAAATTACTATAAATATTAGGCATATATGCTGTAATAGAACTTCAAATCATACATCCAAAGTTAAAATATTTGTTAACCAAATTGCCAGAGATGCCAAAAGATAAAAAATAGTTGTAAAGATTAGGTAAAGATTAGCCACACATATATATATTTTAAAAAGAAATAATGATTACCTAACCGAATCGCATCCAGGTGAAGACGAGATTTTTTTCTACTACAGACGCGATGGAACTAGGGCAAAGTCAAATAAAGAATAGTATTTTAATATTTTACATCTATTTGTATATTTGTACAAGCAGTTAATGATATTATTTCTCTAGAAATAATTTTTATATGGGTATTTATATCTATTTGTATCTTTTAAGGAGGGTATAATCAAAAATTATTTGATTATTTTTATTCCCACTTAAATAGGAATATCAATTCCTTGTTAAATGGTTGGGAATGACAATTCTCATATAAAGTGGAAATTAATAATAAGGGGGAATAGCAATTCTAATGTCTAAAAATATATCGTGTTTGGTACGCATGAATAAAGAGTTAGAAGTGCATTTCATTCCCACTCATTCCCAATACCAAACAAGGCGTAATAACCCAAGTAGATCTATCTTTCTAATACTCTGCTTGCCATGGATCAATATCTTAAATGCTATAACTTGATTGTTGCGCACTTATAACTTTGTATAACTTTATCCCCATCAATCAATCACACAAAAGTGGAGAAAATATCCAGAACACAAAAAACACATGGATATACATGGTTCGACCTATAACCCTTGTCCATGAGCGAACGAGGAGAATAACTTTACTAAATTTTGAGGAACGCAATATGAAGATCTATCAATCACTCAAATCACAAATAGACACTAAAAACCTAATATAATCTCTCTCAAATAATAGGAACAAAAGGGAGCAAGGATTTCACAAAAGAGAACTATATGTTCTCTATAATTTTGACTTTGTGTCAAAATTGCAGATTGATGGTTCTCAAAGAATAAATTTTGTACGCACATATGCATACATCCAAATGATCAGTTTCTTGTTGCCCATGGAAACAGAAGTACAACTCAAAGATAATTGGTTGGCAGCAACTAATTTGAATCCTATTGTAAGTGGGATCTTGATATCTTTGTTCAATTTGAACTTCAAATATATCACATTATTATATTCAAGGTAATAGAACTCCCTCTCCTATTCTAGATAAAACTCAACTCTCGGTCAACGCTAACTAAGACGAGAAAAAAAATTCGGACCGTATTCGGGTCACCATAACATTGACCATCCCACCCATCTAAAGTCTTTTGGGTTCATTTATGGAAAAAAAAAACAGAGAGCTAGAAATATAAAAGGGAAAAGTTCATCTTAGCCCTAGATTTGAAAAAGAAAATTTTAGCTCCAAGCTTTATTTTAAAATGAATAGAAATGAATTTTCAGAAAAGTCCCTAGGAACCAAAAAGTAATAATCTTGTTTTGGTGTTCCCATTTTCGTCAAAATACAATTTAAACTCAAGTAGTTGACAAGTCTACTTTAACAATCAAGGCCGACAACTCAACCGACAGGGCGAGACGACACCCCTCAGTGTTGACTCGAAAGGCGGTGTTAGTCGGCACGAAAGACGGTGTTAGTCGACACAAAAGGCGGTGCTAGTCGATCTCCTTCTATTGAAAAACTTGTCGCCAGTCCACTCGTCCACTTGTAAGGCGGTTACAAAGTCGGCTCAAAGGGCATTACTTCTCGGCGAAGCTAAAGAACTATTTTAGTCTTGCGCCCCTATTTCTATGACAACGTATCAATATCGCATTTAAAATAGGACAGGCGCCATCATAACTCTAGCTCAAATGCTCTTCATGACTCATCGGACCATATGGGCCCTGTCATGCCGCCAATCTTTTCTCATTTAATGCTGAATCTTCATGACTCATCGGACCATATGGGCCCTGTCATGCCGCCAATCTTTTCTCATTTAATGCTGAAGCGACCTTTCCTCCACTCGCTGGCCGACACCTGTAAAGCAAGTGCCGACGTGGCCACCAGCTCACACTTCACCACCGTCCTTCTGCTCTCGGTCGAAGTGACCAATTTGTCCTTGCCTTCTTAGTATAAATACAGGTACTATTCTAATTTTTAGAGCGTTCACAAATCTGATCCTCAAACGCACATACTGCACAATTACAAGAACACACAGATCTTCCTTTACCATACTCAAGTCATCAGCTAACTTGATCGTCGGAGGTACAACGGGGGAATCAAACCACATCCTCTTACGTATTTTCTATTCGTGCAGATCTTTCAGATATCTAACTCAAAGAACTAGACATAAAGTCAGAGAAGGAAGCGAACGCTCTTCAATACTGAACAAAACCAACCTAACCTGGATCAAACTGATTGTGTGATCATATTAATCATCAACAAGTCTTGTACCCAAAATAGTTTGTGTAGAATCTTTAGTGTTAGAGTATCTATACATATTGTATGCTTATAGGTTTGATCGAAGAGGAAGATATTTTGAGTATTATTCTCTATGCTTATAGGTTTGATCGAAGAGGAAGATATTTTGAGTATTATTCTCTATGCTTATAGGTTTGATCGAAGAGGAAGATATTTTGAGTATTATTCTCTGAAGTGTTGTCAGTTTTTTGAAGGTGTTTAGATTTCTTCTCATTTGTTATTTTACACTACTATACTTATATTAACTAATAATCTTGCTTTTGCATAGAGAAATTATTGTATCAGACGTGTTATTTCTACTCTAATTTGAATTGTGATAACTATTTATCTTTAACAAAATAATTTTTTTTAGTAGTGAAAATTTATAAAGTTTATGAAAATATACCATCAATATATTTTAGAATTATTGTTCATATGACATTTATTGAAAAGTTAACTTTTTTGGTAGAAGTTCTTTATATGTTTGGTTTTTAAAATTTTCTTTTGTGAAGTTATAGGAGAAAAATGAGAATATTGAAAGTGAAGTGTTTGTGAATGTCCTTCCAAGTGAATAGTTTTTTATGTTAAAAATTCGTCGACTATGGAATGAAGTAAATTATTTAAGTTCACTATGCATATTACCCTGCTACTGGGCAATAATTTTCATTGCATTCATCTGGCAATTGAGGAAGTTTTGCAAAGTCTGATTTTATAATTTAAAAATATTTAGTACTCATTCATATTGTTTCTTAAATTTTGAAAATATTCTTTTATGACATTGTCAAATGCTATTCATGAAAGTTTCAAAGTTTCTATTATTCCAAATTCTAAATGTTTCTATATACAAACAAACTTTCTATTGACTCATTAGAGTGAACTTGTTTCAATGTAGGTTTTACTGTAACCCTTCTATATATAAACAAACTTTCTCTTCATGTGAAATTTTATTTGTAATATGGAAGAGCATAGCATGCCTAGGATGCACTTTGATATATGTTCCTACTGTCATGTGTCTCAAAATATACTACGCATTTTGGATGCGTGACAATAGCCATTTGATAATCATAAGTTGCTTCCAAAAACAGCTAAGGTGTTTGGTAAAACTATGCTTAAAGATCATTGTAAGTAAAAATGATCAACGTAGACATAACTTTAGCTACCAAAAAAGACAAATATAATTTTAGATAGAGGGTATATATGGTGTAAGACTACAAAAAGCAAGAGTTGCTTTTAAAAGCATTTTCATGTTAAAAGCAAGCTCACTAAAAGCAGAATTAGTTTCAATACACATGCAAAACAAATTATCAAACACCGTTATTGATCGCTTCTTAAAAGATGAGCAGAAACATTCTGACAAAGCAAATCTCAAATTGGTCCTTATTATACCCAAAATGATCATATGAACAAGCTTGATATCACCAAGTATATTAAAAAAACACATTACGAAGAGACGTTTTATTATTAAAAAAAATATGCAAATTTGATTGACTCGTACATCATTTCTGTCGTAACATGGAAAGCTTCCATTAAACCGACAAATCAATTTCTATCTATTGGCATGTCTTACAGCAAGCGAGCGAGCATCATCCCTCACAATTTATTCCATATATATGACCAACAACTAAGTAAATCCTATATATAACCAAACGCACAACAAACTCCTCTATTCTCTAGCAACTAAGATTAGTCCCAGGATCTACACCAAACTGCCCACAGTACTGCTTATAATACGCAATCCTATTATCAACCTTCGCCTGCTCCTTGCCTCCGCACTCCTGGCTGTTGATCTTCTGGATCGTTGCTCCGAACCCACCGCCGGAAGTCATGATCGTGTGGAGCCCATTGTTGCACCAGTACCAGAGCGCCGCCTTGAACGAGACTAGGACGTCGTTGGCGACGGTTTCGGGGTTGTTGAGGCCGTCGAAGCCGATTTTTTGGCCGGCGGGGCCGTAGTTGTAGTTCCAGGTTAGCTGCAGGGGGCCTCGGCCGTAGTACTGTTTGTTGGCTGCGCAGGGGTATTGAGTATACTTTGGGTCGCAGTAGGCTTGTCTTGTTGATGGGTCCTCTTCTATGCTGCAGAAAACTGTGAAGGACGTGGGTTAAGAGAGTGGTTAGAATAGTAAATGCATATTTAATTTACAGTATACATAGTTGAGGGTGATAATTTGATCTCTCTCACGTACCACCGTAAGTTGAGCGCTTTGGGTTAAAATTGGACTCACACATAGAGACAATATCAACTTTTTTAAAATCCGCATTAAATTCATAGCCAGTGAAAATAGAACATGGGTATGCTCTAATATATGTGTTGTGATGAGGGTTGAGGGTTACAATTTTGTGCTCTTAACAGTCTCAACTTCTCGCATTGAAAAATGCTGTATAAAATTTTCTATATATTTTTCAACCGTGTGAACTAAGAGCAACATCTGACTAATATGAATAAAGTTGGAATAACATGCGAATCTAGCTACCACGACTTGAAGAATTAAAATTGCCTAATGCCTTGTATTACCTGTGCGTAGCTTTTCTGTTAATTAAGTAGTAGACAATGTAGAAGAAAAGATGTACGCTTATACAGTATGATTTCCTTGAGGAAAATTGCCTATTGTTTTTCCTTGCAGTTATGGTATAATTATTAATTAACTAAAAACTTACATCCAGTCTCAAGCGTAGCATGAGCAAAGAAAGCAGCAATCTCCCTCTTGGAATCGTCCACAGTCCCCGTAGTTCCAAAGTTGGGACACAACGGCAGCGCATCAAGAAACGCCTGCCGAGTGTAGAACCCTTTTCCAGGGCAGCTCGCCGCCGCCTGGTTGATGGATGCCCGTCGAAGAACGCCTGGGTCACTTCACTGCCAACGTCGTTGCCATTGTTGATCGGGGTCGTGCACGGCGCCGGCCCTGGCATCCGGGCGCCGCGAGTATGGGGGGCCGTTGCCGCAGTAGCCAGCGCTGCTGCACAGCAGACACCGGCTGCGCACACGCCAGTTCTTGGCCGAGGGCTGCCGGAGGGTTAGGGTGAGAGCGAGGGCAAGAAGTAGGCAGATTTTGGTCGCCATGTTTTGGTGTGTTGATTGTTGTTTGAGACTATGTTGTGGTTGTGGCGAGGTATTTATAGAGGGGTGAGGGGAGTGCTTATTGTGTTGGTAGGCTGGACTTTTTGGTAAGAGATTTTGAAGGGGGGCAAAAAGTCCTGTAGGGAACCTCTACAAAAACCTCTACAAAAAGGGATGAAAGCGGCATGTATTTGAATATAGATTTTAAAGTTGATGATTGTATCCATAGATCATCCTGATGGTCCAATATTCTGATTGTATGAATTTAAAATTGATAGTGAAACGTGTGTTGTATCCTACTTTCTGTCCATGTAACTTTCTGCTGAGATGTGCTCAGCAGAGAGTGTCTTTGTGTCGGTAGGATGGAATTTTGGTGGTAAAACTTTTGACTCGGGATTAGTAAGCATGTTGGGTATTTTCACACGCTATTAGGGGTGATCCGATTGAATTTGGTTTTGTTATGGAAGGCAACACAAAGACTTGCAATTTAGCAAGAAGAGTCTGAAGCGGAGTTGGGGATAGAACTTCACAAGTTTGTGGAAACTTTTGGCACGTAGGAAGAAAAACGTGGCAAGACTTGGAATATGTATGAAGAAAATATTGTATTGCCTTAGCTTGACCCGAGGACGTGGAGCGTCGTCGCTCCTTACTTGACCTCTTCTATCATCTCAGTCTAAAAATCCTTCGCTTTCAATTCTTGTCGCTCGTTCACCTAAAATTTCCATGGAAAATTAAGGCATCTGTTTGGCGCATCCAACAGAAAATCTCACATCCCTTGCTCAAGGACTTTTCAACTCCGTGTTCGTTTTGTTGAGTTGTGGATTTGAGTAAGAGGTTGTGCTTGCCCACTGTTTGACGCAAGAGGTAACGTTGACAATGATGCGTATGCTCGTGATGAATAGTAAATACTAACCTAAGAGTGAGAGGGAGGGAGGGAGTAGAGAAAGGAAATTTCTTTTTTTCTTTCCCCGCGGCAGAGAACCAAAAAGTACTTACCAATACCAAACAACTGTTACGGAAAAGTCAGGAATCACAGAAAAATTGAGAGAAAATCAGGACTATAAGTCATGCAGCAAGTACATAAACCATACGACCACAATACCAGTATAAACGAGAGAAAGCCAGAGAGGATCAAAATTTATAATTAACACTCTCACTTCGCTAAATATATTGAATACTGTACAAAGGATAATTGGATCAAGCTGTGCTCACTTGGCCACTAGGAACTTAATCCACTCAGTCACAATAATCAAATAAATCCCAAAGTTATAACCCAGCAGAAATTACATGATTTCACCAATATCGTCAAAGGGGAAACCACCATGGCCTTCTACATTCGAGAACCATCCCTAGTATCTCCGCCACCAATTTCCAACACTTAGATGTACTGATAAATATACATTTGCGGAATCAAATGGTCAACGCGAAAGCGTCATACACCCGTAATAACCAACGAATTGGTGTTGGAGGAGAGGCTGGAGCATAGCAATACAACTAGCAAGCCTTATAAAATCAGTAGCCAGGTCAATCTGTATCCTGCTTGTTCTTCTCATGCTGGTAACCTGCAGCCCTGCCAGTCCTACCAATTATGTAAGATTGAGGAGATGGATTTTTGTAGTCCACATTAAGACCTTGATAGGATCGAGCTGCAAAGAACTCAGCCCCAGATCTTGCTGTTCCTTTGAATAGAATAGAATCCACAGATTCAGTTTTCATAGTGAGCGCTTTCTCTGTTGCCTCTATCAAGTCCATTGAACTCTCCTTCTGTTCGCCTCCATTTTCTATGAACATATGTCAGCATGGATTAGAAAGAGCAGGACCGAAGTAAAAGATAATAGAGAACAAGGCATAACTCTGCAACATTAGATGTTGATATTCTCAAAATTAATCCTAATATACCCTATAATTGAGGACATCTCCGCGGTACCTGCCACAAACCTACACATCCATGGCTAGTCTTAGAAAAGTGTGGGCTAATTAAAGCCATTCTGTACTGATCTTCATATATAAAATGTTACATTAAAGATTCAGGGCTTCATTGAGCATATAACAAAAGATCCAGAATCCTTATCGAGCAAACCTACTAATCCCATTGATCACCTAGTACCACTAATCTACAGCGACACATACAATTATTACTGTATAGTTTCAATGAGATCTGTACATATGGTGCCAATCAGAGGGCATGTTCTTGTTTGGTAGCTTATGACTTAGCATGGCTTAGCATATGATGGTGTTATCACAGTTAACAAAGTTGCAAATTTTCAAGTGCAAACTATTTATAAGATGAAAGAAGTACATCAATCTTTGAAGAATTCAATCAAACATGTCAGGATGAAAGTCCACAAACTAACCATCATTTGTTCATTTCATCGAACCATACATTTCCTTCTCTCTCTAACCCTCCATGTACCCTAGCCTGAAATAACACATGCTTTATGTTAAATATTGCCTTTCTGTTCTATTCATTAAAATTATTAGAATTATCTGCTCATCTATTCAAAACTATTGCTTGTATATTCATCTAATTTTCATAAATGTCTCCAATCCTGAACCTACTCCTAGTCACTGAACTCTTCTGGAATGCCTAACTTTTGAAGATGAATTTGGCTAAACTATACATATGCAGTGCATCTCTACATAACTGAAACCTTTCCCCAGGCAGTTTGATGGTAAGGCAGCGAGACAAGGATCTGCGGGTAGGCGAAACGATGAAAAAGGAACTCAGAGATAATACAAGTTAGAGACCAGTGACAGGTGTAGGGATATGAATTTACTTTGCATCTTTTTATACACGAATACTGTAATCACTGTTAACATGCACAGTAACTCTGGCATCATAATACAAACAAATGCTAAATAACGCAGAAGTTATAAGCCAGAAAAAACTAAAGCAGTGAGATTATAACATAAATAGTGAAAGTTGGGAGTTTTTTCTGAAGAAGAACCACCTTCGGGCTGGAAATCCTCCATATAACCACCTTGAAGAAAGGAAAATCGAGCTTCATCTTCCACCATGCCCTTGCCAACTTCTGCTGTACAAGAATTAACTAAATCCCTAAATTCCATCACATATTCACCGGTCCACTGTTTTCTCCTGATAGCATGCAACAAGTTAAGAATGAGACAATGTCATGCCGTGAAGGGTTTTATAAATAAACAATACTCTGAAAGTTAATCAATTATCATCAATCTACCATTGTACCATATCATCTACTATGATATGACATAATTAATATATGAATCGACTATTGAATAAATTAGATGAACAATCAAAGAATTATTTGCTACTCATTTGGTTCATTTCCACCCCTAAATTCATTCACGCCAAATTAATCATCATAAGAGCCTTGTACCATCAAAACAGGAAATGTTTGTCAATATTCTGATATCACGATACAGAGACTCGGTTGTATATCACTTCTGTGATATTATGATCATATTAGTCTTCTCTATAAAAATAATCTCAGACATGGAGCACACTCAGTTTGGAAAGCACCCTCAATCCCCAAACAAACATACAAACACTCCTGGAGTTTAGAAGAGGCCAAGGGTGAAACCCCATGTATGCACGTAGATGTTGAAGGTATATGCCTATAGATATCATGATGCATCCAAATATGTAATCACAATAAATAAATGACAGAAAATCTTTAAAAATAAGATTTATTTTTTATTAAATGGAGAAGCCAGCAAGGATATAAGGGCCTCAACAGATTGGTCGAGGGTGAATGACTCATACTCCAATTTTACGTGACTTGGGCAGCCTGAAAGTCTGCAGTACTATGAGAAAATGCTAATGCATGTTGCAGATCTAAAATAATCCATCAAGTGCTATACCTGCTAAAAGCTAATATAGCTTCAAAAGGTGTGATAACTGGAGCCAGAAATTCTTTGCTGTCCAAAAGAGCTGTTTGGGCGCAAGAGACAAAAATGAAAACATCACACTGCCCAAACAGGAAATCAGTTAATAAGATAAAGTCCAGAATGAAAGATGACAAACACAGGTTTCATGGTTCATGCTTACCTCAGGAAAGTTAGCAAGTTTGTGGGAGTTTGGTCTTCCCATGACAAGAGTGTAGGACTTTTTTCCAGCACCCTCAATCAGTTCCTTCATTTGACGAACCATATGAAGGTAGCCAGCTGGTAACGCAAAAACAATAACCTTTAAAAAAAACAAATACATTTGGCTGTAAATTACAGATTATCTTTACTTATGGCCACAAAAGACTGAGGCCTTAACTTAAGGTTATAGGCGACAAATGTTCACGTCATGGGAAGATCAAATGAAAAGACGAAAATTGTTTCGAGTTATCAATACAATTAACTGCTGCACGCGTGAATGGTTTTACGGTCCGCATCTTGCTAACTCTGCCAGTGTTGCCTATCTCAAGCCAGGATAAAGGAGAAGGGTTGTGTTAGGTAGTCGACAGCCAGCGTAAAACATAGTCGGATAAACATGAAAAATAAATCCTATCATATACTCGTTGGGGCGCCCCCACCGCCACGTGTTGCATCGATCCCGTCTCGATGCAATGATAAGTAAGCAATGGTGGTTTGCTAGGACGTCCCCCGAAAGCGACGCATTATATCGATGTCACATTGGTGTAATGACAAGTAAGCAATGGTGTTCTAAAAATCTATAATTCTCTAATAGGTTACCTAATAGTATTAGGCATAGACTAGAACGGTCTAAAAGGGAAAATAGTAAGAGACTTTTACAAGAAAATAGAATTAGATTAGCTACTTAGAATATAAGTATACTTACCGGAAAGACAATAGAATTAGTGGATGTCATGGTTAGAAGAAAGATAAATATAATTTGTTTACAAGAAACTAAATGGATAGGTAAAAATCGAGAGAAATTGAAAACACCGGATATAAACTTTGATACACGGAAAAAGAGAAGAATAGGAATGGAGTGGGAGTTCTTGTAGATAATATAATAAAAGAAAGTGTTGTGGAGGTAAGAAGAGTTGGAAATATAATAATACTAATAAAAATTGTCTTAGGTGTAGAGGTTATTAATATTATTAGTACTTACGCACCACAAATCGGCTTGCCCGAGAGTACTAAAAGGGAATTTTAAGATAGATTAGATAAATTAGTACAAGGAATCCCATTTAGAGAAAAATTATTTATAGGAGGGGATCTTAATGGATATGTTGGTAAGGATAATAACGGATATGAGAGGATACATGGAGGTTTCTGATATGGAGATAAGAACGATATAGGTAAATCAATTTCAAAGTTTGAAATATCATATTATTTGATAATAGCAAATACACTTTTTAGAAAAAGGGATGAATACTTAATAACCTTTAAATGTGATTTTAACAATAGTCAAATAGATTTTTTTTCTTACTAGAATGGCCGATAGGTTAATATGCAAAGATTGTAAAGTTATACTAGGAGAGAGTTTAAGTACACAATATAGATAGATTGATGATCTTAGACATATCTATTAAGAAGTGGAGTAGAAAAACTAACGTGAACAAAAGTCTAAGAACTAAATTGTGAAATTTAAAAGGAGAGAATTAAATACATGTTAAAGATAAGATAATGAAAAAATATATATGGAATATAGATAACGACACTAATATTATGTAGAATAGCATGTCTTCTTGTATTAGGAAAGTGGCTAAAGATATACTAGAAGAATCTAAAGGTTATAGATTAGAAGGTAAAAAGAATTGGTGGTGGAATGAGAGTGTGCAAAAGGTTACTAGAGAAAAGAAAACTTTTTATAAAGAGTGGCAAAAGTGTAGTAGGAAAATCTTAGAAAAATATAAACTAATAAGGAAGCAAAAATAGTAGTTAGTGAGAATAAATACAAAGCTTATGAAATTTTTTATAAGTTAGAATCTAAGGAGTGAGAGAAAGATATATATAAGCTTGCTAAAATTAGAGAAATGAAGAGTAGAGATTTGGGTAATATTAGGTATATTAAAAGTGAGGAGTTCTAGTGACCAACCTGGAAATAAAAGAGAGGTGGAAGAGTTACTTTTATCAATTATTTAATGATAACTAAACAAGTGAGCAAAATAGAGATTTTGACCATATAGTGAATGATAGAAAATATAGATATTGTCGAAAAATTGGGATTAGCGAGGTTAAAGACGCTCTAAAGAAAATAAAAAGTGAAATAGCTATAAGACCGGACGATATCCCTATTAAAGTTTGGAAATGCCTTGCAGATATAGGCTTAGGATGGTTAATTAAACTATTTAATAAGATTATCAACACGAAAAGAATGTTGGATGAGTGCAGGATTAGTATTTTGATACCGATATATAAGAATAAAAGGGATATAAAAAATTGTTTAAATTATTGAGGTATAAAACTCATGAGTCAAACGATGAAACTTTGGTACAGGATAATTGAATAAAGACTAAGAAAAGAGACATGTATATCTGAAAATCAATTTGATTTTATTCCTGGGAGGTCAACTATGGAACCTATATATATTTTAAAACGGTTGACAGAGAGATATAAAAAGAAGAGAAAAGATCTACATATAATTTTTATTAATCTAGAAAAAACTTACAATAGAGTGCCCAGAGAGGTAATGTGATGGGTGTCAAAAAAGAAACATGTATCTAGTATATATATTGATATGATTAAAGATATGTATGATAGAGTAAGAACTAATGAATGAGAGACTAAACCATTTTCTATTACCATAGATTTACGCCAAAAGTTAGCTTTAAGTCTTTATCTTTTTATATTAGTTATAGACCAACTTACTAAGCACATTCATGATGAAATCCCATGGTGTATGTTATTTATCGATGATATAGTATTAGTTGATAAAACTAGAAGAAGCATTATTTTCAAAGTAGAAAGATGGAGACAATCTCTTGAATTTAAAGGTTTTAGAATTAGTAGAACAAAAACAGAATACATGGAGTGTATTTTTAGTAAAACTAGGAAAGAGTGCTTATGGTACATATTGATGGTCAAAAAATACATAAAACTAATCATTTTCGCTATGTAGGATCAATCATTAGGCATGATGGTGAGATAGAGGATGATGTTGTACATCAAATCAAATCGGGATGATTGAAATGGAGTGTTTCGAGAGTCTTATGTATCGTAGAATATCAATAAAACTAAAGGAAAAATTCTATAGGACGGTTATAAAACCAACTATGCTTTATAGATCAGAATGTTGGGCAATTAAAAAACATGTTCAAAAAATTAGTGTAGCAAAAATGAGAATGTTGCGATGGTTTCATGGGTATACATTAAAAGATAGGGTAATAGATGAGTGTATCCATAGTAAATTTGAGGTTGCGCCTAATGAGGATAAAATAATAAAAAATAGATTAAAATGGTTTGGTCATGTACAACGGGAGGCTCCTTAGTACGCCGATTAGGAAAAGTAATAATCTTAGAGTTAATGGGGCTAGGAGATCTAGAGGTAGACCTAGAATAACTTGGTTAGAAACAATTAAGATGGATATAATTAAGACTAATTTAACGGAAGAGATAACTCATAATAGAATGGAATGGAAAAATAGGATTCATGTCATTCTAGGTTAGAAACAATTAAGATGGGTATGATTAAGACTAACTTAACAGAAGAGATAACACATAATAGAATGGAATGGAAAAATAGAATTCATGTAGCCGACCCCAAACATTTGGGATAAAAGCTTAGTAGTAGTTGTATCTTGCGGCTGTAGGAAGAAGACACATGAAATAAGAATAAAAAAATGAAAATTATTTATCTAACAGCATATGCAGCCATGGTATCTACATCTAAATATACAGATACCAGACACCAAAAATTTTAAAAGGCGATAAAACAAAAGAAAAAAATTAAATATACAAACATAATCATATTCATGTATGATTCTTCTATTACTAAGAAAACTAATTGTTTAACAGTTTTAAACCTCAAAATCCATTTAACTACAATTGAATTGATCACAAAATGTGAGGTCTGATCTTTCACAATCGGAATTGTAGGCTTGTGATTTACAAAATAGGTGGTCAAAATATAAAAACTGAGAGGCTCTGAATATGTGATGATGGTAGGTAATCCCTACTTAAATACTGAAGTTGACAAACAGATTCATGGTGACTGCTTCCATGGGAAACCTCTTGCTAACCACTTGTGACTTTTCCGAACCAAGTAGGATTGGATTGTTCATTGAGAAATACTTTGACAAGAAAAGTGCCGAAGTTGGCACAAAAACATTCATTCACCTTCAACTGGAACTCAGTGCAGGGAGAACTTCTGTGATTATTCAAAATCTCGTTTGTAGTTTTAGGGCACGGAAGATAAACATCAATTAAAGAGGCAATTATTCTCCAATAAGACCTACACCCGGCTAGTTTTAGGGCATGGAAGATAAACATCAATTAAAGAGGCAATTATTCTCCAATAGGAACTACACCCGGTTATCAACAGAACAGACTTGCCATTACTGTCTATTACAGTAGGCCATAGGAAAAAAAAAGCACATGCCATCAGCTTAGTTTATAACATACCAACACCTAGAGTACCGACCAAAATGCCAACAATGTTTGCATCTTTTGCTTTCTCCACAAGGTAATATCTGTGGCAAAGACAATCTGTCTTTCAGTAAGCAGAAAGATAGTAACAATTGAACAATTTCGACTAGCATTTATGAGCATTCATGGCACAAAATACCTGCGTTTAAGAATTCTTTGTTGGTGAGAGAAGTCATTCAGCAATTTACTTTCTTTTGCATCATACCTAACTGAAGATGATCGAATGTTAAAGAAACACATAACATGAAAAGGATCTAGTATTTTGAATGAACTTTCTTAATAGCTAAATTATATACAAGTGTCGACAATAGATATGTGTAAACTAACCAACCAAACTGTAAACAAAAATGTTGAAGTCTCAAAACACACTTCACTTTTTCATAACTAATCAGCGGAAAGAACATTTTGCAGAAATAACTACATGCAAGTTTCCATCATATAGAATTATAGCATAGATTAGCTAGCAAAAATTGAACATATATTTATGAGAACTGGAGGAGAAATAATAATAGAAAAACAAATTTAGAAGAACAATTAACAGAAATAAAAATAGAAAAACAAATTTTGAAGAGTAATTAACAGAAATAGATACATAGTGGAACACCCAAGAAAGTGGGAACTCAAACAATATCACACTGTCACTGTGAACATCAGGAAAAGTGAGGAAAGCCTTCACCAAGAGATGATGCAGGTTAACCTAATACACACTTTCACCAGTGGAGGAAGTGTCTGATACAGAAGACCGCAAATCGGGAAAAGAGTTAATGAGATAACTGTTAACACATGCAAACAATTAAGGAAGCTAGATATATTATGACTTAATCGGTTGACTTTTCTTCCATGAAGAGCGTATCCTTAAAGTGGACTCCTAAAATCCCATAGACTCTAACCAATAAAATGAAGCGTAATTCATTGAAACTGTGTCCGGCTATCCACCTTAGTAAATTAAAAAAAGAACTGTAGCAATATTCACTTACCCTTGCTATTTGCTTGCATGAAAATTTAAGACATTCACTGATAGAAGGCAATACATCCCATAGTTTCATCAAAGCTTTTCTCGAGTCTCCCCTCCTTGATCTTACTCCTTACAGTATGTTACCCAACTAACTGCAATATTCATGAGGTTTCCATTACACTATCCTCAACCTTGTCTATCAATACATAACTTCAGATAATTTGCCAAGCTGAGCATCTTTGATCTTACCGCTGCGTGATGTTTCTTTAAGAATTTCACTAAAATTGTCTCTTTGTTTACCAATTTGTATACAATTTCAATTTTATTGCACAATAATCACTCTTCCATAGATTTTGAGAATTCTATCGTCAAGTATACCTTTGTGCTACAGAGAAAAGATGCAAAATTGTTCTCGCTGCTCTAAAGCAGCCTGATGGCACTGCTCCCATATGGGAAACACACAGAAACAGGAGGAAAAGGAATAGGAGGATGAGGGAAAAGAAAGAAGAAGAGGAGAGAAGGAGAAGAAAGGAAAATGCAGCACAGGCTAAAACAAGAAAAATAATAACAGAGTACTGCTGAGTTTAAAGAGAACGAGAAGATCAAGCGAAAATTTGGGAGAAGAATAAAAAGACTGTCAGAAGATTGAAGCTGCTAATCCCTCCTAAAAGTTTGCCTCAGTCCCCTCGTTTGAAAGATTTAGCGCTCCAAATTTCAAATTTCAGTGCACTTCTACTGCCATATCGTTAATAGTTAGCCAAATAGAGATAAATAATGAAAATATTTACCTACTTCACTGTTGTTGAATGTGAGCACCAAATTTGCAAATGCAGGATCCTCAGAACCGATCCAGAACAACAAGCTGTCTTCCATCCTCTGGCCGACTGGCATGTTCCACGTCAATCCTCCAAGGCCATGTCTCGACTCCGTTTTACTAGGGAGTTTGTCATTACTATTGACACCAGCATGATCATGAGGCTGGAGATGATCCTTTCCTGTTTTATCTTGTGATGGATTCATAATTGAACAAATAACCTCTGCGTAGTGTACTGAAGTACTCGAGCCGTCCAACGACATGGTGTCAGCTACGGCAGATTTGATATCCTGCAAAGCATGTGCATATTCCAATCCAAACAGGACCTGAATCCAGAAAACAAGAGAAAACATTAGATGCAAGGCCTTTGATACCAACTTCATGAAGTAGTTCAAGAGAATTTATATCTCAGCAACTATTAGCCAATTGACACATTCTTCTCACATCAGAAAAAAAAAAAACTTCTCTTTTTCTGGAGAGAGAGAGAGAGAGAAAAAACTACATGATGGATATCAAGCATTCATAAGAGGACGTGGTAATTATAACTTGTCCTTCTAGTTTTGCTAAAAGTTAGCTGGTGTATCTTACATGTTGAGCCATGTCCGAAGCGTAGTGTATTCACCATCCTGATGAGGGACACATGAAAAGACGTAGTTGAACTAGTTCAAATTACGTTGACTAATCAGTGTACCTCATGTGAATCAGAATAATGCAAACTAACGTTAACGTTAATTACGGAGGTCAGTATGATTTGAAAAGTTAATGTTAATTAAGGTTAATGAAAAGTTTAATGTTAATGATCAGACTAACACCAATTAACTGTTCACGTTATCTAAGGATGTCCCAGTATGACTTGAAACAAGAAAACAAAACCCTTTACTCTGTGGTACCCTCTTCTTCTACTTTAGGCTGGTCTCTCCTCGGTCATCCTCAGAGCCCACTTTCCTCTTCTCCATGTGCCGTCCTCAATGTTACAGACAGCACTACGTGCCATTAGGCGCTGCACCGACGCCCAGGCCTAGGCGAAGCCTAGGCAGAATTCTTTTTTTGCTTAAATTGTGGTGGAGGAATTGTTGAAAGTTGGGGAGTTTGTCGTTGGAGGAAGAGGCCAGAGGAGGTCGAAGGACGCAAAGACAGCAGTGGAGAAATCACGATCAAGACCTATGTAGTGCACTCCGCGTGAGCAGCCAACGCTCCCGTAGGAGCAGTGGCGGATCCCAGATTTCTAAAAACCGGTGTCACTACATAATTAGTGATTAAAAATATATATAACAGTGATGAGTTTTCATATTTTGAAAAAGTACATAATCGCATCATTAATAGCACTATTAAATACATTATTGTGTATGGACCCAAATGCATAATCGCATCAGTAGAATAAAATACATTGTTACTAACATAATCACCGCTAGGGCCGATTACAACCTAAAATACAGTATCAAAATTATGTTACACTATTAAATATACTAAGTAGATTGATTCATCTCTTTCTCCAAAGAAAATTAATAAATTTTAAATAATAAAAACTCTATCAACATGTAAATAAATTTATAGCAATAGAAAACTAAATGGAAAAGATAAAAGCAGTTGAATAATGAGCACTTTAGTAATTTTTTATTAGTTGAAAGAGTCTTCATGAAAGATAAAATGAGAAGAGAAAAATGTTACAAAGACGCATTCACCTAAATAACTTAGGGGTTGGGTTCTAGGGGAAGTGGTGTCACATGACAACACTTCCCATCAAGTAGATCTGCCCACACCTAAGCGCTCCCAAGACTTAGACGGGAGACCTAGATACTGCTTAGGTCTAGGCGGACATTTAGACTGCTTTTTAAATCATTAGTGGTACTCTGGTAATGAGATAGTCATCTTCTTTTATGTTATTTTGTCAGGTGAAATTATTGTACATAAAGTGATAGCATGCCCTTTTTGGTGGATGGATAATCCAAGGACTGAGTAAGACTTTGTTATTCTGAGGTTTTATTTGTGATTATTAGCTACTCTTTTCCATGCAATTTTGTGCACATACTAAGTTAAAGCTTTATGATGTTGTGGGTTTTACTATAATAGTGAAAAAGATTTGTATTTTGATTTATAGTTGTAGTTGTTACTTTTGAGTTGTTACTGGAAACAATTTCGGAATTTATGTTCTTGCTATTTTCTAATGGATAAATTTCACTTAAACCCTCTGAATTTTAGGGGTGCTAAAGAATACCTTGAAGAATGGTCATTTAGAATTTATCTTTAAGCTTTGGGGGTAGAGACTTTGCTTTTTACTAGGTTTTATTAGTGATGTGTGTTATTCTTTCCTTTGCTAATTTTGTGTTGCTACTGAGTAATGAGTAAACTAAACTTGAGTGAGTACTACTTTCATAGTGGAAAGGGCTGTACTTTGAATGGAGACCACATGAAATAATGCTACCCTATGAACCTAAGAATTAGCCCTATACAATTTAGAAAGAGTGGGGGTGCATGTGACTCCCTCATTGTTCGACAGTCTTCAAGCTATTGATAAGGGATCGCCTTATAACTCTTTATTTATAGGGCCTCTATATCTACACTGCAGAACATCATTTCATATAGTACATCTTTTCTACTAACCTCCTTCTATCCATCTTCTCTAGTCAACCATAGCCTTTAGAAAACATGCCCCCACTATAAGTATCAAAGTATTACCATCTCCCTAGCTCCGACCTTCCCCATACTAAATTACTACATGCAACCATCCCTCCTAAAACTCTAAGAAAATCACTATCCTTCCAAATCAACAGTGGACGGCCTCATTGCCTTCTCTATTTTCTTCACCAAATCTATTAGCATGGTAGTATTTTCTGTCTGACATCGCCGCCACCATAAGAACCTAGAATAGTAATGTGAAATGGTGCTCCCAGTCCTGACTAGAAGCATAATCGGTCGTTGTTGCTAGCAAGACCTGTCGTTGTCCCTAGTAAGCAGTAGACTGATGTCGTCATTAGCAATAATAGATCAGTTGTCATCGCTAGCAACAGCCGACCAGCCGCCATCGCTAGTAGCAGATCGGACGTCATCACTAGCAGCAACAAACTGTTAGTAGAGGACTACACCCAGGAGATCACTGAAGACTGCAAACCCTGAATCTTTCCTGACAATACTCAAGAATGCTTAGCAAGGGAGATAAATGCACTCTGTCAGGGTCACTATAGCGCAACCCCCAGAATATCAGACCATGTATGCAGTATTTGTAACCCTTTGCTTAGAACGACTTTGTGCTCATCTTGGAGCCTTGTCATCAAACCATACACATCTAATGTGATGTCACCTATCTCCACCTTGCGGTATTTGCCCAACTACAAAATTGTAGTTCTTCCCATACATTATCTACTTCGTTGGTTATTTTATTTACATCAATTTGTTACTTAATTCACATTGTTTTATTTAGTTGTATGATTACACTGATCTAATACACAATGTCAGAAATGTGACCCTAAATAGAAAAGCAAAATTCAAAGTTGAACTCTTCCATTCAGACTTAACACATGTTGCGTGTGCAAAACCTAGTCCACCTATTAGACAATATAACCCCCACTATTCCAACAACCATTTGTTCATTTCACATAGAGATTAATGTCTATAAATAGGACTGGGGTGAAAGATGCAAAGTATGCTGCGAGGCAAAACAACAGAGTGCGAAATGACTCTGGTTGTCACAAAACATCGTAATAACACCTTAGTGTAAGCTGAGATCTTCAACCAAACCTTTCAACCAGATAGCTTCTTTCACTACTTCTGTCACTATCATATGTTGTCTCCGTCAACTATATTCTCGTTCTAACTAATGGCACAACATGAAAGAGTAAAGCAATAACATGTCGAGGATCGTCTCTTATCCAAGTCGCCTGCGTAATCTGCATCAAAATAACCAAGTATTCTGCAATCTAAATCTTTGTTCCAAACAAAACATAAATCAATATTATCAAATCCTTTCAAATATCTAAGTATCAATTTCCATGCCTGCTAATGGACTTTTCTGAGCTTATCCTTACACTGACTCACAACATGACTGCATGTGAAACATCCGGATAGGTGCAGACCATAGCATACATGGTACTTCCTACTGCATTGACATAAGAAACACAATGAATGTACTGCTACTCTTCCTTAGTTTGAGACAACAAATCTGTTGAAAGACAAAAATGAGCAGTAAGCAAAGTCTTCACAGGCTCGGCATCAAGCATGTCAAATCTCTCCAATACCCTTTTGATGTATTTCTCCTGAGATAGAAACTATATCTTCTCGTATGTTCCTCTAGATCTCCATCCCCAAAATCTTTATCGCTGCTCTGAAATCTTTCATCTCAACCTCCTACTTGTCGATTTCTAGCATATCAGTAGCTACAATCAACATGTCAAACATACAAAAACAAATATATAAAAGAGCCATTATTGAGTTTTTTACGATAAACACAACTATCATAGTAACTATGCTCAAACATGAAAGTATCAGATCTTAAATACGACTACCACTGAAGTTTGAGCAATATTGTACATCAAGATACTTTCAACCACTGCTAGAATCCACTGGTACATGAAAGTATCAGATTGAAATGCCGAGAGACTGCATGTTTTCAACCACTGCTACAATCCACTCTATAGCCTCACTACCACTAACAACCTTCTTGTAGGTAGAAGATCTAGAAGCTCAATTGATTTTTTTTATGCTTAAAGCGCAAGCAACCATAACCATATCGCTGAGGAGCTTGGATCTGCCTTTTTGTTCTCTCGATGGCAATATTGTACTCTTGCTCTGGTGGTGCATCACCATCTGAAGTTAAACCCTCAATAGTATAGTATCAACTAGTTCAACATGAACACCCTCAAGCACTCCCTACGAAGTGTAGTTCTCTAGCTCCATCTAGTTGCTAAACTCTTTTTTCGGTGCTCGCAATATCAACAAAAATCTCCTTTCTAAGGTGAAGAAGAAGCATAGATTTTTCATCAAAAGTAACATCTGTACTAATAATAAACTTAGGTGACTTGGACCAGGACACTACAACCTATATCCCTCCACCCACTAGTAAGTCTTAACAAAGATAGCGTTCTTTGACCTAGGCTCAAGATTACCATCATTAACATGAAATAAGCAAAGCAACCATGTATTCTTAAATTAGAATAATTAGCAGAGGTACCAGATCATACATCTTCTAGAGTCTTAAAATCAATTACTATATAAAATCTATTTATCAAATAGTAAGTTGCACTGACTGTTTAGGCCCAAAAGTATTAAAACCAGCCTAAGTTGCATGGAAACGGGCACGGGTACTGGTACGGGTGTGGGTGCAGGTACGGGACACGGCAAAACTGTAAAATGTAAGGTACGGGGACACGACTACATATATATTGAATTAATATTGTACATAAGATAAATTTTCCCCTTCATGTGTCATTAGAATTAAAATTCCGATTACATTTTTTAGTTTCTTTTATCATATTGATTATCGTGAATTGTAAACTACTCATTTTTTTACTAGACATCTAAACTACTCATTAACTATATAGTTTTAAACTTAGGTATGGACTGAAACGAATCCGACTCATATCTCATTAGTTTCAAAAGACGGATGTGAAGTGTAAGCTCTACGTCCAAGAAGTCTTTGAGTTTGACAAGTGTTTTAAATTAACACATATATTGTATAATTGAGTACATGTTGTAATAAATGCATGTATATATTCTAGAAGTGTCCATAAAGTTTGGGTACGGGAAAGTGTCGGGTACGTGTTCGGTACCGGTACGGCTTCATTATAGAAGTACCCGGGTAACATAGAAACCAGCATTAGAGAGCATGCATTGAGCTCTCTCAAAAGTGTTTTATTTTTTCTGCAACTTTATTTTGTTATAATGTATGTTGAGTCGTACAATGTTGCACAATACCTTTATTTTTGCAAAACTAATCAAACACCGTAGAACAGAACTTCATTTTGTTATTGGTTCTGAGGCGCTTCACTTTGTTTGCTTTTCAATTATAACATTCCTTTGTTTGAAGATTGCAAACACATTGCATACATTTCTCTAGAATAATCATCAATCAATGTTAATAGAAAAAGAGCTTCACCTTTCGATGGAACCTGAGAGGGACTCCAAAAATCTGAATGGATTACTCTAAAGTGTTATTAATTCTATGTACAGAGGTACTAAAGGACTCTATGGTGTTTGCTGAAAATGCATTGCTCGTAAAAGTCTAACTTACTAGTTTTTTTACTACAGAGCAAACCTTGTTTGCTCAATACATTTACTCCTCTCTCAGTCATATGCCCTAACCGCATATGTCATAAACGTGTAGTTTCAGAATTTCAATCCTCTAAGTATGACACTACTGCAGTACCTGTCATTGTACTGTTTTTAAGGATATAAAGGGTTTATACTTCTTTTCTTTCGTTACAATAAAAGAACCTTCACTAACTCTCAAAATTACATCTTCAGCCAAAAACTTAAAATCATTAGTCATTGGTGCCTAAAGAAATAAGGTAATTCTTCAACTCTAGATATGTGTCAGACATTGCTTAATGTTATAATAATACCATTAGATTTTCTAATCTTAAGTGACATGATACTAACAATCTTGCAAAATATGTCATCTCCTAACAAGGTATTCCCACCATCAATTGACTAATATGTAACAAACCACTTCTATGAGAGCACATATAGTAAAAAAAAACCATAATCAAGAACTCGCTCATCTTATAAATGAGTATTAGAAACACTAATCGAAAGAACTTCACGTGAACTAGAAGGCTCTTCAGTTAGTCTAGCAACTAAAAGTTTCATCTCTCAAGATTTCAACTAAGAATTATCATTTGCTTTGAGCATTGCACAATTAGGTTTTATATGCCCTAACTTTCTAAGATTCACCTCTATCACCAACACACTTTCTAGTTCGATCACGGGTAAACAAGCCTTTAGCTTAATCCTCACCTCCTACTACAGACAATTTCTGCCTTAATTCTTCTTAATGTAAGGCTGATTTGATATCCTTCAAAGAAAGTGCATCTCCATCATACAACATGCTATTGACAAAATTATCAATGGAGTGACATGATGAACATAAGAAAATAAGGCCTGGACCTTCTTCCTCAATTTTAACATTAACATTTTTTAAGTCCATAAAAATAGTGTTAAGTTCATCCAAGTGGTATCTAATTCGCCTCCCTACCTTCATTTGAAAGGTGAAAGAGGTATTGTTTCAAGTAGAGCTTATTGATTGGTGATTTCATCATGCACAAGCTCTCCAACTTGAGCCATAAGCCAGCTCCTGTATTTTCGTCGACAACCTCCCGTAGGTCATCATCTGCTAAATAGAGCTATATAGCATTATTCGTCTTCATTTCCAACTTTTCCTTCTCATCATCGAGCATAAGTCCCAGCAACTTGTCCTTTCCGGACAAGACTTTGAAAAATCTTTGTTGCACTAGGAGAACCCTCATTGACTCTCCATTGACTCTCCATGAACTGAAATTGTTTCTCATCAAACCTCTCCACCTACGATTTGGCCAAAGACGTCTTGAAGCCCACAACAAGAATGATACAGAAGATCTGATACCACTTTGTTACATGGAGGGCTTCACAACACCGATGATGTCTATAAATTAGAGAATAACACCGGTATGAACAAACACGGTAGAGACAAGAGAACAGCACATACAGATTTAACAAGGTTTAGTCAGTATCTTTATCTACATCCATGACCAAAGACGGTAGAGGAATTCATTAATCAAAAGAGAAAATTACAACAAAGAGACCACTCTCTAATCTCACTCAAAATCCACTAGAGAATTTACACAAGGAATCACTTAAGAACTATCTTTCTCTCTCTCTCTCTTCTTTGCTTCTCTCTAGCGCCCCACTAATGTTCTGTCCCAAAGCACACTTTGCATCTTTCATCATTAACTCTATTTATAGGCATTAATCTCTATGTGAAATGGACAAAGAATTGTTAAGAATAGTTGGGTTGCATTGTGTAATAGGCAGACTAGGTTTTACACATGCAACATGTGCTAAGTTTAAATGGAAAAGTTTAATTTTGAATTTCACTTTACTATTCAAAATCACATTTCTGACACGAGGTATAGATTTCCAAAATCTTATTCATCCTCACAAGAATTAAGGATTTTTACTCCAGACTTCCCAAGTGCCACTAATTGATTAAAACATTGGTCATGTTCACATCATTTCCTCAACAACCTTTTCTATCTGGATACTAAAAGTTCATCACACTGAGTTTGTCATAATCCTTTCTTTCCCCACTATTCCATAGATACTTATCCTCTATGAGATATTGTTAATAAAGATTAAACACCAAAGCATAAAACTCACAGGCTTAAAGTTAAGTTGTTCAACAGTGCATGAAAATTGAAGCTAGGTTATAACATAAGCACATAACTAGCATCATTTACAAAGTAATAAATGCAGAATATCTCAAGTCAATTCCCAACCCATACCAGAACAGGCTTTTTCCCACTCGACATACAACGATATAAGCACTCAACACAATCCTTTACATCCATCTCAGCTTTCCCAAACACAAACAGCGCTGGCAATGTTGATGTCCTGCAAAATTCAAGCACACTCACATAAACCCTTCAAGAAACCCAAATATTCACCCAAATTACCAGGTTCATAGCACTTCATTAACCCAATTTCACTCGTCCTTAACTTGATACTGTAGAGTTCTATTTTGACAATATGATCCCTCCAAGTTCAAATTGACATTAATGTGACAATTTCCTATAGCTCTCTAACTTTGTTCCTCACTTTTCCCAAACTCAAAAATCTAGAATTTGCTAAGAAAATTTGTATTGCGTACACTTTTCTATATGGATATTCCTGAACAAAATTAAGGTCAAAATTTTGCACTATGAGGGCTCAAATTGTCAAAATAGGACTTCAGATCTTACTTCAGGTATCTAAGTTAAAAAAGCTTGAAACTTTGAGACATTAAAGTGTAAATAACCAAATTTCTACGAAAAAGACTTACGGGCTCATGCAAGCATGGCCATAATGAACAACGCACTCAGCGTCGACATGCGACGCAGCAACCTCATCGACGCAGCAGCTGCCGTAGGCCGTGTCGGCCATCACGAACAACCGCACTCCCTTTCCGAGCTCGTTTCTTAGGGCTTTTGAAACCCTAGTCGAATCCTTGAGGAGTTCATCTGGAAACTAGAAAAGGTTGAAACTTTAGAGGTTTAGAGGTAAAACCGTAAGTTAGGGTTTTGGGGAGAGAAAGGGTACCTGGAGTGCGACTCTGGTGAAATTTCTGCTGCGTATGAAATCTGCAGTGCGTAAGATTTCATAGTTTAATTCGAAGTCCATTGGATCTTCTTTTTTTTTGGAATTAATTTTGGAAGAAAGAGGGAAAAAATTTAATGGCGGCGGGAGGTTGTTCTTCTTGAAGTTTTTCTTTCCTCTCCTACAACTTCGAATTTTGCAGGCGATCGCACGTGTGGGTTCGGGTCACGGATGGTAATGGGTCGGGTAAACGATACAGTGTGTTTGGGAAATGACATACAGGGAAGGGGAAGGAAGAAGAAGTTCCCCTTCTTTCTCTTCTCTTTGGGGGGGTTAGTCACCTAGAACTTTTTAAGTAGAACTGGGATAATTGGTAAAGTGGGATAATATTTTGATACTAGGATAATTTAGTGGAACAATGATGGGTAATTCTTAAAGTGGGATAATTTGGTAGGATAATTTGGTGGGATAATGATGGATAATATTATGAAGTTGCATAATTTGGTAGGATAATTTGGTGGGGGGTAATGGTGGGTATAAATTACTATTGTTAATAATTATATATTAAAATAATATAATATTGATAAGCAAATTCTAGTAATAACTATAAAATATAATGCAATAAAGCATCACTATTCATCTCAAATAATAAAATAATTTACAAATAAATAAAAATCTAAATCCCTAGAGTGACTCGACTTCTATCATCCCACATGGCTTCTATCATCCCATATGACATCTGCCATAGAATTTCTCCAAGCTCATACAACTGCTCGTTGAGTCTGTAACTCGTCTTCTTTATCGGAGTCATCGTCTGCATCAGGAACATTTCGTGGAGCTTCTAGCGGAGGATCATAAATGTCGAAGTTCAAATCTCATAACATCATAAAGAAAGAAAAATAAGCATTTTTCAGCCATTAACCCTTTGGACCAATCTCATCATGATCGCTGAAACCAAATCAGCAAATAAATGAAATGTACACATGAATCATCCATGGCCGCTAAACAGATGATCGACAGATGAACTATAAATATCCCAATCAATTTACTGAGCCGATTTAATAATAATAGATATCACCATTAACCATTCAACATCTAATCATCAATGTGATCGCAAAGTTGCTTTCTAACTTATAAAAAAAAATAAATAACCCGCATATCTTTAGTACTAACCCACCAACACTATATTCTTAACCTAAACCACTGTTGTGGAGAGAAAACTTAGATCAAACAAATAATAATAAAGTAATTTAACGTCAAAAAGCTATCAATAAAGTAATACATCTTGAAGATAATAATAAAAGATAATCATCACAAAAACAAAGTAAAGACAAAAAAATGAACGGATGATTGACTTCATGGCAGAAAAATTTTCTAGGCAGAGAAACTAACCAAGAGGGAGGGAGGCGGCGTTTCACTTTTTTTCCCCAATTGTATTCTTTCCAATGTGTGGGATAATTTAAGAGAGGAGAACTTATGGTTATATATATAGATAGTATAATTTATGGGATAATTATGACCAATTATCCCAATTCTATTCTAGTAGAATTCTACTTGACTAACGCACCAAAAAAATAATACAGTTCTAGTTCTACAAAAGTTCTACTTGACTAACACTATAAAAAAATATCTCATTTCCTAGTTCTATGTGACTAACACCTTAAAAATTTATCCCACAAATTATCCCAGTTCTAGTTTTAAGTTCTAGATGACTAACCCCCCCTTTAGTGCAAGTGCATCAAGCTTCTAGTTGGGATTCCTAGGCACCAAGCTCTCAGGGGCTGTTTGGTTGTTGTTGGTAAAGTTGTGTATTTATGACACAACTTGGAAAGTTGTTGTCCACCTCATCAATTTCTCTTTTATACTTTTCTTTGTTTGTTTTTTATTCCATTGGAATCATAAAACACTTGTTTGGTTTGCAAAATGAAACTTTAATTGTTTGTTTGGAAAGTGTAAAAAGTGGTCCCTACTCAAATGATCATATTGGTTGAAATTATTTTTTATTATTTTTTCCTAACTTCAATGTTAGCTTTCTCCTAAAATCATGTATTTTTTCATGAAATCACTTTACAAGCCACATCAGCATATGAAATCAATTTACACTATTTTCACAACTACAAACAAACAATTGAAAGTGATGAAAGCTGACATTGGGACCCACTTTTTTACACTTTACATTATTTTACATAGTAAAAACATACAACCAAACAGCCCCGCTCTCAAACATTTTAGAATAAAAAATTAAAAAAATAAGCTTTAGGAGGCCCTTCTTCTTTTATGAAGCTCCAACAAGCTCCTAACTAGGAGCTCCACCAACATCAAAAAACCCCTCTTCTATTTTAATATTTTACCCATTACTCAACGGTCATTTTTCAACTATAATTGCTCATTTATTTCATTTACCAGATCTTTGTATCTATTCTATTTCATTAAATCATTAAAAAAACAAACAAAAGAGACTAAGCCACTTAAAATTCTCATCAGGAATATCAAGCCCCTTCTCACCTCCCCTCATCTCAAAAGAGACCTCTTCATATCCCTAACCCCAAACCCAGACCTTGAGACCTCTTCATCTCCCGTCGAATCAAATCCACGCCTCTTCATCTCCCGTGTCAAAGTCTCTATTTTGTCGAGGACTTGTCGATCGGAGCTCAGGCCTTGCCGATCGGAGAGGGGACTTGCCGATCGGAGATGGTCTATCAGGTTAGAACCGGTCAAAGTCACTATTTTGATTAATCGAGCATTCTTCATTTTGGAAAAGGTTAGAATTTTTGCTTCTTTTTTTGGGCAGATTTTGATCACTCTGCAATTGTGTTCTTGTGGGGGGTGGTTTTGTAAATCTTGCACAGCTTGGGAGCTCCCAAGAGCTCCGAAGCTCTCAATGTCCACGTCAGCCTAAGGAGATGGTTTGGGAGCTCCTTGGGAGCTTGCTGAAGGGCTTGCAAACTCTCTCACCGTCACCTAGACCTTGAGAGGGGGCGCAAGGAGCTTGCTGACCTTGCTCTTATTACACTACGGGGGTGTTTGTTTAAGGGGAAAATTGTGTCCAGGCCCCAAAAGTGGGAACTTTATGTGACAAGCCCCCTCGTATTTCGGCCCATGTGTATTAGCCCCAAAAAGTGAAGACTAATGTTTTAA
>NC_033802.1:12649616-12658389 GCF_001876935.1 Asparagus officinalis
CTTATATAAGTATACTCTCTCTTATATATGTATACTCTCTCTTATATAATATATTTCTATATATGTTATATGTATAATATGTGTGTATATATATACTCTCTCTTAGTATATAAGTATATATAAGTATATATATGTATAAGTATATATAAGTATACTTTCTCTTATATAAGTATATATAAGAATACTCTCTCTTATATATGTATCATGTATGTATGTATACATATACTCTTTCTTATAGTATATATGTATATATAAGTATACTCTCTCTTATATAAGTATATATAAGTATACACTCTCTTATATATGTATAATATATGTGTGTATATATATATATACTCTCTCTCCTAGTATATATGTATATATAAGTATACTCTCTCTTATATATGTATACTCCCTCTTATATAAGTATACTCTCTCTTATATATGTATAATATGTGTGTGTGTGTGTGTGTATACTCTCTCTTAGTATATATGTATATATAAGTATACTCTCTCTTATATATGTATACTCTCTTATATAAGTATACACTCTCTTATATATGTATAATATATGTGTGTATATATATATACTCTCACTCTCTTAGTATATATGTATATATAAGTATACTCTCTCTTATATATGTATACTCCCTCTTATATAAGTATACTCTCTCTTATATATGTATAATATGCGTGTGTGTGTGTATACTCTCTCTTAGTATATAAGTATATATAAGTATAATATATTACAACGGCTACTTCTTCCCTATTGGCCCAACGGGCAATGACTACTTATGTGATTCTCTCTCTCTCAAGTTATAACTTATAAATATATACAATATATTTATATATAATATATGTATATATAATATATAGTTACGTAATAATTTGTAAGTATATACTAATACATAATTATATAAAATATAATAATTTTAAACTATTTTTAACATTTTTTTATCAAAAAAAGGGAAAAAAAAAATTAAAAAAACCGGGCCGGCCCGGAGCCCGGCCCGGTTAGGCCCGGGTTCGGGCCCGGGCTCCGGTTTTGCCCGGCCCGGATGGACAGGTCTAGGTTTTCCCCTCCAAATTTATTTTCTAATCAACATTTAATGCCTACAGAACTACTGTTCACTCTCCAATAACCGGCTTGATAGAGTGACCGGTTGCTTGAGGGCATTTTGGGGAAAGTTTTTTGTTTTAAACATTGGGTCACGTGGGGAAGGGCTTTGGGGACTAAAGGAATGTGAGATACCATATCTGAAAGTTGCTGAACGCGTGAGTGGGGGCCCACAGCTTTGTTATTTGTGAACATGAAGTTGCTGAACGCGGTTTTGATTCCGCGGCCCACCCGAGACTAATTTGTGCAGCTATATATATCAAATTTTTGATAAGGGTTTGTGCGCAGGAGGTTGATTCGTGGATGCTGACGAAAAATTCTTCTCTCTTTTGCGGCTGCAGGTGAAGAAAACAGAGGAGAAAAACAGCAGCTGTGTTGAGATCTTGAGTAGTCCCTTTTAGGGTTTTGTGCATCCCTTTGAGAGATATTTGTGTGAGGGTTTGAGAGATTGTGTGAGGGTTTAAATTGAGTGTTTGTAAACCCTAGTTGTATTCTCTCCCTCTAATAGTAGATCTCCCCCTCCTTGCCCCGTGGACGTAGATAATTTGCCGAACCATGTAAAATTGGTTGTACTTCTATTTGTGTGTTTGTAATAGCTTTTTAGGTTCCCTCGACGCGCAGTCCTAGAGCTGATGAGAGGAAGAGCTAATATCCTACTTTGATAGGATATTAGGCTTCAGATTCTTGTTCCCTTTGAGAAACAAGAATTCTTATTGCGACCTAACTCTTGTTGTGCTGCCGAAGTGCTGCCGAAATTTCCGCTGCGCGCAACAAGTGGTATCAGAGCCCAGATTTCAGATCTAGGGTTTTTTGGTGGAGGAAGATTCTTGTGTGAAGCTTAGTTCTTGGAGTTCTCGGCTTCGGTGGAGATAGCATTAGGAGTTGCCGTTGGAGATTTCGCTTTCCTCGTATGGATAGGAGATCTATTTGGAATCCGATCTATGGTTCAGTTGGGTGGTTCCTAATTTCTATCAAATTTGTTCTTTCTCTACAATTTGGAGTTAGTTTGCAATGGGAGAAGAAGGTGAAAGCAGCAAATCGATGGCGAGTACAATACAAGTTGGTTTTCAGAACACTAAGATTAGTGTGGTGAAGTATGACGGTAAAATCAACTTTGGTTTGTGGATGAGCGACGTACAGGATGCGCTCAATGCTTAGAATTTGGAAGAGACCATTATGGTCCATGAGAGGCCACCTAAATATGATGAGGCGGTATGGGAGAAAATGAATAGGAACGCTTGTGGGGTGATCAGGTCCCGTTTGGAACAGGAGCTGAAATATGATGTGATTGGGGTGACGTCTGCAATGAAGATGTGGGAAATTCTCAACAACATGTATCTCACAAAGAGTGTTGAGAACAGGTTGCACTTGCTACGAAGACTCTTCAGATTTCAGATGTCCAGAAGCACCTCGCTAGCGGCTCATGTAAACAACTATACGAAGTTGTTGTCGGACTTGGCGAATGTTGATGAGAAGATATCGGATGAGTACAAGGCGATTATTTTGTTGGGCTCCTTACCGGATGAGGAGTATGATACCTTCATGCTCACTTTGTTGAACGGGAGATCTTCTATCAGCTATAGTGAAGTGACTAACGCTTTGACAAATTACGATTTGAGGAGGAAGGACAAGGAGACTTCCCGTGCTAGCACTTCAGGCGAGGCCTTGTCGACGAGAGGTAGAAGCCCATATCCGAAAGGTGGTAATAGAGGAAGGTCAAAGTCTAGAGGCCGCCACCAATTAACAAAGAACCAATGTACATTCTGCAAGGAGCAGGGACATTGGAAGAGAGACTGCCCGAAGCTCAAGGAGAAGGAGAATGGCAAGAAAAAGGGCCCGAAGGCCAATGAGGTGAACGTTGCAAAAGGCGATGATTCCGATGATTCGTGCTTTTCTCTATTGATTACTCCGGAGGTGAACCATGTGGATGCATCAGACTGGATGCTTGATTCCGGCGGTACTTTTCATGTGACCCCTAGGCGAGACTGGTTTGCATCTTTTGAGAAACTCGACGGGGGCGTTGTTGTCATGGGAAATGATCAATCCTGTGGCGTTTGTGGGATAGGTACCGTGCGGATTAGGATGCACGATGGAGTAGTCCGTGAGTTGAAGGAGGTGAGATTTGTTCCTCAACTGAAGAAAATCTTATCTCAGTTGGAGCTTTGGAGGCGAAGGGATTCAAGGTGACTTTCGAAAACGCTGTAGCGAAGGTTACTAAGGGATCATTGGTGGTGATGAGGGGAGTCCGCAATCGGAATTTGTATTATCTGAAGGGAAGCACCGAGATTGGCCAGGTTGCTTCGGCTATTTCAGAAGCGGACATGAGCAGACTTTGGCACTATAGGTTGGGGCACACAGGTGAAAAGTCACTGCAGGCATTGTGCAAGCAGGGGCTATTGAAGGGAGCCAAGAGTGGGAAGATTGAGTTCTGTGAGCACTGTGTTCTTGGCAAGAAGACGAAGGTGAAGTTCGGGACTGCCATTCATCAGACGAGGGGCATCCTGGATTACGTGCACACAGACATTTAGGGTCCCACCAAGACTGCATCACTTGGTGGTAGACATTGGTTCGTCACTTTTGTAGATGACTATTCTAGGCGTTGTTGAATGGGGTGGCAGAGAGATTAAATCGGTCTTTACTGGAGAAGATCCGATGCTTATTGTCGCAGAGTGGTTTGGAGAAGATCTTTTGGGCTGAGGCACTTACATATGCGAGCCACCTCATTAATAGGCTGCCTTCATCTGCGATTGAGAGAAAAACCCCTATGGAGATGTGGTCGGGAAAATCAGCACATGATTATGACCAGCTCAAGGTATTTGGGTGCCTTGCATATTATCATGTTAGAACTGATAAATTGGAACCTCGAGCTAGGAAGACCATATTTGTAGGATTCAAGAACCTCGAGCTAGGAAGACCATATTTGTAGGATTCAAGCGTGGTGTCAAGGGATACAAGCTTTGGGATCTAGTGGATAAGAAGATTGTCAAGGGATACAAGCTTTGGGATCTAGTGGATAAGAAGATTGTGCTGAGTAGGGACGTCACGTTTGATGAAGCTTCTATCTTGAAGCTTCCCATCTCTCATCAGGTGGAGAGCGACCCGACGGAGGAGATATCGCATGTGGTGGAGATCGATGCAGCTCCACATTGTCCAGATGGTACAGTATCCATGCAGGTGCCGATTGAGGTGACGCCAGGTGAGCACGACGGTGATACGGAGGATACGGGTACTAATGTGCAGGATCAGGAACCGATGGCTCAGGTTCAGGATTCTATTGCGGCACGGAGACAGAGGAGAGACATACGGGTGCCAGCACGGTATGCCGACACAGTTGCATATGCACTTCCGGTGGATAGTATCGATGAGTTAGTGCCTACTACATTCAGAGAGGCCGAGCAGAGTTCGGAGGCTGATTCGTGGCAGGTGGCTATGCATGAGGAGATGGAATCTCTTCATAAGAACGATACATGGGAGCTCGTTGAGCTTCCAAAGGGGCGGAAGGTAATTGGTTGCAAATGGGTATACACGAAGAAGGAGGGCATTGAGGGCACTCCATTAAGATTCAAAGCTAGGTTGGTTGCTAAGGGCTATGCACAGGAGGAAGGAATAGATTATAATGAGGTTTTCTCTCCTGTGGTGAAGCACTCTTCGATTCGGATTTTGCTAGCTTTGGTGGCACAGTATGGATTAGAGTTAGATCAGTTAGATGTGAAGACGACATTTCTTCATGGTGATCTTGATGAAGAAATATATATGACTCAGCCATTGGGATTCCGAGCTGCAGGGAAAGATAAGTTGGTTTGCAGATTGAAGAAATCGCTATACGGTTTGAAGCAGTCTCCTCGACAGTGGTATAAGCGATTCGATGGTTTTATGCTTGGTCATTCGTACACTCGGAGCCAATTTGATCCTTGCGTATATTTTCGCAAGTTGAAAGGAGGTGCGTACATTTATTTGTTGCTCTATGTCGATGACATGTTGGTTGCCTCTATTTCCAGGTCGGCTATAGATGAGTTGAAAGTTCAGCTTTCAAATGAGTTTGAGATGAAGGACTTGGGTGAGGCGAAGCGCATTCTAGGGATGGAGATCGGCAGAGACGAGAAGAAGGGCAGGATTTGTTTGACACAGGTGGCTTATTTGAAGAATGTTCTACAGCGATTTCATGTTAGCATGGATACGAAGCCAGTTGGTGTACCATTGGGAGCCCATTTGAAGCTTTCAGCTGGTCTTTCACCAAAGTCAGTTGAAGACCGAGAGTTGATGTCGAAGACTCCATATGCGAGCGCAGTTTGGAGCTTGATGTATGCAATGGTATGTACGAGACCAGATTTGTCACAGGCGGTGAGCATGGTATCGAGATACATGCACGATCCAGGAGTGGGTCATTGGGACGTCGTGAGATGGATTTTGAGGTACATTCGGGGTACGCTCAATGTTGGTTTGGTTTATGAGCGGGACACTACAGGTGGGCAGTCATGCATTGGCTATGTTAATTCGGATTATGCCGGGGATTTGGATAAGCGTCGGTCTACTACGGGGTATGTGTTTACTTTGACCCGATAGCATGAGTGCTATCTATTTGGCGAAGAATCAGGTTTTTCATGCGAGAACGAAGCACATTGACGTTCGTTATCACTTCGTTCGGGATGTTCTTGAAGATGGCGATGTGGAAATTATGAAGGTCCACACGAAGGATAATCCGGCGGATATGCTCACTAAGGTGGTTCCGAGCAACAAGTTTGATCATTGTCGAAACTTGTTGCACATTCGTGATTGTTGAGGCCGTTGGCGGCCATTTGGGTGAACTACGTTCGGCTTGATTCCTTGGGCAAGAGGATACGTAGGCAGTCTTTCAGATGCAGCCGGTTTGGATTAGTTGATTTTGATGGGGGTGAGATTGTTTGGACTCTCGTTCGGGTTCTCGACTTGTTGTGGATTGAGTTCGTACTGGACACAACAAGTGGGACTTTTGGATGCTTTGGTGTCGGCTCAGTTTTGAGAAAACTTCACCGAGGTGGAGAATTGTGATCACGTGAGTGGGGGCCCACAACTTTGTTATTTGTGAACATGAAGTTGCTGAACGCGGTTTTGATTCCGCGGCCCACCCGAGACTAATTTGTGCAGCTATATATATATCAAATTTTTGATAAGGGTTTGTGCGCAGGAGGTTGATTCGTGGTTGCTGACGAAAAATTCCTCTCTCTTTTGCGGCTGCAGGTGAAGAAAACAGAGGAGAAAAACAGCAGCTGTGTTGAGATCTTGAGTAGTCCCTTTTAGGGTTTTGTGCATCCCTTTGAGAGATATTTGCGTGAGGGTTTGAGAGATTGTGTGAGAGTTTAAATTGAGTGTTTGTAAACCCTAGTTGTATTCTCTCCCTCTAATAGTAGATCTCCCCCTCCTTGCCCCGTGGACGTAGGCAATTTGCCGAACCACGTAAAAATTGGTTGTACTGTTTTTGTGTGATTTGTAATAGCTTTTTAGGTTCCCTCGACGCGCAGTCCTAGAGCTGACGAGAGGAAGAACTAATATCCTACTTTGATAGGATATTAGGCTTCAGATTCTTGTTCCCTTTGAGAAACAAGAATTCTTATTGCGACCTGACTCTCTTGTTGTGCTGCCGAAGTGCTGCCGAAATTTCCGCTGCGCGCAACAGGGGGGGTTGAGGGGGGAATACATGTAAGGGAATTAAGGGCTAGAAGCAATTTTCCCTAGTTTTTTTGCAAAGAAAAAAACATCCTACCCTACTCTAAACATAAAGTGTTAGGGGGGATTATATGAGAAAAGTTCTTAGTGTTTAATGGGAAAAATAAAGTGTTAGGGGGTTTCTCGAAGAATATGCCTCTGTGCTACGAGACTAAACTTGTTGTTTTGAGAACTTAAAGTCCTCAAGGTGACATGAGGGATTGCTTGCATTATTTATTTTGAAGTTTAGACAAGAGATTTAAACATAAGTAGGTGAACATGTAATATTAACATAAACTCAAAATAGTTCTCACAACTAAACAGCACAACAAGCACCATGGAAGCGAGGATCCTAGCCTTTTGGTACACGTCATTTTGAGTTACCTAGTGAGACTAATACTAAAATAAATTAAGATCATGTGTTTATTCTAGATATTAAGATTTTTTTAAAGGTTTCAAAGATTTTGTCATAATTTTACCTATTTATGTAACCCATGGAAGATATGCAAGGGCTTGTCATAGGTCCTAAGCCTAAGTAACCCATTAGTGTGAATTACCGTCTACGCAAATTCCATCTTTGTTTCAACATTATTGTTGTTGTTATTTGGAACGTGTATGTCCATTCACGGAATTAACCGACATATTACCAGTATGACACGCATCAAGTTTATAATAGTTTAGTTTATCAGAATACTCAGATCATGACTGACAGTTTTAATATGTACTCCGTCAACAACACAACATTGGAAACCGTGAAGGTTTACACCCATCTCTATTAACTATAATATATATTTTTTTATTTACTTGTTAGTATCAAAATCTTCTTTCCAAGTCGCAATAGGAAGTATGATCCTTATTTCTAGTCAGATTAGCACTAGGTGACAAGATAGCTACATGATGCGGGCCAGCCCAATAGCCCGAATCTCATGGATACCTCAGGTTGCCACCCAGCCCAATTAATCAAACAAACTTATTTTCACAGCTCTTGGTAATGCCCGCATGACAATTGACAAAGAGGATACTTCACAGAGCCAACCAAACGTTTGCTCTTTTTTGAGATCAGCCTCAGAGAGTTTGGAAATCTATTCCTCTAATAGTAGGAGGACCCAAGAGTTACTATTCATGCTATAGTTAAAAAAAAGGAAGGTCGTGTTTGATACGGGGCGCACACTAGTATCTTTTAACCCGTTAACCTCTAAAAGTTTGTTTAGATAACCCTAAAAAGCAAGGAGTTGTTTGAAAATAGATTCAGAAAAGAAAAGTTTTGACTGTTAAGTGACATTTCCAAACATTTTGGGATTATCTCAAAATGTACCAGTTACCCTATAAGGGTAACAATTGAAGCAAGTAAGAGCAAGAGCTTTACATTAAAATACTTCTCTATATAATGTTCAGCTGTAAAAGCTTTCTATTAGTGGGGGGTTTTCCCCCCCTTTCACATGTAGGGCAAAATCAATATGTACATTTTATTATCATGATAACTGACAAACATTTACCAAAAGTTTTCACAAGACAAAAGCTTTTATCTATGATAATTGTATTAGACTATATGGATTTAGGCACAATTGTTATGAGCCATGACCGTGTACTATTTTCCTAGAAGGACAATATCAAATATTTAAAAATACGGTAAATTTGCGGTAGGGCACATGCCCTATCTCAAGTGATCTTTAATTTATTAACTCATTCTCATGAATTAATTATTTAGTACGGTATTATTCCATATGTTACGCAATACCAAAGTGAAGTAATCACTTTCAAAAAGTTCGAACATACCTTTCCTGGAACTGGGATTAGTTGTAGGTATTCTAAGCATTCCTTGAGCACAAGTAGTTATTAATTTAATAGAAGAGTAATTGGATGTAGGGCTGTCCAAAAAGCCCGTCGGCCTGGCCTGGCCCAGGCCCGATCGGGTCGGCCGAAACCCGGCCTGGGGTTGGCCCGAAAACCCGGGCCAGACCTGGGTCCGAGCCCGGGTCCACTCGACGGTGACTG
>NC_033802.1:12658399-12683447 GCF_001876935.1 Asparagus officinalis
AAAACCAGGCCGGGTGGCCCGGACCCAGAGCCCGACACGGTCGTAACTGTCACCCAAGGTGACCGTTGCGGGCAAAATCCGGATCGGCCCGACCTAGCCCGGCCCGGCGCCAACGGTCACCAAAGGTGATCGTTTGGCGAAAATTGTGAATTGGTCGTTTTAACCGTTTTGCCCCTAAAAACGATCAAAAAACGACTATTTTGTGAATGTTTTTTGGTCATTTGCCTAGGAGGCTGCCTCTATAAATAGAGGGGGGTTTTCACTTCTTCTTCTCACACCAAAACTCATCTACTTCTCTCTAATACTCTCTTATACAATCTTATACTCTCTAATAATCTCTTATACTTTCTAATCCTTCCATCAAATGACTTCCGAATCTGATTATGAAGAGAAAAACTTATATCCTACTGATCTTGAAATGAGTCCTCCTACAACAGCTACTCCTACCGATCCTATCGGTGTTAATCCCGAATCTGGTGGCAACGAATCTGCACAAAGAGCTCCTAAAAGGTCGAGATACGATGTGTGAAATTTTTTTGAGAAGATAGACGTCACCAATGATGAACACGGTCGGATCCTCATCCAGAAGGCTAAATGTGTGTTGTGTGGCCAGACTTTCCAAGCTCATCATAAGAGCGGCACCAATCACCTCAAACGCCATATAGAAAAACACAACAAAGGCCAGAATCCTCAAGTTGGTATCCGACAATCTATGATTTCCTAATCCTCCTCTTTTGGTAGTCTCGATAGTTGGAATTATGACGCTGCCCGAGTCAGGAAATGCGTAATCAGGTTTATCATTCTTAAAAACATTTCTTTTAAATTAGTAGAAGATGATGAATTTGAAGATATGTTTAGAGATGGTTTTTATCCCGCATTTATAAAATTTTCTCGTCAAACCTGTCAACGTGATATTTATTAATAAAGAAGTTATTTTTATCATCTTTTATTTTTATAATTTTTTGTATTTGTAATTTATGTTATTTCAAGTTATTAATAATATTACTGTTTTTTATTAGCATTTTCTATAATTTTTATGTATATTTTAAAATTTAAAGAGATTTTTAAAAAATTTAAAAAAATTTAAAAAAATCTGAACCAACCCGGAGCTCAGCCTGCTCAGGCCCAGGCTCCGGTTTTGCCCGGCATGGCGTGGATGGACATGCCTAATTGGATGCCAAAGACGTGCTATTAATAATAAACATTGGTTCCTTTTATTTCTCCTCCAATCAAGTTGAGTTGACAGTGAAGAGATCTATTCTTTATCTTGAAGCATTCACATATGCAAACGTAAAAATAAGCATCTTAATACCATTTTTCTTCTATGTAGAAAGAAAACAACATGACTTATCCCTCAAGAATTTGAGGGAATCCCTGATTGGTTAATAGACATGCATTATTTAATGTACTAACTAATATATTAAACATATAAACTGTGATTTTTTTCAATTATATACATTTTATCATCATATTGTTAGGGTAAGAGTGCACGTTAGCCACTGAAATTCTCATCTCATCAATCCCTATGCACATGGAGCTTAGTTCCAAGCTGATTATGAAAATGATTTGGCACATGATCATTCCATTATTTCAACTTAAGACGGTTTGCTTAGAATAACTATTGCAATCTCTAGAACTATTACTTGTTAATTTAAAATTCCTTCTCACATGTCAATGGTTGCTTACCTAAAGTTAAGGAAATCTTAGTTCAAAGCATTGTGTCAAGTTAGATCCTCTTAGCATTTACTTTGATGTTGGGGAGACAACTTTTTAATTTAATCATAATCATCTAAACGCTCATGATTCATTCTTAATGTAACTAAAATCATACGACCGTCAATTGCACTATTCTCAATTATTAATCATCAAGATAAAGAAAAACATAGATTGAGTAATTGACAGTTATGATTGAGAAAATGATCTCTCCACTATGAAAACATAGTAAAGAGGATGGACCGAACTTCCTGGGGGATTTTGCAAAATTTAACCTTTAAAAGCCAACATGGGGCTTTGGTTCACTAGTGATGAAGAAAAAAGATGATTTGTTGCTTAAGTTGTAAATTATTCCAACAATCTTGGCCTATTATATGTTGGGGAGAGAAATTGGGCTCAATCAAGAGTTGATGGGCCGTATACAAAAAGTTAGAAATCAATTTTAACCAACTAGCTGTAGCTATTTAAACTCTTATTTAAACTCATCACTCTTTTTTATTTTTTTCGATGTGAGACTATACTCACATATTAATTTTCTCAAAACTCCCCCTTAATTTATGAGTATAGTTCAATTCAACTATAATTCAATACTCTACTGGATTCACTAATTTCTACACCACTTCACTCATGGGCTAACCAGACCATGCTGAATTACTTGGACCATGACTTTAGCTCTGATATCATTTGTTGTAGGAGAAATTGTGCACAATCTAGAGTTGATGGATCTTATATAGAAGTTATGAATCAATTTAAACCAAAACCTATGGTTGTTAGGTATTGACCCTAACTTCTATTTAAACTCATCACTCTTTCTTATCTTATCAATGTGGGACTATGCCCACATATTAATCTTCTCAACAATATATACTCTTGAGTCTCTTTATAGTCTAAAAACATATTTGGCTAATATTTCTTAAAATTAATTAAAAAAAGAGAATGTTTATGTATCAAAAAAGAAAGAGAGAAAAAAAAGAAAGAAAGAAAGAAAGAAGGCAACTAATTCCTAACCAAAACTCTTCCTTTTCTTTTTTGGGAAACAAATTTCACGTTATATTCAGCTAGCAAAGTGTGCCAAGGCAACGTATTTGTACAAATCCATGCCTTCCTCTATTAACAAAGCACCAAAAAGGTTATCTTTATGATAACAAAATACTCCAAAAGATTCACACTCTTTTGCCACAATAACGGCCACACTTCTTCACAAAACCTTTGACCTTCATCCAACTTTGCTATTCACTACTAATTATGGTAACCCCAGTAACAATGTCATTAATGAAAACCACCATCAAACAAATCCTATAAATACACCCCCAAATTAGCTCTACAACTTCATTGAGTCCTCCTCATTTTCAATAAACAGGAAAACATGAGCTCCCTTCGCATTCTCCTCCTAATCTCTTCCCTCTCATTATCAATGGCATCCTACAATGTCATGGACTTTGGGGCCCGGCCCGATGGTCGGAGCGACTCGGCACGGGCCTTTCTTGCTGCATGGGACAAGGCCTGCCGGGCCCATAAGCCCGCATCAATCGTCGTGCCGGCAGGCCGGTTTTACATTAGCCAGGCCTTATTTCAAGGCCCATGTAACAATGGTGCACTTAGGATTTTTATCCAAGGGACTTTGGTTGCTCCCTCTGGTTATAGCCATTCAAGTACTTGGATCACATTCAAGTATGTTGAGGGTGTTTCTATTCATGGAGGCACTCTTGATGGTCAAGGACAGCCTCTGTGGAAGTGCAAGATGAGAGGAGGCGATTGTCCAGGTGGTGCAACGGTAGGTTAATCTTTAACTTGATGCTTATGTTGTTCACATAGATATTAATGAGTTTTCATACGTCACCAAATACTTTTTTAAGTAAGTAAGAATCTAATGGTTGCAGATTCTATTAGAACAGTCCGCATGCGAACATTATGTTTTAATTCATAGAGAGAAGATTAATGTGCAATTTGGGAATTCCATTGTCTTATTTTGTGGATCAGAACAACTGCTCACATGTGAAGTGCTCTGATAAGATATGTATTTCAATAGAAATTATATAGTTGATTCCGGACAACCTGTGCTCAAAAACTACAATTTTGTCAATAGTTAATAATTTAGCACATCTGATAATATTCCAAGAATAGAAGGAAAAAAAGATTCCTCATCTAACATACAACACTAATGATAATCCAATAGGAAGTCTCTTCGGTAACGTGCATGATTATATTCTTTTCCAAATGATTTGCAGACACAAAAGGTACCTTGATGTACTATCACAAAAAAAAAAAAAAACTTGTAATGAATTTGTTACTTATTTATCCTTCAGATGCGATCTAATACTCTTAATCTTCGCATTGCAGTCTCTGACAATTGGAGAATCAAACAATATCGTCATCGACAGTCTCTCGTCGCTAAACAGCGAAATGTTCCACATTTCAGTATTTGCTAGCAGCTATGTAACTATTCGGGGAGCCAAAATCACGGCGCCCGGCGACAGCCCCAACACCGACGGAATCCACATCCAGAAATCAACTTATGTAAACGTCACAGGATCCACGATAGAGACCGGCGATGACTGCATATCGATGGGCGAGGGTACGTCCAACGTCTGGATCGAGAAGGTTAACTGTGGTCCTGGACATGGCATTAGGTTAGTCAATCCGTTCCATGCAGATTAGCCTAGTCCATCTCATCAATGGGCCTTTCCGTTCCTAACGTCTCACGATTAAATTGTTATTATGTCATTATAACATGTCATTTATGATATAATTTTTTTTTTGCAGCATCGGAAGCTTGGGCGACCAACCACAACAAGAAGGAGTGCAGAACATTACGGTGAAGTCCGTGGTGTTCACCGGGACACAGAACGGACTCAGGATTAAGACGTGGGGAAAACCCAGCAGTGGGTTTGTACGTGGAGTTACATTTCGACACGCAGTCATGAATTATGTCCAGAATCCCATTGTAGTTGACCAAAACTACTGCCCTGGGAATGTAAATTGCCCGAATCAGGTATTCATCGATCGAAGTTTACGTTTCTTAAATTTTCTGTCTATTGGATCAAAATCTGAAGTTGCAGTGAGAGTTGAGGTCACAATTTTATGTTCTATAACGTACTCTAGCAGGTTGGACATTTTTTTATGGAGTAAGACCTTGTTGACTATCTTTTATTTACAATACATTTTTTTTAGGATTGAGTGTGCATAGACTCCATACAATATGGAAGGTTGGCTAGTTATTAATCTTAAAATCCTCTGTTAGCACCTTTGAGCACACAGAGCCAAAATCAGAGTTATTTCTTTGTTATTTGTACTTGCATAGATACCTTGTAGCATATTTTTGTGTTGCGGAGAGACCCTATGATATTTCACAATGTTGCAGAGATCATCCTCTATACTATGGTACAGAGAGACCCTCTGTTCTTTCATAGCTCTCGAACATGCATTCCCTATATTACATGTACATATAATAGAGAGAACTTTGGGTTGGCATCAAAGAGTTAAAGTGATAATAGAGAGAACCTAAATTACATGTCTGACGAGATCGAACTTGATTTCTCATGCTATGGTCATCTTAAAATCTCTTCTACTGCATCAAAACTTTAAAGCTGGTCTGAAAATTGAGGGTTATGATTTTACATTCTAACAACATCTACATCACGATTATGGATGCAGAGTTCAGGCATTAAGATCAGCAAGGTCTCCTACAACGACATACAAGGATCGTCGGCAACACCAATCGCCGTCAAATTTGACTGTAGTCCGACAAACCCTTGCCGGAAAATAGGATTGCAGAACATAAAGCTCACATACGGTAAGAAACCGGCGCAATCTTATTGCAGTCATGTGCACGGCAAAACTTCAGGCTTTGTTATTCCTCCAAGTTGTTTATGAGACTTGAAGAAGCAATAGTTGCTTAGAGATGTTGTAATGTTGCATTATTATAGGAGAGGGCCGTCTCCGGCTGGTTTCTTTTATTGACTTGTTGAGGGCAGTCCAGAGAGACAAAGTCTATTTTCCCATTTGTATTTGTGAGCCTGTTTTATTGGCTTATGGAGAACTAGTACATATGTATTCTTTATATATAGCTTGAAGAATTAGTTGCCCAAGAGTTTGTTTTGTCGATATTATATTAATTAGCAAATGACCTAAGTCATTATTTAGAACTACTCATAAGGCAGTGTTAACGTTGGGAGAGAGCAAAGTATTTCATATAAGTTTTTTAAAATGATATATGAATTCATTGACAAAAACGAAGAGGATTAAATTGGCATATAGCAAGAAGCAATCGAGAAATTTTCTCACAAGTATTTCACCTCCAACACCAAAACATGTAGAATACACAACTCGTATTCACATACAAATTTCATACACAAATAGTAACAAAGGATTAGTGCGTATGGAAGGAAAAATTACCCTTAGTCTAGTCTAGCACCCATAGATGCATTATGTGACATAATAACATCTACAAGATACTATATTTGGCTAATTCGTCGAACTTCACATTGGACTTTACCTCCGTCAATTAGAGTAGTTTGTGATACAATCATTGGAGAAAACCAAACCTCAAAATCAATTTAACCGAGAAACTTGTTACAAAGTATTTCAACAACCTATATATCAAGTTGAAAGGAGAAATCTAGGTTTGATGGGGAAGTCTTGTTGTAATTTGCCGTCGTCTTTGTTTGACTCAGGTCACCTAAATATTCAGTCTCAGTTTCTCAGTTGTGCACCACCAGGACAAAAGGGGAGCCAACCACTGTTCTACTCTTTATTTCACTCACAAAGGGTGAAGGTATTGCACAAAGTGATGAAAGGAATAGACACGAAGAAGAGGGAGAGGATCGCACAAAGCAGTAGAGCACAAAGCTCATGTTTTCTCTTCTATCTCTTGAGAACCACTTAGGTATTTATAAAGGGGGCAACCAACACATAGGGTTAAGCAACATAGGGGTGAAAAGATCAGAGATGTGCTAGGGTAATAAAGGTGGGGCACTGGGCCTTTTAGTACCGGACCATCAACAGATTTGGGCCAACAAATATCAACAATCTCCACCTTTAGCCCATAGGGGTGAAAATATCAGAGATGTGCTAGGGGAATAAAGGTGGGGCACTGGGCCTTTTAGTAACGAGCCATCAACAGATTTGGGCCAACAAATATCAACAATCTCCACCTTTACCCCAAGGTAGTGCACTGAGAAAAACACGGAACTGCAGGACTCATCACCGCCAAACCATTACATGTATGATCACAAAGAAGATACAAGCAATGGAAGAGAATACACAAAGTAAACTCAGATCACAAAGATCGGGGAAAGATCACCAAGCATGCCAAGTCCACAAAGGACCAAACTTTACCAAACGGTCATCGAGTTCAAAGGAAAAAAAATCACAAAGCTACTAACAAGCACAAAGCAAGTTAATAGGCCACAAAGGTTCTTCGCCGTAGCTCTCAATCACTCCCAAGCTACTACCAACCCTTCGACCTAAATAGAGAAGGGGGGTAGCCGACACGGGAGAGAAGCCTAGGGTATCGAATGGTAGGAGCCGACTTACAGGGATGAGAGATGAGACTCACAGCGGCTGCAGAGCAGGACAAAGGGATGGAAAGGAGGCTGCCGACTTAGGGTTCAGTACTATCGGGTAGGAGGAGAGGTTTAGAGATAGGCTGAAACAAAAATTGTGGGGAACTGGGCCTTTTGGTAACGGGCCAGATTTTGGGCCAACAAAAATAGCAACAATCTCCACCGTTGGCCCAAGGTAGTGCACAGAGGAAAAAACCACGGAACTGCAAGACTCATCATCGCCAAACCATTACATGTATGATCACAAAGAAGATACAAGCAATGGAAGAGAATACACAAAGTAAACTCAGATCACAAAGATCGGGGAAAGATCACCAAGCATGCCAAGTCCACAAAGGACCAAACTTTACCAAACGGTCATCGAGTTCAAAGGAAAAAAAATCACAAAGCTACTAACAAGCACAAAGCAAGTTAATAGGCCACAAAGGTAATACACAAAGTAAAGGAAAAATTACCCAATGTCAAAGTTCAAGATTCTTTGACATGAGATAAATTTTTCAGCAGGCAAACACTTAGTACCCACGTCAGCCGGATTAAATTTCGAGGGAGTTTTCTCCAACTTGACAATACCCTTTTTAACTATATCTCGAATGTAATGAAATCTAACATCAATATGTTTAGTTCTATCATGAAAAACAGGATTTTTGCAAAGTTGAATAGCAGATTGACTATCAGAAAATACAACCATATTTTTATCAAGAAAACCAATTTCAGATATAAGACCCTTAAGCCAAATAGCTTCTTTAAAAGCTTCAGTGGTAGCAATATACTCAGATTCAGTAGTAGATAAAGTAACAATGGGTTGTAGTTAGGATTTCCAACTTATGCAAGAGCCACATAAAGTAAACACATAGGAAGTAGTAGATTTTCTATTATCCCTATTATTTGCATAATTAGAATCTACATAGCCAACTAGTTTAACACCTTCAAAACACTTAGAGAAGGTTAATCCTACATCCACAGAGGATTTTAAATATCTTAAAAGCCATTTCAAGGCATTCCAATGAGGCATGCCAGTATTTGACATATATCTACTCAAGCAACTAACCGCATACGCAATGTCATGCCTAGTACTAACCATGAGATATATGATCGATCCTATAGCATTCGAATAAGGCACCTTCTTTATATCATTTATTTCAGTTTCAGTCTTGAAGGACTGACCCTTACTTAACACAAAATGAGAAGCAAGAGGCACATTCACAGATTTGGCATCAGACATAGCGAATTTACTCAAAAGTTTTTCGATATATGAACTTTGGTTTAAAACTAGAGTAGATTTGTTTTTGTCCCTAATAATATTCATGCCTAGGATTCTTTTTGGTTTAAAACTAGAGTAGATTTGTTTTTGTCCCTAATAATATTCATGCCTAGGATTCTTTTAGCATTGCCTAAGTCTTTCATGTTAAAATTTTCACAAAGACATTTTTGAACATGCTCAATAGACTTCAAACAAGGACTAACAATCAACATGCCATCCACATAAATTAAAAGAAATACAGGCACATAGTCTATATTCTTATAATACAGGCAATGATCAGCAGAACTCCTTTTAAACTTTAAAGATTGCATACATTTATCAAATCTAATATTTCATTGCCTAGGTGATTGTTTTAAACCATACAAAGCCTTTTTTAACAAACACACATGGTCAGACAATTTAGGGTCCACAAAGCCCTCAGGTTGGTGCATATAAATGTTTTTATCAAGATCACCATGCAAGAAAGCAGTAGTTACATTCATTTGTTTTAATTCCCAATTAAAATGAGCAACTAAAGTAAGCATAATTCTAACAGTAGTGAATTTGACAATAGGAACAAAAATTTCAGCATAATCAATTTCCTCCTTTTGAGTAAATCCCTTATCTACTAACCTAGCCTTAAACCTAACACTTTCAGATTCTTGCTTCACCTTAAACAGCCACTTATAGTCCACTACAGAACAACTAGCAGGTTTAGGAACAAGTTTCCATGTTTGATTAATTCTTAGAGATTTCATCTCACTCTTCATAGCACTAATCCATTCTTCAAAATATTTTGACCTTAATGCTTCCCTATAAGTCTTAGGTTCATTGCACTCAAGGGATTCAAACACATTAAAGGCAAATCAGACATATTACAATCAGTCAAATTGTAACCTTTATACCTTTCAGGTTTCCTAATGATTCTTTTATTTCTATCCCTAGTGGGTTGATAATCATTTAAATCATGCATGTTATCTATTTCCTGCATATCATGCTCCAGCTCATTAAGAATAATCTCATCTTGATTTTTAATAATTATATCATTCAATTTCTCTTCAGGAGGTGATTCAAGTTGATCAATAATAGGCATTTGCTCCACATCATTTGGAGCATCATTTTCAGGAATAGGGACATGTAAAGGTAAACAAGGAAATTCATTTTTATTAAAAATAACATCTCTACTTATCACTATCTTAAACTCCGGTTCACTCTTATTCCAAAGCTTATAACCTTTTACCCCTTCAGGGTATCCTAAGAAAACACATTTCTTAGATCTAGGTTCTAATTTATTAATCCTTTGATGCACATAGCCAGTACACCCGAAAATTCTCAAATTATTTAAATCAAGATGTTTCCCTATGAATATAAATTCAAGGTATTTCCCTCCTAAGGGAACATAAGGAGATCTGTTAATTAAATAGGTCGCGGTACAAACAGTTTCTCCCCAGAGCTTCTTAGAGAGCCCAAATGTGGCTAACATAGCCCTCACCCTCTCTAAGAGAGTTCTATTCATCCTTTCAACAACACCATTTTGTTGGGGTGTGAGTAGCACACAAATCATTCAATTGTTTGTTACAAAACTCAAAACCATTGTCTGTCCTAAGAGTTTTAATTTTTTTTTCCGTTTGGTTTTCAATCATAATTTTCCAGCTTTTAAATTTATCAAAAACTTCAGATTTTTGTTTCATGAGTAAAACCCAAACTTTCCTAGAATAATCATCAATTATGAAAAGAAAATATTGGTCCTTCCATGCGTAGGAACACTAGAGGGACCCTACACATCAGCATGCAAATATTCAAATACATTAGTGCCCTTGACTGATTAGAAAAATAAGAAATAGGAAAACTAACCCTATGTTGTTTTCCTAGCACACAAGATTCACGGAAAAGGATAAGGGATATTTTATCACTACCAAAGTGACCACCTTTATTCAAAATTTCTAATCCTTTATTACTTATGTGACCTAATCTATTATGTCATAAAATAGATTTATCACCTATCACAGAGTTAACAGAATCAATCATAGGTGTAGCATGACAAACATACAAAATTTTCATAACCCCTTTACCCCATTTTCCCTCCAAACCATCATTTTCTAGAGATGCACAAGAAAGCAAGTTATAACGTAAATCAGGAACATGCCTAACATCCTTCAAAGTAAACAGAGAACCAGAAGAAAACCTAAGGCATACATCATCAGTTCCTAAAATATTACCTTTCTTTTCATTTTCCATTGACACAAAGCCATTCTCTATTTTCTTGTAGTTTGAAAACATGTTTTTAAATGGAGTCATATAAAAAGTACAACTAGAGTCTACCAACCAATCTGATTTACACAAAGAATCAGATAACACAGAGTTCAAATATGCATAATCACACAGATTATTAATCATAAAATTTTTACCCATTTTGCCCTTATAGAGAGCTATATTAGCATGATCATTTTGCTGATTTTTCTTAGGCTTAGGACACTCTTTAATAAAGTGACCAGTTTCATGACAATTATATCATTTTTTAACTTTAGACCTAGACTTAGATCTACCCCTTCCATTTTTGAATTTTTCCCTACTTGATTCCCCATTACTAGTATTCTTTTGGTTATTAGACCTATTCTGAGGCCTACCCCTCACATGCATAACCTCATCAGAATTTTTAGTTCCCCCAGAATGTTTTAAATCTAATTCCTTACTCTTAAGACCATTGAGCACAATGTCAAGGGTAACCTCATCTCTACCATATTTAATAGCAGATTTTACATTACTATATGAGTCAGAAATAGCATTTAGAATGGCAATAGGAGTATAGTCGTCTATATGTTTATCACCAGTTAACTTAATATCTGAAATAAGTTTTGTGAAAACATCTAGGTTCTCCTCAATGTCCTTAGACATATCCAATCTAAATTTAAAATTTTTTTTAAACAAAAACATTTTATTAGGTAAAGAGGTTTCAGTATAGAGTTCTTCAAGTTTATCCCAAAGGGTTTTAGCAGATTCCAAAATTCTAACTTTTCTAAGCACAGAGTCAGATAAGTTCAAATAAATTGTGGAACAAGCATTTTTGTTCATTTTAGCCCTTTTTTCTTCAGTGTCAGAAGTTAAATATGTCTGACTAACAGCCCTAAATGATTTCTATTGAATTAAAATGTATTTTATTTTTTTTCCAAATGCTAAAATCAGATTTTCCGTTGAACGGAATCATACCATATTGATTAGCAGCAAACATTCTTCACACAGAAAAACAAACAATGGTATCACCGTGACTAGCACGAACAAATCTGATTTCGATAATTATTCGGCTTGAAATGTGTGAAGCAACTAGCATGAACACATGAGAAGAACGATGAACACAAATTTCTTGTTTCAATCTCTTTGTTCTTTCACACGAGCACGAACTTTTTATTTTGTTCTTTCACACGAGCACAAACTCAGTTTGTTTGCGGAGAAAGTTGATGTTTCCATTGTTATCGAATCTATTACAACTTTAGTCGTTACAATAAATTCGAATAAAATAAAAAGTTGATCTTTTTATAAGATCTCCTTACACAATGAAAATAAAAAGTTTACAACTTTATCAAACAAACGCAGAGATCGTTTATCGGCCTTCTGCTTGTGTGGGATCTTCGCCTGTGTCGGGGTTTATCCGTGAACCACCGTCGATCAGATCTGATTACTGAAAAATTGGGCAGAGCTTCGTCTATCCGTGAAGGGATCGAGAGAACTGTAGCTCTTATCTCGGCGAAGCGAGATAATCGCTCTTCTTAAGATTACCACAACGGAATAATCCTAAGGAACGGATCCGGGCTGCAGATCTAACTCCTCCTCCTCTTTGAAATCTGTGCACTTTAAGTCTTCAATCCGGCAGGGCTTCGCCTAATCTTCCAAAATTCCAGATCTGAAAAAATGAGGCCTAAGGCTTGTATTTATAGGCTCGGGGGAGTTTGGAGCGGTTAAAACCACCTAAAAGCCCAAATCTGCATTGGAGACACCCCGGGGTATCTCCACTTGATCCGAGACACCCTAGGTTGTCTCCCCTTGATCCGAGACACCCTAGGATGTCTCGGTTGGCCGAGACACCTTAGGGTGTCTCGTTGGTCCGAGACACTCCGAAGTGTTGAGACGCTGCTTTTTTGTATGTTTGTTCGTTTCCGCCGTAACTTCTTCGTCCGAACTCGGATTTGAGTGGTTCGAAGTGCGTTGGAAAGCCGACAAGGAGTTCTATCAGCTCCGATGGTTGGATCATCTGTAGAATGAATGAGACACGAAGGGTATAGTTCTTTTTTTGTAAACAACAAGGGGCTCCCGATCAGTTCGTATCTTTATTATTCTGAAACTCCGTTGCTTCACATAGTTTGCCGATTCACTTCAAGTGTTCGTCGACGTCAATCAAGATTCTGTGAACCAGATAGTGACGTTCATCGTCTTCTCTTAGCTTTGAGCTGTTCGTGGAGACCTATAGGCAATTTTCGATGCCTACACATGTATCTCGATACCATGCTCACGGCCTGTGATAAATCTGGCCTTGTACACACCATCGCATACATCAAGCTACCCACAGCATTGGCATATGGAACTTTGGACATGTATTCCCGGTCCTCAACTGAAACAGGTGATATCTTAGCTGATACGCCTTGGCATTGCCATCATAACTGAATTTCTTCAGCATCTTCTGCAAGTAACTCCTCTGTGTCAACTTCAACCTCCCCTTCACCCTGTCTCTCTCGATCTCCATACCCAATATCTTCTTTGCTTCTCTAAGATCCTTCATCTTAAATTCGGATGACAGTTCCTTTTTCAACTTTCTAATAGCTGAAGTATTTCTGGAAGCTATGAGCATATCGTCAACATATAAAAGCAAATAGATATACTCACCATCCTGTAGCTTGTGCATGTAAACACACGGGTCATATGGGCTTCTTGTGTACCCTCGGCCAATCATAAAGCCGTCGAATCTCTTGTACCATTGTCGCGGCGATTGCTTCAATCCGTAAAGAGACTTCTTCAGCTTGCATACCAATTCTTCCTTTCCTGCAGCTTTGAACCTCATAGGTTGTGTCATGTAGATCTCCTCTTCTAAATCTCCATGTAGAAAGGCTGTTTTCACATCCATCTGGACCAAATCCAAATCCAGCTGTGCCACCAATGCTAATAAAATACGAATCGACGAATGCTTCACAACAGGTGAAAATACCTCGTTGTAATCAACGCCCTCTAGCTGTGCATATCCCTTGGCAACCAATCTGGCTTTGAATCTAATTTCCCCAATAGAAGATCCCTCTTTCTTTGCATACACCCACTTGCATCCAATAGCCTTCTTACCTTTCGGTAGCTTTGCAAGTTCCCAAGTGTCGTTCTTATGAAGAGACTGCATCTCTTCCTCCATGGCTTCCCTCCACCTATTCGAATCAGAGCTTGACTCTGCTTCCTTGAATGTAAAAGGAACCAAATCATCAACGACTTCTGCTGATAAAGCATATGCAACCATGACATCGTTATATCTAGCTGGCCGACGAATGTTTCTTCTTGGTCTATTAGCTGCAATGGACTCCTGAACATGACCATGTTCCTGAGTTCCAACATCCACTGTATCCTCTAAATACCCGGTTGTCATCTCATCTCCTCCCAGTGTCACTTCTGTAGGAGCCTCAATGGATACAATGTTATCTGGAGTTGGTGGAGTCACATCATCCTCCAATCTTCTTATCTTGTGGATCCCATAACTTGAAGTCTTTAACTCCATCTCTAAATCTTACAAAGACTGCTTTCCTCGCCCTCGGATTCAATTTACCATCACTGACATGGTAATAAACAGGATACCCAAATATCCGAAGCGACTCATAGTCACTAGCTACCGAACCAGACCAACGCTCCAACGGAGTCTTCCCCTGTATCGCAGTGCACGGCAACCTATTCACGAGATGGCTCGCATAAACCAACGCTTCGGCCCAAAAGGATCTTGACAATCCACTCTGTGTCATCATACATCGCACCTTCTCCAGCAAGGTACGGTTCAACCTTTCAGCCACCCCGTTCTGTTGCGGTGTCTCACGTACTGTGAAGTGTCGTCTAATGCCGTGAACCCGGCAAAACTGCAGAAACGGATCACTCTTATACTCTCCTCCATTGTCTGAACGAAGAGTTTTTACCTTTCTACCTGTCTGCAGCTCCACTTTCTTCTTCCACTCCACAAAAATATCCAGGACCTGATGTTTATGCTTCATTGGGTATACCTAATTCCTCCTAGAATAATCATCAATGAAAGTGACAAAATAGTTGGCCCCACCAAGTGATGTGTGCTTGGAAGGGCCCCAAATATCTGTGTGAATATAGTCCAATATACCTTGGGTATTGTGAATAGCGGTGCCGAATTTCACTCTTGTCTTCTTCCCAAGTATGCAATGTTCACACAGCTCCATCTTGCAGGTCTTCGTACCCTTCAATAGCCCCTGCTTCGCCAATACCTGCAGGGACTTATCACCAGTGTGTCCCAATCTTATGTGCCATAATCTGGTAGTATCTTCCTCTGTGGTAATTGAAGCTGCCAGACCCCCTGTTACTATCTTGCCCTTCAAGTAATACAGGTTGTTTTCCTTGACACCTCGCATCACCACCATGGACCCCTTTATGACCTTCAGAGTAGCATTCTCCAAGATCACCTTATAGCCAGCTGCCTCCAAAATTCCAAGTGAAATGATATTCTTCGTCAACTGAGGAACGAATCTCACTTCCTTCAGCTCCCGAGTCACTCCGTCACACATCCGGATCTGTACTGTACTAATACCACTAATAAGGCACACGTGATCATTACCCATGAGCACGACATCCCCTCTTTCCAACTCCTCAAAGCTGGAGAACCAATCCCTCCTAGGGCAAATATGGTATGTAGCACCAGAATCCATCATCCACTCCGTAGAGTCAGCGTAACAAACTGACGGTAGTGCAGAGCAGGAATAGCCTGAAGAATCTGTATCTGAATTGTCATCACTAGCTTTGACAACATTCACTTCCGAAGCTTGTACAGCTTTCCCTTTATTCTTCCCGGCTTTATCTTTTAACTTTGGGCAGTCATTCTTCCAATGTCCTTCTTCTTTACAAAAGCGACATTGATTCCTACCAATATTTCTATGGCCACCTCTTGACTTCGATCTTGAGCGATCACCTGGACGACGGTTTGGACCACAGCCTCGAACTGCTAATGCATCTCCCGATGCCTTCTCGGAGGGTTCGCCATCACTCTTCCTCAACTCATAATTCACTAAAGCTGAGGTCACCTCCTTGTAGCTAACCGTAGTTCTTCCATTTATCATAGTGAGAACGAATGTACCAAAATCATCCTCTGGCAACGAACACAATAGTGGCATCGCCTTGTCTTCATCCTCAACCTTGATATCTACATTGGCCATATCCGAAATTAGCTTCGTGAAGTTGTTAACATGCTCCCGAATGGAAACTCCCCTCTTCATCTTGAATTGATAAAACCTCTTCTTCAAGTGAAGCCGATTCTTAATGCTCTTCATCAGATACTTCTCATTGAGTGTTTCCCACATTCTCTTCGCCGACGTCTCGTTCATTACATTATAAATGAGATCCGGCGTCAAGCATGACCGAATTACTCCACAAGCCCTGCTATTCATTTTCTTCCAAACCTTATCATCCATATCAGCGGGTTTCTCTTGTAACTCAAGAGTCTCCTCCAAATTTTATGCATCCAAGGCGTCCATCACCTGACACCTCCACAAAACAAAATTGATCTTGCCGTCGAACTTCGGAACATCAATTTTTATATTATTGGTGCTCAGACTCTGTATCGCCTTCGAAAGAGACGATCCCGATGTGCTTGTTTCTCCCATGTTATCGATCTAATTCTTCAAATAGGAATTCTTCAGCGAATCCTTCGAACAAGCTCCCAAGTCCAACCCGGAGCTCTGATACCACTTGTTGTGCGCAGCAAAAATTTCGGCAGCACTTCGGCAGCACAACAAGAGAGATTAGATCGATAAGAATTCCCGTCTCACCAAGGAAACAAGAATCTGAAGCGGATATCTCAACCAAGTGAGATATCGGCTCTTCCTCTCATCAGTTCTAGGACTGACCTGTCGAGGGATCCTACAAGCTATTACAAATCACGACAAGAACACAAATTTTACGTGGTTCGGCAAATAGCCTACGTCCACGGAGAAAGGAGGGGGGAGATCTACTATTAGAGGGAGAGAATATAACTAGGGTTTACAATCACTCAATCTAAACCCTCTCAAAACAAACTCTCAAATCCCTCTTAATCTCTCTCTTCAAAGGGACAGCAGACTCTGTTCTTTTGCACAAAGAACAGTCGCAGTCAAGCACAAAATCAGCTTGCTTTTCTCCTTAGCCGCCAACGACAGCCTCCTGCTCAAAACCCTCTGCAGCCTCCGCACAAAACAGCCGCCCTCTTCAAAATCTAATCAGCCGCTGCCCCAAAAACAAAAAAACCTAATCACTTGATATATATATAGGACTTGGGTGGGCCGCATTATTTGGGTGGGCCTCCTGCAAATCCGCGCTCACAAATGTAATATCCACAACTAGGTTTCAACGATCACATCTTGAACGTCATCAGTTTGAAGATGAGTATGATGAAATTTCACGTGGATTTCTCATTTTGCTTGTAAGATAATTCAATATGACTAAACAAGTAGGTAACGTGTTGTAATTAGCTCAATGAAGAATATCAATCCTAACTTTGCAGAAACTTTTCCACTTCATTCTTCTCCATAATGTCGAGGGCATGCATGTTCTTTCTTCTCAATCATATAACTATATAAGGATCAAAGTCACTTAGAATTTGAAACGGATGACACTTTCAGTCTCAGTGTATTATCTTTGGTAGGAGAGGAACTTGAGGATTTTTTAGAGTAGAGCTTGGCAGCTTGAGATTTTGCTTCGAGCAGTAAAGATCTCCATCTTTTCTATAGTCATGAACGAAAACTTTCCATTAATTACATATAAGAGAGAAAATTGAGAAACTGTAAAATGTGCTCTCTAGTTAGTTGGATTCCAAACATGTTCTGTTTCAGATTGATGTACTTAAACTTTTTAATTGGTAAATGAATAAAAGCTTTTTCATTGACCAAAAAAAAGTCACTTAGAATTTGGATAACTGATCAACTATATATCTTTGTCATCATTGCAGAATTTGTAGTTACCAGTTTTGTGATCCTTCTGGTATGTCAGGATATTTCTCTCTCAAACCAATTCGTGTAATGTAGTCCATATAACAAGCTCAAGGAAGTCTCAGTTCATCAGGTTTCATGAAATCAATATCAGCCAAATTGATGAGGAATGTTCATGAAGTAATACCACATGCGTTGCTTTTTATTAAAGAACTATTGGCGCTTGCTTTATTTCTAGCAAATATCTTAATAAAAAGCATATATACAAAAGAATAGTATTAATTACGACAAAAGTCGGTGCTAGAATTGCAGCTTCGCTGAGCAATTAAGACTCTAAGCATATATACAAAAGAATAATATTAATTACGACAAAAGTCAGTGCCAGTATTGCAGCTTCGTGGAGCAATTAAGAGTCTAAGCATATATACATTTGTGTAATGTAGTTGATAAAACAAGCTCAAGATCGAAAATCTTGGTTTATGCATGTTTCATGAAACCAGTACAACCAATTTGATGAGGAAAGTTCAGGAAGTAATACCACACGGGTTGCTTTTTATTAAGAACTATTGGCGTTAGCTTTATTTCTAGCAAGTATCTTAATAAAAAGTATACAGACAAAAGAATAGTATTAATTACGACAAAAGTCAGTGCCAGTATTGCAGCTTCATTGAGCAATTAATAGTCTAAGCATAATGATCCATATCATGTAACTCCAATTTACCATAAGTAGGTCAGTTTTCTTCCACTTTCATTCCAGATACATGTACCTATATACACACACACTTATACTTACATATACATGTATAAATACATTGACATGTATGTATGAGTGCACATGTCTGCGTGTAATCTCTGCTTGTTTCCTATTGTTTGCAGTTAATACTGCGTCATATTAGATTCAGTAACCAACATATGACACTTTTGATGTACACAAGTTCTATATAACTACTTCTGCAAGATTGACACTGTATAGCAAATTTTTAGGAACTGGATATATGAGCTAATTATGCTAATAAGTTTTAATCTGTATATCCGATTTCATCAACTGCTCATCCTCTCAGACCCTGTGTTTGTATAGTAACTAATTAGGAGCTAAAAATAAATGTTGAAAAATAATTAATTAAGTATGCCAAGTAGAATACCTTTCAAGAAATTTAGCAGCCGTGGTTCATCGTAATTATGGTTCCATCTGGTAATGGATTTCGAATTTTCTAATTGATGTTTCTATGTGAATAAAACAATTAGGTAGAACTCATGACTAACTTCCCATGACTTTTTATTACATGATTAGTGCATGTCTCAGGCAATATGCTATCCATTATGACCTTTAAATAATACCCACAGCTGGGTTGGGTTGGTGGACAAGAATGTACACTTGCCGTATTCTTTTATGACAGAAGATATTTGCATCTTTAAGATATGAAATAAACTAGTTGACATAAAGTAGAAAAACTTAAACTTTTTGTTGCCTGTATATCCCCTAAAAATATTAGTATCGTCACTCTTTGATAAGGTTTAGTGGGTTCCACCATAATCAGCTACTGGCATATGGTGATGCACTAAATAATTGAGACTGTCTCCTAGATTCCATCTCGTATTAGTGTATGCATTGATGATATAATTGGTTGTTGTGACCTTAAGTAGCTACAATTTCTGCGAATTAAGTACTAAAAACATGAAGACGAAAAATGGGCGTGATGTATGTGTGTGTGTGTGTGAGAGGTGCGAGTTTTGAGAGAGAGAGAGAGAGAGAGAGAGAGAGAGAGAGAGAGAGAGAGAGAGAGACTGTTTTCATGCAAGCATTAGGAGGGCTTTTATCACACTTCATCATGATATGATACCGAAGTGCAAAGAAACCTGCACACTTTGAAGCCACAAAGAAGCGCACCAATTGAGTACTCACTGCCCTTAAGCATGGAAAGTTCAATATTACGCCCGAGGGGGTTCCCCCCTACAAGGCTCTTTTCGGGCTTAGGGATGCTTAATTTGTTAAGAGCCAACCCTATGAATTGAATGCTTGCGTTCGTCACTCATGAGAAAAGAATTAGGGGGGGCGCTCTATAGGGATGTGTAAAAGCCTGCAATCCTTCACGAGGACCACAGCTGTACCCTTGATCATTTTGGTGCCTTCCCTATCCTTCCCCACCCACATCCCCACTCTTTTATTTTTATTGCAATCACCATACTCAATTCGAGTATACAAATTTCAATTCGGCCCCACACATGAATCTCAATAATTAATTTAACCCTGCTCCCTTCCGCTGAATCGAACATATAGTAACATGGCCTCTCTCTTCTCTCTCCGAACCTTATCTTACAACCAATCCCAATAGTGACGACAACCTTCGTCTCTTTTGTATTATTTAAAGTCCCCCTCTTGTGTGGGATTCATAAGACCTAACTCTGTCCCCTCTCTCTCTCTCTCTCTCTCTCTCTCTCTCTTACACCATCTCTCTTTCCCCCATCTATATATCTTTCTTTCTTCTCTTTGTACAAACCCCACACCTCCCCCCTCTTATTATTTATGGATATCACCAAAACCAACACAAACTCAACGACACCAACAACAAGCTCAAGCTCCTCTTGGGATCTTGACATGACCATGAACAACCACATCCTCCTTGATCAAATCCAACCCCCCTACGACTTAACCCTCAACCCTAGTTTACACCACCATTTCCAAAACCTAATCCCTCCCAATCCCCAATTTCAACTCGAACTATCCGAATCCGATAACAACGCCCAGTCTCACAACGACAATGAAGAAGAAGAGGAGGCTCTAGGAGCAATGAAGGAGATGATGTACAAGATTGCAGCCATGCAACCAGTGGACATAGATCCCTCAACAATCAAGAAACCGAAGCGAAGAAATGTTCGAATAAGCGACGACCCTCAAAGCATAGCAGCGAGGCACCGACGAGAGAGGATAAGCGAGAGGATAAGAATCTTGCAGAGGTTAGTTCCTGGCGGGACTAAAATGGACACTGCGTCCATGCTTGATGAGGCCATCAGATATGTCAAGTTCTTGAAAAGGCAGGTGCAGGAGTTGCAGGCCAACCGGTGGGGCCCCAAGTCGGAGTCCCGATCGGGTCTATGGGTTGGAGTGTGGGCCCATCGTCATCGCCAGGGATGGGTGGTTTGCCGACAGGGCTAGGGTTTGCGTTTTCCGGTGATGGGTCAAGTCATCATCAATAGGTAATGTTAGGAAATTGACATGATGATTGATAATTAATTAATGTGGGTTAATTCCATGTTCTATAAGTTGTTGGTGTGCGATATCGATGAGTTCAATTGGATTAAATATGGATGGATGTAAGGGAGAAATTATAAGGGCTAGCTTGAAGTGTAGCATAAAGTGTATATATGCATGCCATTTGAGTTTTACTTTATATTTTTGGTTTAGTTATTGATTTTATTGGGTCATGTGACTATAGTTTGTTACAGTATGGTTGACTTTGGTGGCCCTAGAATCATGAATCATGATAACGGTTACCTTTGTGGTCTTGTATCAGTGTGCTTTTGTGCTTGCTTGCAATGTATTGATGTATTGAGATTTTGAGGTGAGAGGGATTTCGTCTAATTTTTAGGCAAAGTGATGAAGTCTAGGTTGGAAGTTTGTTGGAAGGGAGTTTCCTTCACTTGGAAAGGAAACAGAAAAAACCAGAGATGTGAGCTATTGGAATGATGAGCCTATATCTCTGCTTCTCTCTCTACCATGCGCGTTTGCACGTGGGAATATCATGTACATCTTGACATTATATCCGATGCTGAGCTAGATTGATCCTCTCTCTCTCTCTCTCTCTCTCTCTCTCTCTCTGTATATAATAGCTTAAACTATTTGGAAATGAAAGTAGAGTGCGTCCGCTAATTGGAAGAATTTCATGTGATTGTTCCGCAATGTAAATATTAAGAAAGAGTAATCAATTTAAATAAAAAGTGAGAACGCATTCCTACTGTACAGCATGTCTGGCGATATATTTAGTTTTACTTAAGAGTATCTTTTTACTTAAGCATCAAAATCATGTTTCGTAAAGGTTACTTATAACTTATTTATAACTTATACGTAGGGAAAAAAAATAAGTTGGGATTTTCCAACTTATTTTTTGATCACTGTAGGTGTAAATTTTGATCTCCCGAAAACAGGGAACTTCGTTTGTATTAATAAGAAGGCTTATTACAAACTAATAAATCGAAATTACAACAGAAGCAGAAGGAAGGCCCTCCTTATTTAGTGTGGGGACTTTCGGTAGCTACAGGATGCTTTGCTCGATGCTCGTGTCGAGTCTGCTTCCCTTGGACGGTTTGACCGAAGTTGCTGGAGAGCTTCAGTACACAGTAGAAACTCGGATTGATGGAGTTCGGGTTCTCGAGTTCGGCGGCGATCAGGGCCCGAAACTGAAAGGGGATGCTACAGTGCAACGGTTATGCAAAGAGCTTGTCATCGACCCTCGCGGGAGTCGAGAGCTAGTGGTTCAATTAGCTGATTCGGCGATGAGCGAATCGCTGGACGGTTGAGAAACAACTGAACTTCTTCTTCGTAGCTGGAAAAAGTTCTGAACTGGTGAACCGATGAACCTCTCCCTTGTGGCTGGAAGAAGTTCTTAAAATGGTGGAGAGACGGCGTGGTCACTCCTTGAATTATGGGATGTGATCATGTACTGTTGAGAGATGTCTTGCCGCTCATCTGTACTACGAACGGTCATTCGATGGGTTGTGCTTCACGTCGTGTCACGTAGGAATGGGAAGGCCCCCTCCTCGTATGTGAGACAGTGGCTGCCCACTACTCGAATGGATTTGGCCAGCCTACTGTGCACCGGCGGATCCAGCTCTTGACTTGGACCGTTGAGCTGAGTCGCATTTATGAGCGCGCAGGTTGATTTGGCGTCTGTCTGATCACTCGTACTGTGAGCGACCACTGGACGGGCCTAGAGTACTGTGCTCTCTCTCTTCTCAGGTCATGAGAGGTGGGAAAGCAGGTGTCCGGCACTCGAGTAGGTTTGGACAGCTTGCCGAATGCCGGCGGATCCAGCTCTCGACTCGGACGGATGAGGTGAGCTGTATTTATGAGTGCTCAGGTTGACTCGACACCTGCCCGATCACTCGTACTGTGAACGGCCATTCGATGGGCCTGGAGTACCGTGCTTTCTCCCTTTAGGTCGAGAGAGATGAGAAAGCCCGCCTTGGCACGTGGGGTAGCAGATACCTAGCTATTCTGGCGGCCTTGAGGTTCGCTAGCGAATTCGACTTCAGACCCGGTCAGGCGAGTTGTATTAAAAGGTGAATTCTCGTGGCTTAGGCGAATTGTATGGGCGACTTCTCCTTGTAGGCGAATTTCTTGCAAGCCCACAGAGGTATTTTTTACCGTCTACAAGACCCCCTTCAAAGTTTTCAGACCTAAACCGGCTTGCGTGTGGTCTGTAATACTTTGAATAAAGAAGTTCTTGGTGAAATAAGTGCATTTGGTTTCTTTTAGGATTTTTAGCAAACCCTCAGCTATCAACGGGTTTGATATGCCTTTACCGATTACCGTTTGAATCGGGCTAGCCATACTATTCCCCTCAGTATGATGAGTTGTCGAGTAGTTTCTCTTAGACTTGATGCTAAGATTTCTACTCTAACCCTCAGCCCTCTGAGGCGCGGGTTAAAACGAGGCCATCTCGTTGGAGGTTCAAGGCTTTGGACAGGTCAGTTGTCTCCACAGGCGAATGAGCCGTTCAGGCGTGGTTAGGTTTTGGAGGCGAAATTTTGCTCAACTTGCGGATCTGATTAGAATTTTCGCAGGTGAGACTTTTCCTTTGGGCGAAACTAGGTTCAGTGTGAGTGAGCCACGCGTCCGCCGGCGGGGCTTTGTGCTTTCCAGCTAAGGCGGCGTGGTTCCGTCATGTCGCGTTCATTGTGATTCGACAATCTAACGTAAGCTTCGTGCGTCTCGTCTGAATCGTGGCCGTGGTTTTTGAACCCAACCGTCGGATACAACCGTCGATTTCGGCTCGGGTTCCGGGTTTTCGACCGGCCTGTTTCCCGTCTTGACGGTTCCTTCGAAATGTTGGGGGCAATCTGGGCCGTTGATTCCGATCGTGGTCATGTTTCTCGTCCGCTAGTGTTTCGCTTTTTGAGGGCGATCGTGGCCACGTCAGCAACGAATAGGCTATTCTCTTTCCTTTGAGAGCTACCGTGCTCAAGAATCTTGAAAATTTTCTAAAGAGAGAGAGTTCCTGCTTTATCCCCCAATGGCGCCGAAATCTAAGAAGTGTGTTGCGAAGGGAGGAGGTCCTGGACGCTATTCTGACCGCCTCGCCACCAGTGTGCCCGCCAGCATGCGTGAGACGCACTTGGGTAAGTCAAGGGGTTCGTCTGACGACCTTGTGTAGGTTACAGACGTCGGGTTGGGAGGATAAGTATCATTTGTCCTCCCTGGATTCAGTCATCCTTTGGCAGCTTCCCCGATTTAGGGCGAAGTCGGCCCTTTTTAGGCGGATTTTACATTTATTCGTAGAGGACGATCTCTGTCTCTACATGCGAAATTAACCTTTATTGGATGAAGGCGAACTCGTTTTTGATAGGCGAGTCTGACTTTTTCTCTGGTAAAGGTAAGTATCGTTTAGATAGGCAGATCTCGTTCAGGTTAAGCGGATTTTACTTTTTGACAGGCGAATTCGCCCTTCTTGGCTTGATAGGCGGATTTACCCTTAGGGCGGATTCTGTCCTGATTCTTTGGTTCTTTCTTGCAGCGACCTTTTCTGACAAAGCCCTTCCGAAGGGCGTGGCCATCGGTCTCGCCGGAGGCACAGGCTATACGGCGCCTCCCCGATTTCCTTCCTTGGATCCGGTGCCTGTGTTCTCCGCTGATAAGCCGGATGGCCTGATAAGGAGAGTCACTGATGGGCACCATCTAACGCTGCGTGAGCTGACCATCGACGCGGTGTTGACAGATGAAACCAGGACGGAGTTACAAAAACCCCAGTTCTTGTTTGGTGACATTGCGACTGATCCTTCCGCCCTACTGCTCAAGGAGAGCAGGTGGTTCTGCGTGGTGGACGGGATCCACTATTATCTTCCCAGCATGCCGAGAGGGTTTTCAATCGTCGAGTTGCGGTCTTTCGCGGTCCCTAGAGTGATGAACTGGGATTTGACCCCTACTCAGGATGGGGTCACTTGCGGTGTCTTCACGGGCTCCACGGCTGGATACGGGGTGGAGAGCTCTTGCAAACGGGTGACCTGTCTGCGTCCTGGCCTACCGTTCAACGAGGCGCCCGCCGGAGAGACGGTAGCGATCGCGGAGACCTTCCGTCATCGTTTCTTCCAAGCTGGCGGGAGATTTCCCCCAAAGGACTTTAGGGCTCCAGGGTGGATCTACTCTGTGCCTGGAAGCAAGACCT
>NC_033802.1:12684447-12688641 GCF_001876935.1 Asparagus officinalis
CACAAAACAACCCCACCCCCCCCCCCCCAACCAACCCCAAAAAAAACAATCAAACCACTAAAATATACAATAAACCATAATCATAATTGAATCTCACAACAAAAAACACTTAAAATCTTTAATCGACACGATGTTACCATGAAAAACCTAATTTACACTAAACCATGAATTTCAACCCATCAACTAACCCTAATCATCCTAAATTACCATCTAATTATTAAAATTAGTTTTTAAAATATGAAATTTGTGCTCACCTTTTTCGCGGCGCCAAAGACAATGAAATAACACTAATAACCTCTTCGGCCGCAATGTAGATGGAAGATATTCATTTAGATAATCTACAATTTGGGGATGATCACGCTCTCACGCTCAAGGGCAAGAGAGGGAAATAAGAGAATGAGGGGTTTTTTTTTTGGATTTTCTACATAAATCCTTCGCGTCTTTCCCGCTAACTCCAACCACGTTGGAGTCACGTGAGCATCACGTGAGCCGTCACATGAGAAAAATTACCGTAAAATTGGATCCGGCCAAACTTAAGGCACATTTGTTGCCGGAGGAAAAAAATACACCAATATGTCGCCGGAAAAAAATTATATGCCAAACTGTCACTAAGAGTAAACAAAATATACCAATTTAGTATTTTTGCCTAACCCGCAATGGTGTTTTATAGCACACTATACGTACATATAATCTCTGAGTAAGTGTAGCATGTCTTGATAGAGCTCCCTTGACATCGTACGGAGCCCTACTGGCTGTAAAAAATAGTGAACATCTGCTCAAACTCACATTCAACTGAATACAGGAACTGCGAACAGCAACAAAAAATTGCTACACAACTTACATTCTCTTACGTCAAAGTATCAGTCAATGTCAACACTCAAACTTATCTCTTGTCGAGTTACTTCATTTCTGAATCTATACAAGCAGGCAACTCTGAGCGGTTCCTTCTTTTTTTTTAAAAATCTTACTTCCCTCTTGTCCATGGCTGGGCTAACCCTTTTCAGCATAATCTTCGCCTCCCTCGCTGGACCAAGGATTACTTGCACAAACGAGCTATAAAGATTTACGTGATAAATTTGAACATGCTGATGATTTGGAGGGTATATCAAACTAACAGTTCCACCTTCAACATAAATTAAGCTTACAAATTGCAAAAGCGAGACAGTGATCATACTCAAAACTCATGTAGGAATTCATATGTGAACTTAAGGACGTGCATGAATTCCAATCGTTTTCATCAAAATCAGCTGATTTTAACATTCATATGAACTCAAAACATCAAAGGCATGCATTTTCATCAAAACATCAGCCAATTTCAACACCCAGCCCCATCAGCTATAAGAATGGTTAAATGCTATCATGTTTTCCCTCTTCGATCTCAAATTAGGACACAAACAGGCAAGCGTGCATGTAAGCTCTCATCGACTTCTAGCACAAACTGCTTGCCCTTAAGCTTGCTTGCTCAACGAGCATTCTCAGAAGGCAGAACCCTTCTTTCTTCCTCTCCATTCAACCTTCCGGCTTCATCGCTTGAAAAACAAATCCCCTCACTTCCCGACAACACAAAAACCCAACTAACGACACATAAAAGCTCGCCACTGCACTAATCCAAAAAGCCCCAATCGATACCAATCCCTCTTCATCTCCACCATCACCATCATCAACCCCTCCCTCCCCCCTCTCACCTCTCTGTGTCCCCTCACACTCATCACCATTATACTCCGCACACAATCCTGGATTTCCTGCAAAAGCACCGGGAAATCTATGCAATCCTTCCTCTCTCTTTGGTACTGGACCTGATAAGCAGTTGTACGAAAGATTCAACGCCTCTAAACCCTTCATTGCTGAGATTCCATTAGGTAACTCCCCAGAGAGTGAATTGTGAGACAAGTCGAGTTTCCTTAGTCTTCCCATTTTGTCGATATTTGTCGGGATTTTACCGGATAAATAGTTGTATGATAGGTTTAAATACTCCAATCCTTTTAGGCTGATGAGCCCAATGGGTATCTCTCCATGAAGAGAATTGTGTGATAAGTCGATCCCAACGGGTGAGAGAAGGTCGTACCCAAACTCCAATTGCTTGCTACCCAAAAGATCCATCGAAACCCAAACCCTAATCTCAGGGGCAATCTGCGCAACTTCATTTTCTCCATCATTGGGATCAAAGCTCATGTTGAAGTCAGCATTGGGTATATAACCCGAGAAATGATTGTTTGAAAGATCAAGTGATTGAAGGTCTTGAAACGAAAAGATCCAATCTGGGAGATCACCGGAGAATCTATTTCCGGCAAGAGATAGCAGGCGGAGATTTTCCCATTTGAGAATTGCACCATTGAGCTCACCGCCAAATTCATTTGAGCCCAAATCGACGATTTCTAAAGATTTGCATCCAGCTAAAGGCAACGGAATCTCGCCAGTGATCCTATTACTAGCAACATTTAGAATCTTCAAGCTATCAAGAGCATCAAGCTCAGGTCTAAGAGTACCAGAGAGATTATTATGATCCAATTTCAGTTGCCATAACTGAAAACAACCAGCGAGACTTACAGGGATCGGACCAGAGAGAGAATTATAAGACAAATCGAGAGCTTGAAGGTAAGTTACGTTACCAATTGAAGCAGGAATTTGTCCTGTTAACTGATTGTTTGAGAGGAATAACCCTTGCAAGCTCCTCAATTCTGCAATCTCAGCTGGAATCTCACTAGAGAGATAATTTGATGACAGATCCAGAAGAAGAAGCCCCGATTTACTCGAATCATCCACTATTCTCCTTGGGATTGGACCGGAGAGCGAATTTGAGCTCAGATCAAGAACTATAAGCTTATCAGAAAATATCAATCTTGGAGAAATCCGATAAGATAAACCATTAGATGAAAGATTCAGCACTGTTAAAGATCTCAACGACGAAATGCAAGTAGGAATCCCTCCAACGATCGAATTTCTTGCCAGATTCAGAACCTTTAAAGACTGTGCCAACGATGAGAAGCACGGAAGAGTTCCAGAGAGCTGATTCGATTCGAGATTGAGAGAAATCAGGGGCTGGTTGAAGTCGTTCAGAGTTCCGTTCAAGAAATTATTCGAGAGATCAACGTCCTTCAACGATTGGAGATAAAATAATCCACTAGGAACCTCGCCTTGGAACGAACAAGAACTCAGATCGATTTTACCTAAATTCGACGAAAAATTCCCGACCCAATCAGGAATCAGACCGCCGATCCCGTTTCCTCCAATCGACAACACCTCCAATTTCCTCAAATTTGACAGCTCGAAAGGTAAAGGTCCTTCGATGGAGTTCTTACCAAGATCTAGGGTTTTTAGACCTCCAAAATCACCAAAACAAGACGGAATCTTACCAGAAAAGTTATTATCCGACAAAACTAGGGTTTCGAGGGCAGAGAGATTGCACAGAAACGGGCTAACGGGTCCAGAAAGATCCGATCCGGCGAGGCTCAAGGCGACGACGCGTCCGGTGGCGGCGTCGCAGGCGACGCCGGTGAAGTTACCGCAATCGGATCCGGTCCACGTCAGAAGGATGGAACTCGGATCGGCGAGATGAGATTTGAAGGCGAGAAGAGAATCTCTGTCGCTGACGTCGATGCTGAGGTCTGCGCGTGAGATCGTGAAGAGGAGGAGGAGGAGGAGGAGGAGGATGAAGGGGGCCATGGGATTAGGGTTAGGGTTAGGGTTTAGGGTTTAGGGTTTTGAGGAGAATTAGTGCGGATTTTCAGAAGAAAGACATTCTCTGTTGAAGAGACGGCAGAGTGAGAGAGAGGATAATGAATTTTTTTTTTTTAAGAAAAAGGCGGGGATTTTAATAGAGAATTTTAAAAAGCGAAAGGAAAAATGGTGAGTCACGTGAGCGTGGAGGGGAGGAGATATAGCGGAGTACGGACGCGGACTTGAGAGGGAAAGCTGAAGTGGATTGGATTAAGTACTGAGACGAGTTCCTCGGAGGCCCATAAGGCCCAGATGGTAGACCGAAGTGTCTTTATCTCGAGCCCACTACAAATTATCGTATTTATTTATTTAATAGCTGGGCATCACAAGGAACCAAAAGGCAAAAAAACAAAAAAAAAATCCCCCAAACAGCATTAATTACAATTTCCATATAGATGAATGAAACTACACAAGAATGTGCTTTTGGAAGTGAAAGATGGGGTTCACGCACCTGGAGAGATTTTCTGGAAGGCAAAA
>NC_033802.1:12688657-12691486 GCF_001876935.1 Asparagus officinalis
GGAAAAATAATATCTCATTAACAAATAGGACACCCAGGCTTAGATCAAAATAATATCTCATTAAGCCAAAGAACAAACAAAACCAATAAATAAATACATAAAGTGTAAGCTTCGCTCCCAATCAGCAACCCCCAACGTGGTTTCACACGGGCCAAATCGCTTCTTGGCCTTCCAACCCTTACCCAACTCCGATGCAGTGCTGGATTTTTACAGATTCGTTCCTTACATTTTTACCATTTTCAAATCAGCCCTTCAACCGAAGAAAATATGCCATTTTGGCCCCTCGATTGATTTACTTATTTCAAGATAGTCCTCCCAATCACCAAAACTTAAAGGACTGCTCTAAAGAAAAAACAGCCCACGGGCTACTTTTAAAGGACTAGTTTAAAAATGCGGAAGTTGTAAGGGATCGACATCTAAAGGAACCCCCCCATACAATAATGCCATAATCCACATCCGTTATGGGCCCTCGCTCACTACCCCAAAAAAAGCCCGTCAAACTCGTATTTGTAACCCAAAATACCCGCCCTCCACCCTCGAAAATAGAGAGCCCACCGAATCCATCCATTTTTCTCATTCGTTTCCTAATGAAGCAACCCCTATGTCAAGCCATCGACAGGCCACCCAATTCGGGTCTGACCTGCTACGGATCGACGACCGGCTCCTCCTCGCCAGCATCGCCGACTTCCGTCATCAACGAAGCCGGCGGCGTCAGCTGCTTCCACCCCGCGTCGGACCCAGACCGCGGCCCCGACCCGCTCGGGGAGCCACAGATGACCGCTTCTCACCCAGAGCTGCACAGCTCGACGAGCGTCGTGCGGCCCAGCGGGTCCACAGGCCGGGGGCTTACCGTGGGTGAGATTCCGGGTGCGGAGTCGGAGGTGCCGGCGCTGCGGCTGTCGCGGGAGGGGGAGTGGGGCCACCTGATTGAGGCATAGCACTACCGGCGGATTTTTTCTGCAGCTCTTGGTTGATAACAACGGTCGGTCTCTCTCTCTCTCTCTCTCTCTCTCTCTCTCTTCTTTTTTAAAAAATAAATAAATTCACACATATTTCTTTGTTATCTAGTTCTTCTTAGCGTCGTTTTATAAAAACCATTTTTGATTTTCTAAATTATAACAAATTGCTTTTCAAAATGGTTAAATTTTTTTTCCCGTAATTAATCTCATCTGGTGTGGCATCTATTAAAGATCATATCTTTAATACACTTGATATTTACCGAGAAAAATCCTTACGAAATTGTCATATTTGTGATTTACATCCCTAAATCCATTAATTTGTTCCAAGTAACACCCTCATTTCAATCACATACACGAAGATTTGTGGGTATGATATACACACATAGAAATATAATAAAATCTAGCTAGTGTGTAATGCGATGACTTTTTTTATTCTATTTGCTTCTTTTTTTTCTTTTTTTTTTTTGAAAAAGTATTCTATTTGCTTTTGAGAGTGCGTGCGTATGGTAAAAGTGAGGGTATCATTAGCCAGTACCCGATAAAGTTGCTTTTAATTTCCCAAAAAGTTAACTGAAAACTGCCTTTTGTGGCAACGGAAAGGGGGAAACCGCGTACGGCGGCGGTTTTCCGTTTCAAGGAACGAGCCCGATATTTCCCAACTGCGACGCGGGCCCCGCTGATCTGGGTGCGGCAGTGGGTGCAGGGTGGCAACTAATGTCAATACAGACCACCAAGCCGGGGCGCCCTCGGTACCGCAGCTGTCCCCGCCTACGTGTTCCTTGGGATTTACTATACTACCCTCGATCGATGCGGCCTCGGTTCGTTCGGCGGGGGGCAATTTGGAAAGTTTACCAATGATGAGATGCGCACCGATAATGATGGTCCACTCAGAAAACGTGAGCTGTTGATTGCTTACTACTGCGGGGGTGGGGTGGGGTGGGGGCCACGTAATTGGGTCCAAGTTCAATGAATGAATTTGATATTTATTTATCTACTTTTTATGAGGCTTGTGGATAAATAATGGGCATTTTTCTTGTCTGCCACGTTGCCCGTGCCCTCATCGTGTAGTGTTTAACTAGGGGTGGGGATCGAGACCGGGTTAATCTGAACTTGGGTCTTAGTTTAGGTTAAGGGGGTGTCTGTTTCAAATCCTATCTATAATTTTAGGATATGGGTTTCGCTATGGGATTTGAAATCCATAGGTGTTATGTTCTGGGTTGGGTTTTCTAAAATGTTGTTTGTTTCATTAATATTTTGGGATTTGGGATACTGCAATTTGTAATATTTTGTTTGTTTTAAACTCAAATTGTAACATTACCGAATGTCAAAATTTTGTAATATGATGAATATGCTATATTGGTGAGGTTACCTCCCAAAAAAAGACAAAATTGAGATTTGTCAAATCCTCTCCAATTGAGAGGTAAGCACACTTATTTATGGGATTTGTCAAAATCCTCTCCAATTGAGAGGATTTGGCAAATTCTAAAAATTGGACACTTTTTGCACTTTTACGATTCAATATTCTAAAATTTTTCTTAAAACAAACACCAAATACGGAATCCCAAAATAAATAAAAAAAAACTCACTTTTTGATTCCAAAACTTGTAATCCATACCAAATGCCAAAATTTTTGGTGAAACAAACACCCCCTAAAGAGAAATTGTAGTTTGAAGTTTAGATCTAACCTTAATTTGGGTTTTAATCAATGCTTAAGAGGTTCCTATTTGTTTGCCCCTGAAAAACAATCATACACAGAGTAACTTATACACACCGTTTTTAAAGGTATTTTGTACGGACACAGTAGCTTGTTGGTATTCATATTTCAAAAGGTAAATTTCACAAAGCCCCCTCTTCAAATTTCGGGGTTTCA
>NC_033802.1:12692486-12726192 GCF_001876935.1 Asparagus officinalis
ATATATATATATAGGTGAAAACTCCTATCAACTTAAGTGGATAGCAAATAGTGTGTCCACCAAAGTTTTCAACCACTCATATTGCCTAGGGATCCATGTATTATATAAAAATGTATTTTATATTAATATATGTGTGGTTAGAAACTTTGGTGGACATCAACTTAAGTTGATAGAAGTCTTGCTCTATATATATATATATATTTTTTTTTCTCTCTCTTTCCTATTTCACCTACCCTGCCTAACTTCTCACCTACCCCTCTCCTCTCATCTCCTATAAAAGCATCTCCCCTCCCTCTCTTCTGAGCACGCAGAAAAGAGAAAGAAGAGAGAGAAAGAGAAGGGGAGAGAGAGGGAGAGAGAGAGAGAAAGAAGGAGAGAGAGAGAGAAGGAAAAGACAGAGAGGAAGAAAAGAGGGGAAAAGATAGAGGGGCCTTTGGCTATTCGGAGAAAAGGAACGGATAGGGAGTCCAATTTCAGAGTTCAATAAAGGCAAGTTCATCTCTTTCCAAACCCATCCCTAGTAAATTTTGATCTTGATGAATATACATGATATTGATGAATATACATGATATTGATGAAAAGATATGATAATGATGAATATACATGATATTGATGAAAAGACATGATATTGATAAAACTTGATGAATATACATGATATTGAAGAAAAGACTTGATATTGATGAAAATTGATGAATAGAATATAAGACCAAATTCCTAAAGACATGATATTGCCAGCTAGAACTATACGTACATGTCTACCGCTGGAAATACTATTACTTTTTTTATACGTATGGTAATATTCATACATACGGTACTATTCATATGTACGGTACCGTTCATACGTACGACACTATTCATAAATACTATCACTATTCATATGTACGGTACTATTCATAAATACCGCACTGTTCATACGTACGACACTATTCATGGGTACTATTCATATGTACGGTACTATTCATAAATACTGTACTGTTCATACGTACGACACTATTCACGGGTACTATTCATACATACTACGGCACTATTTATAAATACCGTACTGTTCATACGTACGGAACTATTCATAAATACTATTACTATTCATGCATACTGGGGGTACTATTCATACGTACTGTTATTGTTCATACATACGACACTATTCATAAGTACTGACATTATTCATACGTATGGGTACTATTTATACATACCGTTACTATTCATGCATACGGTACTATTCATATGTACTGTTACTATTCATGAGTACGGATACTAGTCGTAAAGTACTGTTGCTATTATTAAGTACTGATACTATTCACAATTAGTTAATACAGCAGATAATCAGGGTTGGAAATTCTGATCATTTACTGGACAGTTTGGCCTAGTTTTATTTTCTGGAGTTTGTTTGCGCCGTTTGTGTCGCGATCGCGGAGTTTGAGCCGCTTGATGTTATACTTACAGTCATGAATATGACGAAATACGCATTTGAGTATCCCACGGGGATTATGACGAATTGAGATCTATTTACTTGTGAGTTAGTACACCGCAAATGAGACTGCGATGATACCTATTTGTCGATCCGCACGGTGATGCGATGATACATATATGTCGATCCGCACTATGATGCGATGATACATATTTGTCGATCCGCACTATGATGCGATGATACCTATTTGTCGATCCGCGTGATAATGCGATGAGTTGGAAGAAGTTCAGAATGATAATATTATAAACTATTTACATGAGTATTTGGCGGATGCCAAAAGTGTTTCTACTCATTGTTGAGATACTTTGCTATACGAGTACACGAGATACATATGCTGATGTCTATTATGATGCTTTACTTTCCAATTATATTTTGATTGCTTAGTTCAGGGTTAATATTTAGTTATTTACTATTTGAGACATACGGTATATACATGAGGGTTTCCTTGTTTGGATTATTTCGCTCGACGTACTACGTCTCAAGTTGTAAGTTTCTAAATATTAATTCCATTAGATACAGGGAAAATGATCTAGGTAGACTATGCTTAATAGATAGAGCCTCCACTTCATCATCTAGTAGCCCTTTCCCTGGGGGCGGATGGAGGTGAACTTGCTGTAGCGCTCTGACGCTCTTGTTGTTGTTCTTTTTCTTTTATTTTATTTCTCATTTCAGGCGGCTCAGAGCATCGGAGAGTCGCAGGGTGACGGAGTTCTTGCATAGTCGCCGTCGCGTATTTTTACTAGTATGGACTCCACAGTGATCTTATGTTTCCATTTAGTCATTTGAGTTTGTACTCATATTGTTAAGGCAATATGCCTTAGTACGATTTCTAATCGATTCATGTTGAGACATATCATGTTATTTTAGACTCCAGATGTATATCAGTTGTATTCCAGTTTAGTTTATTTGGGACATGATTTCATTTATGAGATATATCTTTCCGTATCATGTCTATAGTATTTATTTCCCTTATTTGCCTGTTTTGTACCTTCATTTATATTGGTTTCCACTAGAGGATATTACTGTGATTGGTGAAACATGTTGTTGCACAGTGGAGGTGCATGACAGGTTTGACATCTCTGGGTTCACCTTGGACTGCAGCCAAGTGTGAAAACAGGGGCGTCACAGTTGGTATCAGAGCTCTAGTTCCAGTATCCTTAGGATCATCCTGTGTTGAGTCGTGGAGGTAGAATAGAGTTTCCTAGGATTCATGTATAGAGTCCGATAAGAATTTCTTAGAATGAGTGAGGACGATATATGCGTATATCTCAAAAATTTTGGAAAATTTTTTTTGACTACCTTACTTTGATTTAAAAGTATTTTCATGAATAATTTATTATTAAATATGTTTTCGCCTGAGGTCTCAATACTGTGTCTTATAAACCATCTGCCTGAACTTTAGATGGCGGGACAAGGACGCGGACGTGGTAGGCCTCGTACAAGGAGAGATGAGCAAGAGGAGCTAGAGCCGCAGCAGGCTCCAACCGCGCAGCAGCAGGCCCCGCCAGAGCCGCAGCAGGCTCCGCAGTACCTTATAGACCTCATGGCACCTATAACAACCATGTTAACAGCACTCAAGGAGCAGATGACGAATCATGTTCAGCCAGTTACACCACCACCGGTGATTCCAGTCATTCCCATCTCGGAGGAGACCCCAGAGATCACACCAGGGATTACACCACCAGCAGCTGTAGGGCAAGAGAACTAACACGTAAACACATAGAACTAACATGCTACACATTAGAGCTAGCATGACACTGTACAGAAATAACTCTCATCAGAACAGCAAATAGATCTAACATGGTACCTATCAGAACTAACTCTCATTAGAACTAACAAAACAGTCAATAGAACTAACAAAACAGATAGTAGAACTAACAAAACAGTCACTTAGAACTAACATGCTGCACATTAGAACTAACATTAGAACTAACACGTAAACACATAGAACTAACATGCTACACATTAGAGCTAGCATGACACTGTACAGAAATAACTCTCATCAGAACAGCAAATAGATCTAACATGGTACCTATCAGAACTAACTCTCATTAGAACTAACAAAACAGTCAATAGAACTAACAAAACAGATAGTAGAACTAACAAAACAGTCACTTAGAACTAACATGTTGTACATTAGAACTAACATTAGAACTAACACGTAAACACATAGAACTAACATGCTACACATTAGAGCTAGCATGACACTGTACAGAAATAACTCTCATCAGAACAGCAAATAGATCTAACATGGTACCTATCAGAACTAACTCTCATTAGAACTAACAAAACAGTCAATAGAACTAACATGGTACTCATTCAGAACTAACTCTCATTAGAACTAACAAAACAGTCAATAGAACTAACATGGTACTCATTCAGAACTAACTCTCATTAGAACTAACAAAACAGTCAATAGAACTAACAAAACAGTCAATAGAACTAACATGGTACTCATTCAGAACTAACTCTCATTAGAACTAACAAAACAGTCAATAGAACTAACAAAACAGTCAGTAGAACTAACAAAACAGTTAATAGAACTAACAAAACAGTCAATAGAACTAACAAAACAGTCAATAGAACTAACAAAACAGTCAATAGAACTAACAAAACAGTCAATAGAACTAACAAAACAGTCAATAGAACTAACAAAACAGTCATTAGAACTAACAAAACAGTTAATCAGTCAATAGAACTAACAAAACAGTCATTAGAACTAACAAAACAGTTAATAGAACTAACAAAACAGTCAATAGAACTAACAAAACAGTCATTAGAACTAACAAAACAGTTAATAGAACTAACAAAACAGTCATTAGAACTAACAAAACAGTCAATAGAACTAACATGTTGTAGAATAACATGTTGTACAACATAAATAACGTGTTGTATAGTAGAACTAACATAAAATAAGATAGAAATAACATAACCTAATTTACAACAAGCTAGGAATAAGACAGAACTAGAATGAAATAATATAGGTAAAATTATGAAACTTACACATAGTAGTGTCATGCAACCTGGGACATATGCCTTCTTTCGCTCCTTCTTTCCCTCCAGCGCAACACCAATGCCCCTGATAATTTCATCATAAAAGAACCGGGCCCATGCAACAGACTTGACCCTCTCAATGCTATCCAGATATCTGAGTACGGGTCTAGGGATACCTTCCCCTGCTCTGGGGCTCCATATCATAGAGCATTGGTACAGGATTTGTAGCAAAACAAATTCCTGGATATCCCCCGTTTCTGTTGATTCCACTAACCGTTCCAGATGCCCTTCGAGGTGTTTGCGCTGGGAGGTTTCTGGTTTTTTCGACCTCTTGCCTTCTTCAGAAATGTAAAGATTTGCAAAGTATTTCATCCATATTCTGCTGTTTGAGTCCCGATTGTTACTTACAACTTCACCATTCATAGGAAAATGAGTGTGGTTGTGGACCCATTGCAGATCAAATTTTACCTTTCTAACAGCCTCGCTATTTGAATCCGGTATGGAAAATGTGCTCTTGTCTCCGTCATAATAGCGCAGCAGCAATTCCAGAGTGGGCAGATCGGGAGCAGGAGCACCGAATACAATATAGTGCTCAAACACAGAACCGCGGTAGGCATCCCTATGATACTGATTGATCTTCGGGGCTATTTTCTTCATGAACTTCCAATAGGCCCCAAGATTGGCGGTCAGCCTTCGTGACTCGGCCGCACCTGTAGGTGCAACATTTTCCCTGTAAAAACAATTCGAATTTGTAGGATCAATAGAACTAACGGACTAATATTAGAACTAACAAAATCTACATTTACATCTCCGTCCTAGAACTAACATTGAAGTCAATGTACTAACATTGGAATCATCTAGAACTAACATTTGAATCAACCTAGAACTAACATTGGAATCATCTAGAACTAACATTTGAATCAACCTAGAACTAACATTTGAATCTACCTAGAACTAACATTGGAATCAATCTAGAACTAACATTAGAATCAATCCAGCACTTACATCATGCGTACTCATCTACAACTGGTATTTTTGAGATGAACTGAATTTGCGCAAAATTAGGTCAATTTCCCAGATTCTCGATAACATAGAACATACTGTTTTTTGGGGGAGGGTTGGATGGTACGCTCGGCCGTTGAGGGTCGTCTTTTGCTATCTCGACGTGCTATCGCCTCCTTTTGCATCTCCATTAGGGTTTGCGTCGCCTCCTCCGCGCTTTCAAGCCCAAACGATACGTCTTGGCCTTTCGAGGCGCGTCGGTGGTCGACCTCGAAATCGGAAAATGATCCTTCCCTGGACGACGTGATTCAGGCGAAAACCCTAAAACTGTTGAACGGCGGTGAGAAATTGGACACAATCTCGAGTTTCTGAGACAACGAAGAGGTGGAAGAGAGAGAGAGAGAGAGAGAGAGAGAGAGAGAGAGAGAGAGAGTACTTGAATAAGGATGGGGCGCGTTAACCGAGTACAGTCCCATCAGAAGGGCAAGAGCGTAACTTCCGCCTTTGTTTTTCTGAAAAAGAGTAGTTAGGGGTCCCATAACAAATACTGTGCGTATTTGGGGCTAATACACATGGGCAGAAATACGAGGGGGCTTGTCACATGAAGTTCCCACTTTTGGGGCCTGGACACAATTTTCCCTTGTTTAAGTGTAAGTGAAAATTGTAAGTACGAAAGTTACTTATTTTTTAGATTTAATTTGTTTGTTTTATTAAAAGTGATTATGAAAGTGACATCAAAAAAGCATCCACGTAAGATTTTTTACTAGTTCAACTTCCCTTATAAAACCGCAGAAGTGAGTCGCAAGAGAAAAAAATGGAGCCCACGTCACATTTAAAAAATTATAATAACACATATATTAATTGCTTTCGTCTTCAACAACATTATACTCTTCTATTTCCGCTCGCACCTCTCTCCTCTTCCCCGCGAAATTTCTCCCCCTTTTTTACCTCTTTAGAAATAATCCCACCAATTTTCCCGGCATTTTTTCCCAAAAAAAATTTCCCTCTATATAATTGATCCAACTGCCTTTGTGTTGATTTCTAGTATAAAATCTGCATCTTTTGTGGGATCAAGCTCAAAAAATTGAGCGGTGCGGTGAAGTTGAGGATTTTTGCCTGAGATCCTTAAGAGAGGTAAGAATTTTCTCTTGATCAATGCATTGGAGATCGTTCTCCTCTTCGATTTCTCACTCTTTGTCCGCTTGCAGATCGGATTCGTCATCGTCAAAGATGCAGATTAGGGTTTCACTCTCTCTTTGTTGCGTTTGTTAATTAGATGTCGTTGTTTCTCCCTTGAATTTGTTGATTATTTTTGCATCGGTCATTTAGGAGTTTAGATTGATGAATTTGGGTTTGTGATCTCTGGGATTTGTTCTACTGCTGTTGTTTACTGATTTCTAGGGTTTGGTGAGGGATTCATATCAATAAGATACTCGTGTTTTTTCTACTGTTAACATATGAGATAACTTTGTCACAAAATTTGTGTAATGGCTTTAGATGTTTGCTCATCTATGCACTTTTCTAGACTTGTGGTCCTTCTTGCTTCTTCTCTGCTCTTCTATTTTTGGAAGAAGGAAAACAAAAATTTTCTCTCTGATTGTTCTGCATCATCGTGTCTGTAGTAGTACATTTCTCACTTTGTGGTGATTCGCTTGCTTTGTGGTGGTTTGTTAAAGCCAAAGGCTTCACCATTTGGGAATTTCATTGTGATGGGAGAATGATTTCAATACATATGCATAAGAATATTGCTCCAAAACCTCTGATGGTTATGAGATATGTGGTGTTGGAAACTGGATTAATGTTTTCTTTTCAATAACTTGAACAAGTGCTCTAATCATGTGATGGGTGGTTGCAGCTTTGCTGCATTATACAGTTTAATTATGTGTGTCGATAGTGACACTGATGAGGTTACCCTCCTAAATTTTGTTATTAATCTTTTTTGCCCCCATTTACTTGGAAATTCATTTAAAACTCTTGATGTTAAAAGGTTATATTACATTATTTTTCACTTGATATTCCAACTAAACGGTTCCATACTGTTTTATGCCTCTTATTGTTTGCCTTTAAGATTGTACCCTTTTGAGTTGGTTCTCATTTTCTACTCTGTGATGATACTAGTCGCTAATGTAACTGCTTGGATACCACCGCCTGCGTTGGGCATGGGCACTGGTTGGGTTCATTGGATTTGTTGAAGTCAGGATGGCAGGTTTCTTTTATGCTTAATGACACTTTAAGGCATAAAAACATTGCAGAAATGAGTGACGTATTAGCATGTAAAGACAATATAGGCTTCTAGCTAAGGACCATCTCCGACATCATCTTACTTTTGATTGAATAATTAAAATCTTCTATGATACGTACATCGAAACTATAACTTTTTCTACGATTAATCTTCAAATTTGATAAAGTAAAGAAAACTAGTGTGTGCTACCAATTTACAATGACATATTACGATGCAAATTCATGAATCTTCAAATTTGAACTAATTACTTACATTATAACAGTTATGTTATTCTTATTTTCAACTTATGTATAAAGTATATTCTTATTTTCCGTTTGCTTAATTGATATAGATGGATCGCAATACTCAATGTCGTCTTGTTACAAGGGGCAATAGCAGCTTATGCAGGAGCAACTTGTGTAGTGGCGTACTATATTTTTTTCATATTAGATTGTAAGGACCACATTTGTCGAGAACCCTCTATGTACAGAGATCTATTTTTTTCATATTAGATTGTAAGGACCACATTTGTCGAGAACCCTCTATGTACAGAGATCTACTTAGAAAAGTGCATATGCATAGAATATTTTATGGCCATTTGTCGAGAACCCTCTATGTACAGAGATCTACTTAGAAAAGTGCATATGCATAGAATATTTTATGGCGGGAATACAACATACATAGGTTATCTTAGAATGGCGCATGTTCCTTTCTTTAGACTAGCAAGTATGTTTAGAGATAAAGGATTATTAAAAGACACTATAAATGTATCCATTGAGGAACAACTAGCAATGTTTCTTCACATAGTCGGACATAATGTAAAGAATAGGGTAATGAAGATTGAGTTCATACGATCAGGGGAGACAATTAGTAGATATTTCAATTTTGTATTGCGCGCTATTTGTGGTGTGAGGGATTTATTTGTACGACAACCTGATTATGAAACGTCAGAAGAGATCACTTCCTCCTCAACTTGGTTCTCATGGTTCAAGGTAAATTCTATTCTTTGAAATATGAGAAGTAAATATAAAATAACTTTATACGTTGAAATTAATACATTCACAAAATATATTGAATCTAAATAGGATTGCATTGGTCTCATTGATGGTACCCATATCGAAGTTAGTGTTCCGGAGGAAATTGCTATTCGATTTATAGGAAGAAAGGGTGGGACTATTCAAAATGTTCTTGCAGCATGCTTGCCTAATAAGCAATTTACTTATGTGTTGGCCGGTTGGGAGGGATCTGTGGCGGATTTCACTGTCTTAAAAGATGCGTTGTCTTTAGAACCACCAATGGGTCTAAAAGTGCTGCTAGGTATATAAAGAATATAGTCAAATATTTTAAAATAAAATATTATATCACTAATGATATATTTTATTAAAATGCAGGCAAGTATTATCTTGTTGATGCAGGCTATACAACAATGCCGGGGTTTATTGCACCTTATGGTGCAGTGCGATATCATTTGAGAGAACAACATAGCAGAACACCCAAAAATTCTAAAGAACTTTTTAATTTGAGGCATTCAAGTCTTCGAACAAAAATTGAGGCTGCTTTTGGGATATTGAAAAATAGATTCAAAATCTTGTGCAGTCGTCCATTCTTTCCTCTTGAGACTCAAATTGATATAGTTCTCGTATGTTGTGTTTTGCATAATTATATCCTACAGAATGATGATGATGACTATTTTGCAAATTTAGCATATGAGAATGAAGCAAGTGAAGAAGAGCTCTATAGTGAAACTCGATCCTATGCAACCAATCTCACTCAACGTGAGCAACGAGATCAGAATATAATGTGGAATGAGAAGAGAGAAAATATAGCTCAAGCAATGTGGCATAATTACTGTCAAATATTTTAAAATAAAATATTATATCACTAATGATATATTTTATTAAAATGCAGGCAAGTATTATCTTGTTGATGCAGGCTATACAACAATGTCGAGGTTTATTGTACCTTATGGTGCAGTGCGATATCATTTGAGAGAACAACATGGCAGAACACCCAAAAATTCTAAAGAACTTTTTAATTTGAGGCATTCAAGTCTTCGAACAAAAATTGAGGCTGCTTTTGGGATATTGAAAAATAGATTCAAAATCTTGTGCAGTCGTCCATTCTTTCCTCTTGAGACTCAAATTGATATAGTTCTCATATGTTGTGTTTTGCATAATTATATCCTACAGAATGATGATGATGACTATTTTGCAAATTTAGCATATGAGAATGAAGCTAGTGAAGAAGAGCTCTATAGTGAAACTCAATCCTATGCAACCAATCTTACTCAACGTGAGCAACATGATCAGAATAGAATGTGGAATGAGAAGAGAGAAAATATAGCTCAAGCAATGTGGCATAATTACTGTCAAATATTTTAAAATAAAATATTATATCACTAATGATATATTTTATTAAAATGCAGGCAAGTATTATCTTGTTGATGCAGGCTATACAACAATGCCGGGGTTTATTGTACCTTATGGTGCAGTGCGATATCATTTGAGAGAACAACATGGCAGAACACCCAAAAATTCTAAAGAACTTTTTAATTTGAGGCATTCAAGTCTTCGAACAAAAATTGAGGCTGCTTTTGGGATATTGAAAAATAGATTCAAAATCTTGTGCAGTCGTCCATTCTTTCCTCTTGAGACTCAAATTGATATAGTTCTCATATGTTGTGTTTTGCATAATTATATCCTACAGAATGATGATGATGACTATTTTGCAAATTTAGCATATGAGAATGAAGCTAGTGAAGAAGAGCTCTATAGTGAAACTCAATCCTATGCAACCAATCTTACTCAACGTGAGCAACATGATCAGAATAGAATGTGGAATGAGAAGAGAGAAAATATAGCTCAAGCAATGTGGCATAATTACTGTCAAATATTTTAAAATAAAATATTATATCACTAATGATATATTTTATTAAAATGCAGGCAAGTATTATCTTGTTGATGCAGGCTATACAACAATGTCGAGGTTTATTGTACCTTATGGTGCAGTGCGATATCATTTGAGAGAACAACATGGCAGAACACCCAAAAATTCTAAAGAACTTTTTAATTTGAGGCATTCAAGTCTTCGAACAAAAATTGAGGCTGCTTTTGGGATATTGAAAAATAGATTCAAAATCTTGTGCAGTCGTCCATTCTTTCCTCTTGAGACTCAAATTGATATAGTTCTCATATGTTGTGTTTTGCATAATTATATCCTACAGAATGATGATGATGACTATTTTGCAAATTTAGCATATGAGAATGAAGCAAGTGAAGAAGAGCTCTATAGTGAAACTCAATCCTATGCAACCAATCTTACTCAACGTGAGCAACATGATCAGAATAGAATGTGGAATGAGAAGAGAGAAAATATAGCTCAAGCAATGTGGCATAATTACTGTCAAACTTATCAAACTGGAAACATGGAGGAGGGATAACTTACTACAAAAGAAGTAGTTTTTATTTTTGTTTAGTCAATCGACTGTAGTACTTTTAGTGATATATTTTGAGTCGTTGCTTCAAGAATGTTATTTTCTTTTATTTTTGTCTTTAGAACAATGTAGGAATTTGGTATAAATATGTGATCTTTATCTTTTTGAGTTTAGATAAATTAGATCAACATTTTTTTTATCTTTTTATGTTATATGATCAATAGTTTCATATGTAAAATTTATAATTATGTTCACTTGCTTAGGACATGGCTGGGGCTCCATATAAAAACTTATGCCAAATGGGGTTAAGTCAAGATTCCACTGATTGGAGTCAAGGGATACCTGCATCTCTAAGTCAAATTGAAAGTCAAGCAAATCCTTTTACACCTATTCTCGGAGGAATCAGAGATCCCACATATCAAAATGCTTTGTATCATGCAATGTTTGCTAGTTCTCAAGAGATGATGAAACCACAATATAAGGAGCCAATTCGTATTGAAGATGAAGAGGAAGGTAAGCTATCCCTGATGAACCTATCTGTAAGAAATACAAAAAGAGTAAAAATGAAACAAAAGGAGAAAGAGGTATGAAGGGCTGTGGAACTCCGAACAAACGCTGGAGCAAAGAGGAAAGTGGTTTTCTCTTGGAATTTCTCGCTGAATAAGCTGCTAATGGAAACAAAAGCCAAAAAACATTCAAAAAGCTCGTTTTAATTGATGTTGTTGCTGCTGTAAATCAAAAAATTAATCAAAGTATTACACTGTTAAATCTGGAGAATCATCTTCGTGGCCTCAAAGCTAAGTGGAAGGATATTTGTCATTGTAGAGATAAAATAAGTGGAGTTGGTTGGGATGAGGATAAAAAAATGATAATCCTCGACAATCTCACTTATAAAACTTATGTGTTGGTATGTTGTCTAACCTCAATCCAAAGCTTATTTTTTTTACTGTTAACATATGAGATAACTTTTGCTAGGTTTGCATAGTTTTATCTGTCACATGCTTTTTCCTACTTATTCTTTCCTACTATTAACATATAAGATAATTTTTGCCAGGTTTGTATAGTTTTATCTGTCACATGCTTTTTCCTACTGTTATTTTTTTTTCCACTGTTAACATATGAGATAACATATGATATCTATCTCATGACAACTAATTTCCACGCCAAAGTGCAATAGGCTACTATTTATTGGCTTAGAGAATGATTATAGTTGGTCTGGCCTGACTGGTTAGCACTTGCTTCTGGACGTTTTCATTTCATAATCATCACCCTCATCAGTCTGCCATCAATGAACAAAATGGTGTTGTCAGTTTGAAACACAATAACAATAATATAAGGAAATCAATGCATTTTTATGTATAGAGGGGAAACAATTAGAAAGGTTTTTAGAAAAGGTTAAGGTATTCAAAGATGCATATACCTTCTGATAAAGAACATGCATGTTTCTAAAATCGAATTGAAGAGATCCAGTAAGAATGACATAGAGGATCACACCACAAGACCAAATATCTGACATTGCACCATCATATCCTCTATTTAAAAGGACCTAAAAATAAATGGAGACAAGAATTGAGCAACTAATATCAAATTAATTAATAAACCAAAATATTTTAATGTCTAAGGACACGAAACCTGATTATATACAAGTTCTCACCTCAAGGGCAATGTAATTCGGACTCCCGCAGGTTGTATGCAAAAATCCATCATTCTGAAATATAACAGGGCTTCAGTAAGATGCTATTAAGAGGAACTGGAGCATGATTATAAATAATTACTAGATTATCTTGAAGTAATATACCTTAAGATGTTGTGGTAAAGCACTCAGACCGAAATCTGATATCTTAATGTTAGCCTTCTGAATTATTTTTTGCTTGTTAGGCTTGTGAAGTACCTTCAAGTCCTTGTGATAAACCCCTCTGCTGTGGCAATAACTAATAGCATCAATTAGTTGTTGAAAAAGTCTCCGGCATTCACGTTCTGAAAGTCTTCCCTTTGATGCCTGACTGGTTAGCACTTGCTTCTGGAAGTTTTCATTTTATAAGCAACTAGCTTTAACTTGTTGGAGATCATCACATGCTTCTCAATTAAGTTTGAAGTATTTAACTGCTGCATATTAGGATGTAAGTAGCTCATTTCGTAATGGTTTGATTTTCTGTTCTTATAGTTGAGGTAACTGACAAAGACCATGAGTAATGTTATATACAAGTGTATTTCTTTTAATATGGTTGATAAATATGTTGTGTTAAGGTGTTTGTAAGTTTCTTTTCAATATTAAACTTTCTCATAAATATAATATCTAAATTTATTTGTCATATTGCTTTCAGGCTCATGAAACAAGAAGGACATATCTCAATTGTCCAATTCCATTTTTATGAGGAGATGAAGATTGTATGCAGGGAGGATTTTTCCACTGGATCATTTAGAAAGAACATATATGATTCATTTGGAGGCCATGACGAATCTAGTAACAAGGACATTAACGGTGGATTTCTGATAACAATGACTGATGATGGCGATGTCATTGATGGTGCTAATGAAAAGCAGAATGTCAATAATGGTACAACTCCTCAAAAAAATTGTAAGAAGGCTAAGCATTCAAAGGGGAAGAAATCAAATGATTCAAGAAATGATGTCCAAGAACTAAAGGAAGGTCTTACTTTCATTACCAAAGCAATTGAAAACGCTACGCCTGAAGATTGGAGGCTTAAACTTAATAAGGTCATCATGGCTATTGAAGGGCACAACGAGGATGATTTGGATGCCATTTTTGAGCATTATGCAGATAGTGAGCATAAAGCGTTAACATTCATTGCAAAGCTTCCTACAAGACAAAAGAAGATTGTAAATGACTATATCAAAAACATGAAGGGCTTTAGCGAAATATGAGTTAGTATGTTTCCTACAGTAGTACAATGAGTTAGTATGTTTTTTACAGTAGTACTAGTTTGTTTGAAAGTAACCTGTAAATTAGCTTGTGGAATTACTTTAGAGTTGATCACTATTTACTTAAATTTAGAACTCTTTTCTATTTATTTGGAGTTTGATAAGCAGGATTGGTTGGTTTGGAAACTTTATTATCCTACGAATGGAATTGTAATTTTTGTTTGGAATATTATTCTCATCATCTTTGGTTGCAGTTATGGTTTGAAATATGTCAATGGCTTTGCTGTTTTCATTGAAGATAAGTAATTGGGTTATTTACATTTTGTATCTTGGATATTCTTTGGTTGCAGCAAGTATTTTCTTTGTGATTCTCATTCCCATTTGCTAACATTAAAAAAGGATCATTAGCTAATATTTTTTAATGATTTTTCTGCTAAAATTTTATCAATAAGATTATTATACTAGAACTATTCATGATGATTACATAGTTTTGGGTATATATGTTTTAGGATTTATTTATTTTGTTAAATTACTGTTTATGACTACATGATGTCGGTACTGGATATGTTTCAAAATGATAAATAGAGATGGGAAGCAATTTATATAAAAACATGATTTTTAATATATAATTAAATTAAAATAATATTGCCACGTCATCCTCACTTTTCTACTTTCAACAATAACTAGTTTTTGTAAACAAACAATGTATGTCAATTGTATGCTTCATCCTCACTTTTCTACTTTCAACAATAACTAGTTTTTGTAAACAAACAATGTATGTCAATTGTATGCTGACTTGGATGCGTTAACCGTTTTTGTAAACAAACAATGTATGTCAATTGTATGCTGACTTGGATGCGTTAACCCACTTACAAAAAAAGTCACTTTCATACTTTCAACCCACTTACAACTAAACAAACACCCCCACAATTTGGACTATAAGATTTTGGCTCAATTTTTCCTACATTGGCCTCCTCTATTCTCCTAAATGGAACTCTCAAACGATGTTAAAATTAAATTTCTCTTCCCCTCTCCTTCTCTACTCTCCATCCAAACAGGCCAATAATGTAATTGGCACAAGAGCTAGGTGAGTATGAGCATGCTTGGCCGAGTGGGATTATAATCCACCTATAATCCACAAATATATTATAGGTCAAGTTAATTATAAGTCCAAGTGTTAAAAATTTAGTGGATTGTAATTTATTTTTAAAAGTAAAGTGTTTGACAAATATGTGGCTTATAAGCCACTATGACCAAAATACATTCAATGATATGGGGAAAAGACAAATGGGGTGTGGAATTTTTTGAAATGATGAGGGGTATATTAATATTTTGCACGGTCAAACCTTGTGGTTGGGGATTTAAGTCATCCCTTACCACAGTTTTCGCCACCCAAAAATCAACTCGCAATCATGAGATAGAAAACACTCCCAATTAAGAAAAATACTAAGATTTACGTGGTTCAGTCGTCCAACTTCGATCTTCCTCTACAGGTCAACAATAGAAGAAATATACTATGTATCAAAGAGAACTTTAAGAGGAACTACTTAATTCTCATCTCTCAATCTTTCGACTCATATACGTAATCAACTCTAATATTCTCTCTAAAGTCATCTCCATACTATCTTTTGGATGAACAGAAACTGTGAAACCCTCCCCCAGTTGCAATCCTTTGCACGAATAAATATTGTGAAGCTCTCTTCTCTCGCACACTATTCTTGAATCCGTTTACACCCTCTGATGACTTAGATTATAAGAGCAGCAGCTCGTCTTTTCTTCTTAGTTTTTCCTCTAATAATAGAAGACTTTATATAGACAAATCAAAACTTTATCTCTAGCCTAACTTTCTAATTAGCATAGAATTCAAACTCTTTTTCTCAAAACCCTACCTATATTAGGTTATCATTTTATAGATACCCCTAACTTGCCCACCAGAAAAATTACTAGGACTGTGCCTAGTCTTCAAATCCAGATCCAATTTGGAGTTTAACACCCAACATATCCTCTCTCGACAAAAAAAATTCTATGTATCTCAACAGATGTAGAAAAACTCACTTTGTTCTTGTACTTCACCTCTCCCTTGTGGACAAGAGTTTGAGAATAGTACCTATACCATTGATAGAATGCCCATCTAAATTACAAAAATGTTTGCTATTCTTCCTCCTTTGCAAAATTAAATCACTATTTTTATACACTTAACACCACTCTCTTTCACTCATATACTTGTACCCACGAGATGTCATCTATCCCAGTGAAATTAAATTGGCAACATATGAAGGAAAATATATCACATGATGAAGAATTCTGACGTTGTCATTATGAAACTTGAGGAGAACACTCCATATACCTTTAGCCTTCATCTTCTCGTTGTCAACAAGTTCTTCATTCATCTTCAATATGTCGAAACAATGTTGGTTTGTTGAAAACATGCATAGTGGCTTTAGAATCTAACACCCAAGTATTACTCACATCAGTACCAGCACTCTATGTCATTAACACTACATCTTCATCACACACAACCATCAGAGAGTTCTCCTTCCTATTTTCTTGAAGCTTCAATTGCTTAATGCTCTTCATATTATCTCACATCTAGGAACATCTAAACTGAACGTGACCTTTCTCTTCATAGTAGCACTCCTTCTCGTTGTCATCTTGGATCCGAGATCATGATCTTTCTCGATAACTGTCACATCTTTTATTACTCCTCCCTCGATTAGAACCTTCAAAAGCTAGTCCATTCTCATTGGTATTAGTTGTGCCCTCCTTCCTTACTTTGTAAACCACCAAAAAAATAAGTTGGTGTACCCTCACTTATTTTTTTAGTGGCATATAAGTCAAAGTAAGCTATTCATCAAACATGCCAAAGTACTTTGTAAGTCACATATAAGTTATTTGCCAAACAAGTCAAAAGTGGCTTATATATGGATTATGTGCCACTTTGACAACTTGCCACATATGCTCTAAAGAGGTTTTATTTTCGCTTTGGTATCCCAAGGGCCATGATTTACCATTTTTATCAATTTGATACCCCAAAAATATTTTAACATTTCGATACCCCAAAGTTTCGATCTCATTTCACTTAGATATCCCATTTAGATTTCTTTAGTTTTTCTGCCAAACATGCAAAAACAGTTTGAGTTGCATTATGGCAAACGCATGAACACATGTCATGCCTACTATCCACTTCATGAAAAAGTATCAGAAAACCAAGAGTAAAAAGAAAGGGAAAAAAATTGTAGTAATATTTAATTGTTTTGATAGTAGTTCAGGCCAAATAGTAATCTGTATAATGCTTTGCAAGGACCTAGGGGAATGAGCAATAGGAACATTTGGTTGCTTAGATACCTAACAACTAAGTAAATTGGATCTAAAAAAAAATCATGTACTAAGTGCATGGACGAATTAAAACAAAAATTGTGATGAAGTTTAGAAAGAAATTCAAAGTGAATGATACTGGAATATTGAGGTATCAAGATGTTAAAAACAAATACTTTGAGGTAACAAAGAAAAAATGGATAAACTTTGGGTATCAAGATGAAAAATAAGCCTATCACAAATGAGAAAATAACATGTAAAATAAAAGTATAGTTTCTATGGATATGAATATTTGTGGATACATGTATCCAATATCATGAAGAGGCCATAGATCTCCATTAATCTATATCTATATCTATCTATCTATACATCTATACAACTATAAAAAGAGGATTGAGGTGTTAAAACTTTTAATTTCCTTTTTTGCCCTCTCAAATTTTGATAAATTCTAACTATGTCATTATCTCTAATTTATCTATCATAAATAAATATAACCTCTTTATTAATTATGAACCTCCTTAGCATTCTAAATAATTATAATTATCAATAATATTATAAGTATTAATTTTTTAAAAGTAATATAATATAATAATTTATAAAATAAGTATATACAATTATTAGTTATTAGTAGTAACAAATTAAATTATTATAATAATTATTTATGAATTATAATAAAATAATTAAAATAATAGTGTAAATAGAATAATATATTACTAAATACTATTAAGAATTATACTATAATTCAATGATCAATAAAATAAATAGAATAAATATATAATCACATAAATAATGTAATTATTTTAATAATATCACATACATTATGAATTACACTATTTATTTAGTATTATATTATTACATAATTGAATAAATAATTTAATAATTTTTTTTGAGTATTTGCTCAAAGATTATTACATAATACTGAATAATTTATACTTGGTAATAATTGAAAACTAAAATTTCAAAAAATTTATTTAATGTTAATAATAGTACTATTAATTACTTATGATAGTGTAATAACAATTTATAAAATATTCATAGTACTAAATTATTTAAATGCATAATTAAAAAAATTAAAATTAGATAAATATTTATAATATAAAGATAGTATAACTATTTTTACTTGAACTAAGAATTATAATATTAAATAAGGTAAATTACAATAAACCCCCATGAACTTTCATCATTTTACAATAAATAGACCCTATTAACTTTCAAAATCACACTAAATCACTAATAACTTTTGTAGAAGGCCCCCCAATATCTTTTAGATTAATTACACCAAACCTCCAATAACTATCAAATTGCCTTTTATGCCATTTTTGGTTCTAATTTATAGGTGTTATTTGCAAATTTTAGAAAGTTATTAGGGGTTTTCTTTGAAATAGAAAAGTCGTTAGGGGTTTAGTGTGATTTTGAAAGTTCATATGGGCTAAAAGTTCATAAGGGTTTAGTGTAACTTAACCTATTAAATAATTATAATGAGAAGTAATTACTACAATTATAGGTATTAAGTGTAACTATATAGGGAACATCAGGAAAAAGTTAGCAAGATTAACGCAGTTTAGTTAATTTAGAATTAAGTAACAACGTTCAAACTGGAGGGGCATATTTAAGAAAACTTATAAAATTGGCATAATGTAAGAATAATATTAGATTTGGGGTACTTATTGTTGGACCCTAGAGGGGGGGTGATTAGGGTCAAAAGGCTCTAATATGCAGTTTAAAACACACAACAAGCAATTCACGGTAAATAGATGCAAACAAGGTAAATAAGAGAGGGTTAGGAATCGTTATCCTTGACGCGCGATGTGTTAACGAGGTTCGGCCCTCTGGCCTACGTCCCCGCTCCCCACTCTCGAGGAGAAATCCACTACACAGCCGGTTTGGAAGCCGGAACTTCGTCTACACAGCGATCCCACACGATCTCTCTCACTACACAGTTTGATCTCAACAGATCACTCCCTCACAGTAGATCTTACTCAAGATCTCAACTACACAGCACAAGATAACAGATGTAGAACTCTCTCTTACAAAGCCCCTATGGCAAAGAGAACAAATTACTGAAGCTGGGAGGTGAGCTCACACAAAACCACAGAGAAGAAAGCAAGACTGATTTGAAAATTTTCTCAGCAGAAACAGAAAATACTCTCTCTGGTTTTTCAAACGTTTTGCTCAAGGAAGAAGAAGCAGCAGTAGGGTTTTTATAGAATAGATTAAAACAATTTTAAAAACCAAACCCAATCTTCCTGTTTAGGAAGATAATCCCCTTTACAGAGTCTTAGCTCAGACTGAGCCAAGCACAAAAGAGTGAAAGCACGACAATCGAAAATAAAAATGACCGTTTTAAAAAATCTCGTGTTGACTGAAGGGAAAAAAGCGGTCGGCCGAAATATCGTTCGGTCGACCGAAAATCACGTCGGTCGACCGACCGAAAATTTCGGTCGACCGTGAGCTGCTTCAGAAAAATAAGAAAACCAGCAGAAACACTGTCGGTCGACCGGATCGGTCGACCGATATAAAAATCGAGAATTCGGTCGACCGGCCCGGTCGACCGACGACCTCTCTGGAAACCAGTAAGAAAAGATGATATGTGCGGTCGACCGATCCGGTCGACCGCTTTCTGACATATGCTGGAAAACATGTTTTTGACCAAGTTAAAATATTTGTAGAATATTTATTTGACCTCTGAAAAATCTGAAACTTTGTAAAATGTTTTTGATACTAAAAACAAACTGTTTGAAGAAAGAATTTTGCAGATAGGTTCTCGTATTTGTGAAAAATAAGGTTTTGTGAAAACGGCTTAAAAGTTTAAGAAAGAAAACATGTGTGTAAATCCCAATAGCTTCATGTAAACATAGTGACTCTTTGCCTACATTCTAGCACTAGAGAGAAACATAAAAGAAAGCTAATATCCTCATATTTAAAGCAATACTTGAGCTTTGATTAGCTTGAATCGGATGAAGCTTTTATTCGAGTTTTTCGTTCTTGAATTAACGTTGCTTCATCTCTTGGCCTCCTCCTCCTTTGGATATTATCTTTGTAGCATATATTCCATCCATCCTCCATTGATGGCACTAACGAGCTTGACAAATAGATTTACTACAATTTCACTCAATAAGCCATTAGTACCAATAATGGTGGTTGTAAGAACATCATCAAAACATAAGGGCTAACACTTATTTGAAAAAAATGTTAGCACCTGGCGTATCATTCTAAAAAAATATTTAATTAAAATAACTACACAATAGTAATTAATTCATACATTTCTTCATAAGTAATCTTATTATAAAATTTTATTTATTAACACATATATAGTTTAACCATTCAATAAAAAATTCAAAATTTAAAACATGTTTATTTACGTGCAAAGCATGAGCATTATACTAGTATATTAAAAAGCTTAATACTACATAAATTTTAATTAAGTGTCATTTAGAACATAAAATCTAAAATAATAAACACAAATACAATAAGATGAAGAGACATGCTTTTCTTGGAAAAAAAAACAAAAACATATTACGTCTCATTTGGTACGCAGGAATGGAATCAAGTGAGAATGGAAAGAAGGTAGGAATGAAATGTAATAGATGCGGCAATGAAATGCACATTCTCATTATCATATTTGGACGCGTTTAGAGAATGAAACGGGAATGTCAATCTTATTCTCATTCCCATATTTGGCATCAATTATTCACAATTAAAAATAAATTTTAGTTTTCTAATAATGCCCTTACAAAAATATAGAATTTTGAAAACACAAATTTTTTTTAAAAATGACTAAATAATTCATTTTTAGAAAAAAATTGTAGAAATGATATTTTTTTCTTATAGAAATAATTTTTCAGTTGATAGTTATATTTTGGTACACCGCCTCAGTAACAATTTCGTACTTTTGGTTTACAAATTAAAAAATAATTTTTATAGAAATTATTTTTGATTATAAATAATTATAATTTCATATTTCTAACGTCTAATACTACATGTCTATTACTTGTACGAGCAGCTAATGCTACTAGCATCGCTGTGCACAAGTATACAATAGACTGAATTCTATATGCATGCTATATGATTTATGACTGAATTCCATGTGCATGCATGAAGAGAGAGAGAGATCAGAAGAAAAAACTAAATTTTAAAGGATTGGAAAAATCGGTTAACTTTTAGTTTGTATATAAAATTTCTATGAAATTTTAAATGCACCTTTAACTTTCAAAAAATTGATTAGGAATAGAAAACATGTTAACCTAGAAAGTTTCAATGAATAGAAAACATGTTAACCTCTAATCAAAATATAAACTTTTAATCTCATCAATTAAGCATATTATTTCTCGTTGTGAGTGCTTTGAAAAATTACTAAAAAATTAGGCATATATGCTTCAATGGAACTTCGAATCATACATCCAAAGATAATATATTTACTAAACTAATTGTTAATAGATTATGCAACCGAGTCGCCAAAAGATAAAAAGTTTTTGTAAAGATTAGGTAAAGATTAGCCACATATACATATTTTAAAAAGAAATAATGGTTACCTAACCGAGTTGCGTCGAGTCGAAGACGAGATTTTTCTACTGCAAATGTAATGGAACTAAGTCAAATTCGAACAAAAATAGTATTTTAATATTTTACATCTATTTGTATATTTGTACGAGCAGCTAATGATATTATTTCTATAGAAATAATTTTTCATATGAGAATTTATATCTATGGTATCTTTTAAGAAGGGCATAATCGAAAATTACTTGATTATTTTATTCCCACTTAAGTGAGAATATCAATTTATTGTTAAATGATTAGGAATGACAATTCCCACATAAAGTGAGAATTGATAAGAAGTGGGAATATTAATTGTAGCGTCTAAAATACGTCGTATTTGGTACGTATGAATAAAGAGTTGGAATTGCATCTCATTCCCACTCATTCCCGTGCACCAAACGAGGCATTAGAGATTTGAAAATGAGAAACTCTCTACTAGTTCCTAATATAAAATGAGAAATTTTCAGAGTCCAAAAACATTATTTGGCCAATTAGTTGAGCCCATTGGGCCAGTTAGTTAAAGTCCAAACAAGTCCAATTAAGAATTAAACACAATGATTTATCCCAAGCCCAACTAGATCACAATTATCCAAATGCAACTTAGGGGGTGTTTGTCTACTTGCAACTGACTTGAAAGTATGAAAATGATTTTTTTAAAGTGTGAAAATGCATCCAAGTCAGCATACAAGTGACATACATTATTTGTTTACAAAAACAAGTTATTGTTGAAAGTAGAAAAGTGAAGATGATGTGGCAACATTATTTTGTTTATTTATATATTAAAAAACCATGTTTTTCTTTAAATCAACCCCCTTCTCTATTTATCATTTTGAACCATATTCAGGACTGAGATCATGCAGTCATTAGCAAAATGAGAAATTTTCAGAGTCCAAAAACATTATTTGGCCAATTAGTTGAGCCCATTGGGCTAGTTAGTTAAAGTCCAAACAAGTCCAATTAAGAATTAAACACAATGATTTATCCCAAGCCCAACTAGATCACAATTATCCAAATGCAACTTAGGGGGTGTTTGTCTACTTGCAACTGACTTGAAAGTATGAAAATGATTTTTTTAAAGTGTGAAAATGCATCCAAGTCAGCATACAAGTGACATACATTATTTGTTTACAAAAACAAGTTATTGTTGAAAGTAGAAAAGTGAAGATGATGTGGCAACATTATTTTGTTTATTTATATATTAAAAAACCATGTTTTTCTTTAAATCAACCCCCTTCTCTATTTATCATTTTGAACCATATTCAGGACTGAGATCATGCAGTCATTAGCACTAATTTAACAAAATAAATAAAACCTAAGACATATATACCCAAAACTAAGCAATCATCATAGATGGTTCTAGTATAATCTCACTGGCAAAATTTAGCAAAAAGAAATTCTTGGTATTATTAACATTATGATCAAATTATTTTTGTAATACTTGCAAATGGAGATGAGAGAATCCCAAAGAACACCCAAGCTACAAAATGTAAATAACCCAATTATTTATTTTCAATGAAAACATAAATATCAGTGACATATTTTAAACTACCGTTGCAACGAAAAATGACGAGAATAATATTCAAAATGCGGGGGAAAACAGTGGGATTAGTTCTATGGAGGTAAAAAAATAAAAAGGGGGACAATACAGCGGGAAGAGAAAAGAGGCATGGGAGAAAAATTAGAGGACATGAAATATCATTGAAGATGAAACAAATCTGATATAATAATTATTTAATAGATGCGGCAGTGGAATGCACATTCTCATTATCATATTTGGACGCGTTTAGAGAATAAAATGGGAATGTCAATCTTATTCTCATTCCCATATTTGGTATCAATTGTTCACAATTAAAAATAAAATTTAGTTTTCTAATAATGCCCTTACAAAAATACAGAATTTTAAAAACACAATTTTTTTTAAAAAATGACTAAATAATTTTTTTAGAATTTTTTTATAGAAATGATATTTTTTCTTATAGAAATAATTTTTCAGTTGATAGTTATATTTTGGTACACCGCCTCAGCAACAATTTCAGATTTTTGGCTTACAAATTAAAAAATAATTTTTATAGAAATTATTTTTTATTATAAATAATTATAATTCTATATTTCTAACTTCTAATACTACATATCTATTACTTGTACGAGCAGCTAATGCTACTAGTATCGTTGTGCACAAGTATACACTAGACTGAATTCTATATGCATGCTACATGATTTATGACTGAATTCCATATGCATGCATGAAGAGAGAGAGAGATCAAAAGAAAAAAACTAAAATTTAAAAAGGATTGGAAAAATAGGTTAACTTTTAGTTTGTATATAAAATTTCTATGAAATTTCAAATGTGCCTTTAACTTTCAAAAAATTGATTAGGAATAGAAAACATGTTAACCTAGAAAGTTTCAATGAATAGAAAATATGTTAACCTCTAATCAAAATTTAAAGTTTCAATCTCATTAATTAAGCACATTATTTCTCGTTGTGAGTGCTTTGAAAAATCACTGAAAAAATTAGGCATATATGCTTCAATGGAACTTCAAATCATACATCCAAAGATAATATATTTACTAACCTAATTGCCAATAGATTATGCAACCGAGTCGCCAAAAGATAAAAAAATTACTGTAAAGATTAGCCACACATACAATTTTTAAAAAGAAATAATGGTTACTTAACCGAGTCGTGTCGAGTCGAAGACGAGATTTTTCTACTGCAGACGCAATGGAACTAAGGCAAATTCGAACAAAGAATAGTATTTTAATATTTTACATCTATTTGTATATTTGTACGAGCAGCTAATGATATTATTAATATTTTACATCTATTTGTATATTTGTACGAGCAGCTAATGATATTATTTCTATAGAAATAATTTTTCATATGAGAATTTATTTGTACGAGCAGCTAATGATATTATTTCTATAGAAATAATTTTTCATATGAGAATTTATATCTATTGGTATCTTTTAAGAAGAGCATAATCGAAAATTACTTGATTATTTTATTCTCACTTAAGTGAGAATATCAATTCATTGTTAAATGATTGGGAATGACAATTCCCACATAAAGTGAGAATTGATAAGAAGTGGGAATATTAATTCTACCGTCTAAAAATATATCGTATTTGGTACGCATGAATAAAGAGTTGGAATTGCATCTCATTCCCACTCATCCCCGCATACCAAATGAGGCGTTAGAGATTTGAAAATGAGAAACTCTCTACTAGTTCCTAATATAAAATGAGATATTTTTAGAGTCCAGCAACAATCTTTGGCCAATTAGTTGAGCCCATTGGGCCAGTTAGTTAAAGTCCAAACAAGTCCAGTTAAAAATTAAACACAATGCTTTATCCCAAGCCCAACTAGATCACACTTATCCAAATGCAACTCAGGGGGTGTTTGTCTACTTGCAACTGAGTTAAAAGTATGAAAATAATTTTTTTTAAAAGTGCGAAAATGCATCTAAGTCAGCATACAAGTGACATACATTGTTTGTTTGCAAAAACAAGTTATTGTTGAAAGTTGAAAAGTGAGGATGATGTGGCAACATTATTTTATTTATTTATATATTAAAAAATCATGTTTTTCTTTAAATCAATCTCCTTCTCTATTTACCATTTTGAACCATATCCAGAACTGAGATCATGTAGTCATTAGCACTAATTTAACAAAATAAATAAAACCTAAGACATATATACCCAAAACTAAGCAATCATCATGGATAGTTCTAGTATAATCTCACTGGTAAAATTTCAGTAAAAAAGAAATTCTTGGTATTATTAACATTATGATCAAATTATTTTTGTAATACTTGCAAATGGAGATGAGAGAATCCCAAAGAACACCCAAGCTACAAAATGTAAATAACCCAATTATTTATTTTCAATGAAAACACATATCAGTGACATATTTCAAACTAATGTTGCAACAAAAAATGATGAGAATAATATTCAAAACGCGGGGGAAAACAGTAGGATTAGTTCTATGGAGGTAAAAAATAAAAAGGGGGAAAATACAGCGAGAAGAGAAAAGAGGCATGGGAGAAAAATTAGAGGACATGAAATATCATTGAAGATGAAACAAATCTGATATATTAATTATTTAATATAATGTGGTCCCCACTTTTCACTTTCATAGTTCACTTCTGTACTTTTTTAGGGGATGTTGAAATTGCAAAAAATCTAATGTGAACTATATTTTGGATCTCACTTTCACTATCACTTTCAATAAAAACAAACAAGTGAAGTCTCAAGAATAAGCGACTTTCATACTTACAATTTTCACTTACAACTAAATAAACACCCTCGCTCAGCAAAGTAAAAGCGCCTTGAAGTACCAACAGATGGAAGATGTAGTAAGGACGGTGAAGGGATACTTGTCGTGGGTTGATGATGCATGAATAGAAGACACAAAAAAGGAGGGGACTTGGGCATATTTAAAAGAACCAAGGAATACATATGGTCGAAAGTTTCTAATCAAAGCAATCGAGTTGTCTGCGGCCACCGAAGCTTCGCTATTTTAAGAGCGTCTGAAGTTTACTATTCAACTCGATATTTTCACTATCTTAGTTTTTAGCGATGCACAAAATTTGAAGAAATCTCTTGTGAGCTACGGAAGGTACTAAGCTTTTGGAAACGAGTTTTGTGGAAGTTACATACAAAAATGTTAAGCGAGACGGAACTTTATAGCTCATCGACTTACTAAATTGCATTATGCCCTTCTTGTTGTAACTCGGTGTGTTTGAAGAAATCCCTGAGGGTATGCTCCCGTAACCAAAAAAGCATAAACTTTTCGGTATTAGCTTCGGCTCTTATTTAAATTCGTCATTGTATCCCCTTCATCTGTGAGTATTAATTCAATCTTTTACAGGATTCACTAACTTGGCCTAAAGGTAACCATAGATTATGTGGGCCAACAAGACTATATACTTGGTCTAACTCGGATCTTGCCTCAGTTATTCTTCCGATGTCTCCAATTACTTTGAGCTGGGCAATCGATTTAACCCTAAAAGCTATTGGCCCAAACTTCTATTTAAACTCATTACTATTTCTTTTTCTATTTAATGTGAAACTATACTCACATATCGAGCATCCAACACTCTCTTGTTGCCATATTGATATTTTAATAAAGGCATTTCTGTTTATTAAGGAAAAAGAAACCGTTAGAGATGAGATCTGCTAAATTACATTTTAGAGGATTTAGATGCATAAATCCCAGGTAGAGAAAAGACGCGTGTACAGAATATTCATCCACGTGTTACGTCACGAGGAGCTAGAGTTCAAATTCCGTTTAGGGGCATCTTGGTAATCTTAACATCTCCCCTCTCTTATGAATTCTCCTCTTCTCTCTCCTTGGCCATTTCCTCAGTTTGCTTCCCCAAAACAGGAGCAGAGAGTTCAGAAAAAAAAAGAGCAATGGCGAGCGAGATCGTGGTCTGCGTTGCTGAACCCTCAGCTTCATCGAGCTCCGAGCCGAGAAATAACGGTGGGTGTCCCGCTGTTCCGCAGGAGGAGGTTAGGAGAAGAGGGGGAGATGAAGAGGAGGGCCTAGTACAGTGCAGGATTTGCCTTGAAGAAGGGAATCAAAGCGAGATGGAAGCTCCTTGTGGGTGCAGTGGATCGATCAAGGTCTAATCTTTTTCTAAATTAGTGAACTTTTTTAATGATTTGAGTAAGATTATGGTATGTAATTTGTTAAAGTTTATTATTATTGTTATTATTATTATTATTATTTTCTTAGCTTGGTTGATTTGTAGAGGTAAGCTGGTGATGGGTTTTGTGAGTTGTGGTTGAGGCGTGTGATAGCATCTTGAATTTTGCTATTCCCTTTTCAGGCTGATATAAATTATCTTTCGCTTCGCTTTAGAGATTTGTTTATTTGCATTGATCTCTTGCTATGATGTTACAAGCTTTCATATGATCAGGAAAATGATACTGTTGTGGACTTGTTGGCGTTAATGTTGGTGGAGTTAGTAAACTTTTGGCTGGCTAACTATAGTAGGAAAGTAAAAAGATTGATCGCCTTTTCTTGGGAATCGAGCTATCGAAATGGGTGAGAACTGAATAAAAGGGATCGAACAATCCTAAATGATTTTTTTTGTACCTTGCTTTAGGCTAGAGGAGTGCTTCAATCTTCTTAAGCACATTAGACCAGCTCAAGCTCCTGTTAAGAAAGGAGAATATAAAGGTGTTTTGTATCCTCCTCTCTGTTGATCAAAATCATTAGTATGAAGTAGCAGAAGTAACACCTTTTTTGTTTGTTCCACAGATTTTTGGAAGTAGAGGAAATATTACTTCTTCTTCGGGCATTTTTTGTTTGTTTGGATAGTTGTTACGAATATTGTCAGGAATAGAGAAAGAGGACCTTTGAGAACTTCTTTCAAATGAAGAATATCCATGTAATAAAAAAACTAAATTTATTCTTCAATTGATGTTTGTTTAGGCTATTTCCAAAGTATTTATGAGTCTTGAAGTAGGGATGCCACATAGGCACCACATCATCTTGTAAGGAAGTACTGGAAGTAGGTTTTTTAGATAGACATATTTTTTTTTCTCGGAAGTAGCTGAGTAGCTTCTTCATGACTACTTTCGTGCAAGCAAAGAAGCCCTTAATGCAATTCACAATGGATTTTGATGGTAATCATATCATATATTTAGAATGAGCCATAACCATTTTGTATGTTCATAGACGATTATTGCAGTATCTCAGAGTGGTAGATGTTGGTCTCACACATGGAAGAGTTGATGAAAGTCCTAATGCTTCAAGATATTCGGATCGAATTATGCGGAGACTGGGTTGGGAGATGATCACTGGCTGGTTACATTTTCAGTTTGATAGATCTTGTAGTTGATAAGTTACTTTATTGTCTTCAATAGCCTTATTTACCTTAGAGGTAGAGTACATAACATTGGTTTAAGCAATAAGGAAAGACATACAGTTAAAAGTTTAGTTGGTGATCGTGGTCCTCATCAGGACCAAACTGTAGCATATTGTGATGGTCAGAGTGCTATAGTATTGGCAAAGGATCAAGCATTACGTATCAACACAAGGTATCACCTCATCTGTGTTGAGATGAGAAATAAAAAGAAATAGATTGGTACAACTCACAATCTAGCAATTTGTTGACCAAGCCAATTTCTACTTCAAAGTTTATGCATCGGTTTAAGTTCTTAACGTCGGTAGCTGGACATAGCCCCATGGAGCTATGGGCAGTAACAACCTTTAGCTTTTGTTGTCTTCTCCTATCTTCTCTCAACTGTTTTCTATTTTCTGAATAATAAAAGGAACATCACTTATTGTCAAAGAACATAACTCATTCAACCTGTGTTTTTGCAATTGTCATCTATCTGTGTCCTGATCTCAGTATCTATCTAATTAGGCTTTCCATATCAGATTAACTTAACAGAAGAAAAAATCCTAAATAGAAATAATTGGAGAAAATGATTCATGTAGGCAATCCAAAAACAAGTTAACCGTCTCGGCCTCCCAATAATTGCTTTGAACTAAGTTGAGTGCTTGTCTCCGCAATCTATCCACCACTTGCTCGAGATCCTCTATCTTCCTATGTAAATCATTTATCTCTGTGTCGTATAGATCTCATTTATGGAAAGGAAGGGTCTGTTTTCATGCATTCCTCCATTGTAATGACCATGTTATGTCAACTAGGATACCACTGAATCTTTGGATATCTAATCTTATACCATGGTGCAAACCTGATCAAGATGTTAGTAAGGTAGGATATTGACTAATTTGTAGCATTCATGGAAGAGCAAGAAGGGATATGGAATAAAGGTCTTAGGCTAAGTCTAAATTTATTTTTATTCAATTGCTATTGTCCATGTGGATGAGTCTTATAGTTTCTTGCTTTCTGACGGGAAAAAAGTTAAAAAAATCTCTAAAAAAAGGACAAGTATTTAATTGTTCTAAAAAAATAAATAAATAAACTAGTTGACTTGCTAAAACGGAAACCAGCAAGGTAAATTTCTAAAGAAAAGGGAAATAGATATGCTCATTGATCTTCTGAGAGAAAGGAAACAAATAAGCTAAATGATTTTGACAAAATAAATCTTTGTCTTGAATATTCTTCAAAATGTTCTGTTCAAAGTTTATGATGAGAGAAAATTCATAAATCCTTAAACTTAGCGGGGAAGTGTGCAGCAACCCCATTGGACTTTCTAAATAAACCCCCAGAACTTTGGGAAGTTTCACCACACCCCAGAACTTTGACAAATTATCATTAGCGGGAGGGGGATTGCACCAACCCCGTGGGACTTTCTAAATAAACCCCCAAACTTTGGGTAGTTTCGGCACAACCCTGAACTTTGAATTGTCATTAACAAAGTTAAATGGTAAGGAGAAATGTCTAAACTACCAGCACAACCCTGAACTTTGAATTACCATTAACAAAGTTAAACGGTAAGGCAAAATGTCTAAACTACCATTATAAAAAATAACCAACCAAAGGCCACAACTTCCACCCTCTCTAAGTAGAATGCTAATAATACTCCCCCAAAATATTTCTTATTTTCTCTATTTCCTTCTTACTCTGTTAATGATAATCCCCCAAGTTGTCAAGGTAGTGGGGCTGTGAATCTCCCAAAGTTTAGGCGTTTGTAGAATTTACAAAGCTTAGAAGGTTTGTGGAATTTACACTTATAGTTATTAATCTTCCACATGAGAATATTAATAACTTTACAAAAGAATCCGAAAGGATCACACCATCCTTAGATGATATGTATCAAATGTATGTCACGTTGCACCTATGGTTGTCAGTTCAAACTTAGGTCTACTTAGCCCGCAGATGACAGAAGATTCTATAGATGTTTTTAGTATGTTGCCGTCACATGATTACTGGTTTAGATCCTAACTTGGGTTAACTCAAGGATGAATAGCCCGGCATTACACATAGGAGTGATAATGGTCTGGTTAGGTCACATGTAGTGGAAGACCATACAGATATTGAGTAGCCATGTCGCCTCATCATGGTTGCCAGTTTAAAGCAAGTTAGTGAAGGGCCTATGAGTCCCATGGATGATTTAATTACACTCACAAATAAAGTGAAGTTTCTTGGATTCACGTGTGAGTATTGTCCCATATTTTCAATGTTAAGATAGAGTGATAGTTTTTTGAGATAGAAGGTGAAACCAATAACTAATAACTTAAATTTTTGGTTAACTTGGTTTCTATCTTCTATTTAAAACTCATTAACTCCCAGTTGGACACAATTTCTTCCCAAGATATATTGTCTACTAATTGTAGGGATATCGTCCCTTGTCCTCCCTCAAATATTGTTAGACGTAAACCATTTAACTGAATTGTTTATACCAATTGCTTGTTCCACTGGCTTGTAGAAGCCCTCTAACTAAATTCTTTATGTAAATACGTCCCGTGTACTTAAAATATGATAATGTGATAGTGTCCCTTTTATATGCGTATGTATCTGCGACTTTGAGAAGTGATAATAATTATAATATAAATGAGAATACAGCTTGGATCAATAAGTGGTACTCCTTATGAAGAAGGTATGGGTAAATGTTGTAAAAAGTGGGAAAATGCCAAAAATGCTCAAAAAAGTGGAAACAACACATTGTCTCTATGCTAACGCCCAAAATGGGCCTATTAAGTGGTTGGGCCACTTTTGTCTCGTTAAAGGCGCACCCAACGGCTCTTTCGAGAGTAAAGCGGCCAGAGCATCGAAAAATGGCCCAAAGAAGAGCAACTAGTGTTAAGCGACTGGACCGCTTTCAGTGGTTTTCCCCCTATTTACATGGTTTTTGTCCTTTTTTCCTGAGAGGATTCTACTTGAAGTTTGGAAGAAACTTGGATCAATATAAAGATGATTGTATTTAATATGTATATTTCCCCTTTGATAATTTACTATAAGTCATTAGCTTGTTGACTATTTGATGTGTATATCAAACTACAATGTTAGTTTATCACATTACGATGTGTATATTCTCTAACAATATTGCGTGATTTAATCTAATTATCATTACACATCTATTTCATGCTTAAAGATCTCTATAAATCGTTTGTAGAAAATTTTCTTCCATTTTTTCCTTGTTTTATAAGTTTTCAGTTTCCCTAATTTTTTTTATTTTTTGGAACTTTTGTCCCTATTTAACATTTAAAAAAAAATTAAATTAAATTGACTCGAAGATTTTTCCGCTTAAGCCTTGCTTAAGCCCCAAAAAGTTTAAGCGGTACACTGTCGCTTTGCTCTGCTTTCGGCTTTCGACAACCATGGCATGGGTAAAAACAAAAAGGAAACACACAAATTTGTAATCTCATTTGAGAATGGGGCAAGAGTTACATAAGCTTTGGTGTAGTAGTGGTAGATCCTGATGATGCAAGAAAATAATTGCTATTTCATGATATAATTGATTCAACAAAAACTGAAATTGGGAATATGGCTGAAATCAGAAAACTATTATTTATTCAGCTAATGATGAAGCAAAGTTCCAGTGTCACAGATATTATTGCATCTGAATTTTACTAATCAGTTTTTCCATCAGTTTATTCAGATATTTTTATCTGGTTATCTTCCATTCTTAACAGTAGACTGTATTTAGTTACTAATTTTTTGTTCTTATGTGTCACTAGTATTCTTTTACATCTTCAAAATTTTAATATTTTCTTTTTATGAATGTACCTATTTGTAGTGTAGGCAAATATATCTATAGATCATCGATTACTATATATTTCCTTATGATTCTTGGATTTGTTGCCTTTCACAATTAGAAAGAGGAAAATAAATTGAAATTACATGTAAGGTAACTTGCATGTGAATGTCCCAATAGAAGACCTACTTTGACAGATTTTTTCTCCTTCTATGTCATATGTTATTTGCAGTGGTCACTTTAAGATGCTATACTTTTAAAGTGAAGACGCATTGAAAATGTAACATACATGCAAAAGAATCCAAAATAAAGCATAGGTGGACTATCCTCCTCTTGACGCGTTTTAGCTCCTTTTACGCATCATATTACACGTAGAAGAAACTTTAACATGCTATATTCCAAAATTGGGGTCAATTAGGCAATTTGATCTCATCAAATACCTTTTTCTCTTTATTTAAGAGCGCAGCGCCTCTTATTTTTTGCCATATTCTCGTTTTTCTCTTCAAAATATGTAAGAACTAGAGTGAAATTATAGTTTAGAAATGCAAATAAGGGAGGAGTATATGGCATATATAACTTATACAAAGTAGATCTGCATGGAAGCCCCTTGTGCTTGCAATGGAATCAGAAAAGTGCTCTCCTGTCTCTGTCTCTATTCCCTTATGATTCTTGGATTTGTTGCCTTTCACAATTAGAAAGAGGAAAATAAATTGAAATTACATGTAAGGTAACTTGCATGTGAATGTCCCAATAGAAGACCTACTTTGACAGATTTTTTCCTCCTTCTAGTCATATGTTATTTGCAGTGGTCACTTTAAGATGCTATACTTTTAAAGTGAAGACGCATTGAAAATGTAACATACATGCAAAAGAATCCAAAATAAAGCATAGGTGGACTATCCTCCTCTTGACGCGTTTTAGCTCCTTTTACGCATCATATTACACGTAGAAGAAACTTTAACATGCTATATTCCAAAATTGGTTAGGGTCAATTAGGTAATTTGATCTCATCAAATACCTTTTTCTCTTTATTTAAGAGCGCTGCGCCTCTTATTTTCTGCCATATTCTCGTTTTTCTCTTCAAAATAGGTAAGAACTAGAGTGAAATTATAGTTTAGAAATGCAAATAAGGGAGGAGTATATGGCATATATAGCTTATACAAAGTAGATCTGCATGGAAGCCCCTTGTGCTTGCAATGGAATCGGAAAGGTGCTCTCCTGTCTCTGTCTCTATCC
>NC_033802.1:12726216-12738716 GCF_001876935.1 Asparagus officinalis
TTTTATCTGTTAAGGGAAAGGAATTTTTGTCTTGGATATGTTTACTATGTTCTTGATCTTTAACCAGTCTAATCTAAATCAGCATCATAGGTCTAGCAAAGAGAAGATCTTAAATCTTCTAACCGACCGACATTAATATAGCTAAGGATAGGCTTCTTTTAGCGAACAATTATCGGTTTTGATATTCTTTGAGGAATTGTTTTCAATTATTTTCCTTTATTATAAAGCAATACACCTTCGAGCCATAGTTAAACCATTAGTTAATCCAAGGACTTAACCTTCATCTCCCTTTTAGCTACAAAACCAATTTATGGTTTCTTTCTGGTTTTAGACATCACCTTATTTTCAGATTTAAATGTCCTCTCTCTTCCATGTTGAACTGTATTTATTTAGTGAAATGCCTGTGTTACTAACTAGCTTATTGCTAACTTCTTTTTTTTCAGTTTGCCCATAGATCATGCCTTCAAAAGTGGTGTAATGAGAAGGAAGGTATCATCTGTGAAATCTGCAAAAAGGTTAGTATCTCCTGTCTGCGACTTTTGTATACTAACATACCTGACTATCTGTCTTTGTGTACGCATGCATGTTACTTTGGGGCTTTTGGGTGGGTGAGTGTGAATTGTATTTCTTGGTTGGCTTGAAATAGTTATTATGAAGTGAATCTAGATTCACTATACCTATACCACTTTTAGATATGTTTTGCTAGACTTGCTACTAACATGTACTCACTCGCAACCGTGTGATATATTTTCCCTCACTTTGGTAAAGTTTACTTTTATATAGGCTAACTTATGCATATATTGTTCCTGATACAAACATTTTGAAAGAATTTTTTGAATTTTATCCTTCTGTGCTTTTGCTTTTTAACTCCCACCTATAAGTTGTTTGAATTTCTGTGGATCTAGCAAGTGTATGAACAACTTTTGTTTCTATTATGCATTTATGCCGAAATGTAGACCATATGGGTGTCTAGCTCCTTCAAGGAAAAGCTATGACTAAGGAACTGCTAAAAGTTTATTTCCTTTCTTACCCCTTGAAAGTTCAAACCGGTGCAAAATAATCGGCATATGGCAGGCAAAGGAGCAAATTGTAAAAGAAAGTGTCATGCTGGCTTATTTTGATAGCCAGCTGAAAATCATACTGCCATAACATTTTTCTCTATTCTAATTAATCAGTTCTTTTATTTTGTAACATAGAAAGATCTGCACCTTTAATTAGTTTTAATACTCGTTTATCTCCGATGCACTCCAAATACACCCAGGAAGGAAAAAAAAAATATAACAAAGGAAAAAGCATAATTTTCCGGGGGCACTGCGCTAGTTTTTCTTTTATTGAAAAGCTGCAGGCTAAGAAAGTAGTAGTTTATATCTTTCCTTTATCTTCTTGTTTCTTAAGCTTGTCTCTTCCCAAAAACTGAATTATTGGCATTATCATTGAAGGGGAAAAAGAGAAATGAAAGGATGTCTGTTCATATCATGTTTGTTTATTTCTGATACAAAACAGATACCAGTTTTTCCTCTGTAAATGACAGATTTATCCCCTAAGGTACATTCCTGAAAGCAGAGGCTGGTGGGAAATGAACTCGACAAGTATCAGGTACTTGGATAAACTTCTGTCAGTGTTTCACTGGTTAACTATTCTTAGAGTTCTCTATTTTCCCGTATCTTTGTGATGGAATTTCTTGTCTCTATCATAGATAATGCAACTATTGACTATTGTGGCGAAGATGTTTTGGTTTGATGTACCATGGAGATGATCTGAAATGCTGTAAATTTGTTGGTTGGTGGCTGGTGGAATGGGATGTTAATTGATTGTTGAGATTTAGATTTGACCAGCGATTTTATAATAAGGTTAATTGTAAATACTTCCCCTGTACTATGGTGTTGAAACTACTGATACCTCATAAACTTTTTTATTGGTATTTGCACCCCTAAACCTCAGAAGATGTTACTTTCCTTGAATTTAGAAGGAAATTAATCTTTTCTTCAGTTGCATTTAGAGAGAAAGATAGTTTATAGTCAGGTGATTCCCACGCGATGTCTCAACTCTCAACCAAACGAAAATAATGCCATCTGGAATTTAAGGCGCAAGTCCTGATAAGCTATTTCAGGGCTTATATGCGGCTACACTCATTGTACAGGGGATGTTTCTGCAATTAACCCGGATAATATCATAACCCAAAATTTGAGCAACACAAAAAAGGTGGAAAACGGAAACCAAAGCATATATGGTCATGCAAGCTCAATAAACATTATGAGTCAAACTCTTGGTTTTCCCATGATAATTTCTATCAACTGCCCATCTCTAGTTAGTAATCTATATATTTTATTTATATATCCTTATTAAAACTTCAAACATAATGTCACTACTTGTAAGAAATCATGAGTGTACTTATTTTCCTTGTTTGAAACAATAAATTATGCCTCTTTAGTCAACTAGTCCAGTATTGTTCCTGTGCTTACATCCCCATTCTTTTCTTTATCAGGCAAGACTTTCTGGAGCCAATAGACGAAGAATCTCTTGCAGCAGCCTGTCTTGCTTCCACAGTATGCTTAATTTTGTTCTCATCATGAATTTCATTTATCCTTGCACCAAAAGATGCCGTAATAATGGTTATTAATTCTGTGCAGCTGCTGATGCTATTTCTCTTGCACTACATCTTTATGATAATGGGCGACTGGGGAATCGTGCAGGATGTTTCAGTATATTTCAAGGTAAGGTTTTGCTACATGCACAAATTTGGTGTTAGTATTTCATGAAGGGAAATTTCATTCTTTAGAATATTAGGAGGTATCAACTCATTATTACAACATATAGTATATATATTTATCGACATTATACTTGCTTCGTTATCAGCTACAATGTTCAACTCAAACCTATACATCGGACGCGGTTCTTGTATATAATTCATATTCATTGTTTTATTTTTTATGGTTGACAATACATCATTTTTCTAATTGATGTTTCACTTTTAAAGCATGAGATTTTCAACACATTTATGTGATAATTGACTAAATTGTAAATTTATCAACTCAGGCAACTCTCTTCATTGCTATCTTGCTTTTACCTTGCTGTGCAATTGGACGATATTGCTACAGGTTGCGAAATCAACATAGAAGGGAGGTAAATGCTCTGAACATAAATCTGTGTTTGTTGATTACTCAATTGGAAATATCGTTTTTCTCGAATAACTTGTTATAACTCTTGTGGATGTTCAACAGCATGGAGCATAATCTTTTTGATACCTCCATTCAGAGATAGACAAAGATAGTAACGAACACGAGAGCCAAATACCGTTATACTGTACATACTTACAAATTGATCTTGCTGTATGCTAAGAGAAAGCAGTCATTGTTGAGTTATTGTACATTCATCCTCTTGGAAGTGAAAATAGAAAAAGAAATTGATTGATTTTAGTTGTACTGCTTTTGTTGATTTGTTGTTGATATTGTAGTGGTTAATATTCTAATTTGAAAGGTGTAAATATCCATAATCACTGGAGTGCTTTGTTCTGTATTCCTCCAAATAGCTCTACAGCATTCAAGTTATGGAAGAAAAGCATTTGCTATGTATTTATCTTCAAGCTTATCGTTTAATCAGAAATCTGGCAAGAAGTTATTTTATCTGTGGCATACTTGTGTTATAGTATGGTGATTGGTGAGGCAAGAAAATGATTGCACATATCTTGTTGTGCGCGGCAGAAGCTCGAAACCACACGAACAAGAATGAGATAAATCACAACCAATAAGACAAACACAATACCACATTAAGACAAACGGATTTTATGTGGTTCGGCAAGTTGCCTACGTCCACGGGGCAAGGAGGGGGGAGTTTTTACTATTAGAAATCAAGAAAATACAAATAGAGTTACAAATCTCACCAAATAAACCCTAAAACAAAGCCTCTAGATTTCTCACAACTCTCCCACAATTGGATGCATCAATCTCCTCTCAAAGACTGCTCAAAAAGTCATTGCTTAACCCTAATTAATTAGAATTAAAATTATATATCAACTCAGAACGAAATAGGTCAGAAAACCAAACTCAACTGCAGACCCGACTCGCGGTCGATCGTAGAATCACGCACGGTCGATCAGATCCAACGACCGAGGCTAAAAAACCCTACAGGGTTTGGCCGGTCGACCGCAGAACCCATCGCGGTCGACCGCGGAAAGTCCAGAGACTTTTCTCAGTCGTGTGCACGTTTGCGGTCGACCGCCACATCATCCGAGGTCGACCGCGAATCTGCCAGAATGTCTCCAGCTGTTTTTCCTGCGGTCTTCGTCTCTGTGCTCGACATTTCTTCAATTCTCCAACTCGGCGAACGTTTCTACCAAAACTGAGCCGACACCAAAACATCTAAATGTCACACTTGTTGCGTCCAGGACGAAGTGAAAACAACCCACTTCAACGGACTCAATCCACAACAAGTCGGGAACCTAAACGAGAGCTCAAACACTCTCCCCCCTCATCGAAATCAACAAATCCAATCGGCTGCATCAAACAAGATTGCCTACGTATCCTCTTTCCCAAGGAATCAAGCCGAACGTAGTTCACCCAAATGGCCTCCAAAGGCCCTTAACACTGAAAAATGTTCAATAGCTTCAAACAACGACCAAATCTCACACCTGAAATAACTTTGGTCAACATATCCGCATGGTTGTCCTTCGTGTGGAGCTTCTCCAATATGACGTCTCCATCATCTAATACGTCATGAACAAAGTGGAATCTGACATCAATATGCTTCGTGCGTGCATGATAAACCAGATCTTCGCCAAATAGATAGCCGACATGCTATCACAATATACCCGAAAGGTCTCCCGTGCAATCCCCAAGTCCTCTAACAGTCCACGCAACCATAAAGTCTCCTTAATAGCTTTAGTCGCCGCCATGTACTCCGCCTCTATAGTAGAGAGAGCCACTGTAGGCTGAAGTGTACATCTCCAACATACCGGTGCTCCTGCTAATGTAAACACATATACTGAAGTAGACTGACGCTTGTCAAGATCCACCGCATAGTCTGAATCCACATAACCAATATAATCCTGCCCATTCTTCTCACTCTTCTGAAAAATCAATCCAACATCCATGGTGCCTTTAACATACCGTAGAATCCACTTCACGGCTCCCAATGACCCTTCCCGGGGTCGTGCATGTACCTTGATACCATGCTCATGGCTTGTGATAAATCTGGTCTCGTACACACCATATCATACATCAAGCTACCCATCGTACTGGCATATGGAACCTTCAACATGTAATCTCTGTCCTTAACTAAAACAGGTAACATATTAGCTGAAAGTTTGAAGTGGGAACCAATGGAGTGCTAACTGCTTTTTCATTACCATCAAACCTGAATTTCTTCAACATCTTCTGTAAGTAACTCCTTTGTGTAAGCTTCAATCTCCCCTTCACACTGTCTCTCTCGATCTCCATACCCAATATCTTCTTAGCTTCACAAAGATCCTTCATCTCGAACTCGGATGACAGCTCCTCTTTTAACTTTCGAATAGCCGAAGAATTCGTAGAAGCAATAAGCATATCGTCAACATATAAAAGCAAATATATGTGCTCACCATCCTGTAGCTTGTGCATGTAAACACATGGGTCATATGAGCTCCTCATGTACCCATAGCCAATTATGAAGCTGTTGAATCTCTTGTACTACTATCGCGACGATTGCTTTAATCCATAAAAAGATTTCTTCAGTTTGCACACTAAATCTTCTTTTCCTACAGCTTTGAATCTCAAGTATTGTGTTATGTAGATCTCCTCATCTAAATCTTCTTGTGGAAAGGCTGTCTTCACATCCATCTGGAGCAAATCCAAATCCAGCTGTGCCACCAATGCCAATAAAACCCGAATCGACGAATGCTTCATAACAGGTGAAAATACCTCATTATAATCAATGCCCTCAAGCCGTGCATATCCCTTGGCAACCAATCCAGCTTTGTACCTAATATCCCCGATAGAAGATCCCTCATTCTTCGCTTATACCCACTTGCAACCAATAGCTTTCTTACCCTTAGGTAGTTTTGCAAGTTCTCACGTGTCGTTCTTCTGAAGAGACCACATCTTCTCCTCCATAGCTTCCCTCCACCTGATCAAATCGGGGCTAGACTCTGCCTCCCTGAATGTGGATGGAACCATATTATCAATGACCTCCACTGATAATGCATATGCGATCATGACATCATTATACCTAGCTGACCGACGAATTACCCTTCTAGGTCTATTCGCTGCTATAGACTCCTAAACATGATCCTGCTCCCGAGTCTCACAATCCACTATATTCTCTATCTGCCTGGCTGTCATCCCATCTCCTCCTAGTGTTACCTCTGTAGGAACTTCAATGGATACAATGCTATCTGGAGTGGGTGGAGTCACATCATCCTCCACCTGCTGTGATATCTCTTGAATCTGGTCTTCCTCCACCTGCCGAGGAACTTGAGGCCTCATCATGTACATCTTATCAAATGTGACATCCCTGTTAATAACTATCTTCTTGTCCTGTGGATCCCATAACTTGAATTCTTTAACTCCATCTCTAAATTCTAAATCCCACCAAGACTGTCTTCCTCGCCCTCGGATTCAATTTACCATCACTAACATGATAATAAGCAGGACACCCAAATGTCCGAAGCGACTCATAGTCACTAGCTATCAAACCAGACTAACGCTCCAAAGGAGTCTTCCCCTGTATCGCAGTGCACGACAACTTATTAATGAGATGGCTCACATAAACCAATGCCTCGGCCCAAAAGGATCTAGGCAATCCACTCTGCATCATCATACATCACACCTTCTCCAGCAAGGTACGATTCATCTCTCAGCCACCCCGTTCTATTGCGGTGTCTCTCTAACTGTGAAGTGTCGTCTAATGCCGTGATCCCGACAAAACTACAGAAATTAATCACTCTTATACTCTCCACCGTTATCTGAACGTAGAGTCTTCACCTTTCTACCTGTCTGCAGCTCCACTTTCTTCTTCCACTCCACAAAAATATCCAGGATCTCATGTTTATGCTTCATAGGGTATACCCAATTCCTTCTGGAATAGTCATTAATAAAAGTAACAAAATAGTTGGCCCCACCAAGTGATGTGTTCTTGAAAGGACCCCAAACATCTGTGTGAACGTAATCCAATATGCCTTAGATGTTGTGAATAGCGGTGCCAAACTTCACTCTAGTTTTCTCCCAATTACACAATGCTCATACAACTCCATCTTGCATGTCTTAGCACCTTTTAAAAGCCTCTGTTTTGCCAATGACTGCAGGTACTTATCACCTGTGTATCCTAGTCTCATGTGCCATAGAGTGGTAGTGTCATCCTCTGTAGTGATAGAAGCTGCCAGACCACCTGTAACTGTTTTTCCCTTCAAGTAGTATAGGAAGTTTTCTCTGAGTCCTCGCATCACCACCATAGAACCCTTCGTGACCTTCACGGTAGTATCCTCTAAGGTCATCCGATAACCAGCTGCCTACAAAGTACCATGAAAAATGATGTTCTTCGTCAACTATGGTACAAACCTCACTTCTTTCAACTCCCTCACCGCACCGTCATGCATCTTGATCCGGACTGAACCAATACCACCAATAGGGTATACGTGGTCATTACCATAAGCACGACATCCCCTCTTTCCAGCTTCTCAAAGCTAGAGAACTAGTCCCTCCTCGGGCAAATATGATATGTGGCTCTCGAATCCAACATCCACTCCGTGGAGTCGGCATAGCAAACCGACGGTAGTGCATGGTACGAATAGCCCGAAGAATCTGAATCTGAATGTTCACCAACACCTTTTGCAACATTCACTTCTGAAGCTTATACATCTTTCCCCTTGTTCTTTTCGGCTTTTTCCTTTCACTTTGGGTAGTAAATCTTCTAATGTCCTTCTTCTTTATAATACCGACATTAATTTCTATAGAATATGAAAACCCTTAATTCATTATGAGATCTCTTGGGCTTTATATAGGCCCCTACGAAATTTACAAATAAGTCCCTAATAATACTAATATGTCAACAATTTCTACCAACACTTTTATAGGCACCTCTATTCTTCGATTTTGAGCGGTTGACATAGCGGTGGTTTGGACTACAGCCTCGAACTGCTAATACATCTCCCAATGCCTTCTCGAAGGGTTCACCATCACTCTTCCTCAACTCATAATTCACCAACGCTGAGGTCACCTCCTTGTAGCTAACAATAATTCTTCCATTGATCATAGTGAGAACGAACGTGTCATAATCATCCTCGGGCAACAAAACACAAAAGTAGCATCGCCTTATCTTCATCTTCAACCATGATGTCTACATTAGCTATATCTGAAAGTAGCTTCGTGAAATTATTAACATGCTCCCTAATAGAAACTCCCTTCTTTATCTTGAACTGGTAAAACATCTTCTTCAAGTGAAGCCGATTCTCAATGCTCTTCGTAAGATACTTCTCATTGAGCGTTTCCCATAATCTCTTCGTCGACGTCTTGTTCATCACGTCATAAATAAGATCTGGCGTTAAGCATGACCGAATAACTCCACAAGTCCTATTATTCATCTTCTTCCAAACCTTATCCTCCATATTAGTGGGTTTCTCTTGTAACTCAAGAGTCTCCTCCAAATTCTGTGCATCCAACGCGTCCATCACCTGACACCTCCACAAATCAAAATTGATCTTACCGTCGAACTTTGGAACATTAATATTCGTGTTATTGATGCTCAAATTCTGTATCGCCTTCGTAAAAGACGAATTTTATATGCTTGCTTCTCCCATGTTGTCGATCTAACTCTTTAAATAGGAATTCTTCACCGAATCCTTCGAACAAGCCTCAAGCCAAACCTAAAGCTCTGATACCACTTGTTGTGCGTGGCGGAAGCTCGAAACCATACGAACAAGAACGAGATAAATTACAACCAATAAGACAAACACAATACCACAGCAAGACAAACGAATTTTATGTGGTTCGACAAGTTGCGTACATCCACGGGGGCAAGGAGAGGGGAGTTCTTACTATTGTAAATCAAGAGAATACAAATAGGGTTACAAATCTCACCAAATAAACCCTAAAACAAAGCTTCTAGATCTCTCATAACTCTCTCACAATTGGATGCAATAATCCCCTCTAAAAAACTGCTCAAAATGTCCTTGCTTAACCCTAATTAATTAGGATTAAGATTATATATCAACTCAAAACAAAACAGGTCAGAAAACCAAACTCAACTACAGACCCAACTCGCAGTCGACCGCAGAACCACGCGCGGTCGAACAGATCCAACCACTAAGACTAAAAACCCCTACAGGGTTTGGCCGATCGACCGTAGAACCCATCACGATCGACCGTGAAAATTCCAGAGACTTTTCTTAGTCGTGTGCACATTTACGGTCGACCGTCGCGTCATCCGAGGTCGATCGCGAAACTGCCAGAATGTCTCCTGCTGTTTTTCCTACGGTCTTCGTCGCTGTGCTCGCCATTTCTTCATATCTAATATTAGAAAATTTATTAATTTAACTTATTAGCATGCAAATAAATCTGAATATGAAATAAACAGAAAATTTTTGGCCTGATACGGGAAGCAGTTGCACAAGCACTTTCCTAGAAGATTGAGGACCTGCCTATCGCTCTGGCGCAGATGATCCCCTCTCCCCTAGTGGTAAAAGCTCCCAGAAACAGTCAGCCTCTGTACTCGGGCAAGAGTATAGAGCTTCTGCTCAGATGAAGACGATTGCCCACTAGAAAGTAAACCGTAACAGAGAATTTTTAGAGAGGAAGAATTTTTTCGGAGGCAGAAGAGAGAGGAGAGGTTATTTCCTTTTCGTTTTTTGTGTTTTTCGAGCTCACACTAGGGTTGTATTTATAGGGTTGAGAAACCCTTAGCCGTTAAGAATCCCCACAGAAAATATAGTAACATTCGCCAAATTTGCGCGGCAGTTTGCACGTTTTCCAAAAATTGTGCAGCCGTTATGAACTTCCTGCACATTTTCCACATTGCTAATTGCCGAGAGAAAAAAAAGTGTAGCGAGGTGAGGCGTGGCGTGCGTACTTGTGATATGCAAAACCCAAACAATTGAAAGCCCAAAACACCCCCTTCTTTGGGATCCTCAAAGCCCAAAGAAAAGAAAGTCAATTTAAACAACCCCCCATACACTAACTTAGTCCATGTGGGACTATTTATTGAAGGCAAAATTATATTTTCTCCCACAACATAGCCAACAATCCTCCCCAAAAATGTAATGATTGACTGAAAACTCGGGAAATGAAATAAACCAATAAATCACAAAACAAATATAGGTTGGGCAACCTTTAGTATCGTGAATTCGAGAGAGATAGCTTTCGGCTTTGAATATTTCCTTAGTGGGTTCATCGCAATGTGAGGGATATAATGGACTAGGCTTTGAATTAGGCCCTTTGTACTAGGTATTGATGAAATCACATACAATACGTCTTCATCTATTGAGCAAAGCAGGTTGAGCGTTAAAGGCTATGCTCACAATAACCAACTTATGAGAGTTTCTAGGGGTTAGCCCTACCCCCCAACCGTGACCATCACGGTTCCTCTCACGTAGGTAAATCCTCCAAGGGTACTATAGCTGGATATCATACCCTTCATAATACATGCGTTAGACTTATTAAGAGTAAAACTCAACCTAACCAGCTGTATCAATAAGAGCATCGTTATCATAAAGAAGGGGTAGTAGCAGATGCTACCATAATGATATATGAATATATCTAGGTCGATGCTCCACATGAGTGTTACTAGTCTAGTTTGTTTCTACCACATTGAACCTACATTGGGACTGCGTCTTCAAATAAAGGTTGGATTCTTGCTATCAGTGACCTCATCTATGGGCTTAACCCCATCTCCATCGATGAATTCAAAACCACACTCCTGGATAGACCCTTAGTCAATGGGTCAGCAATATTCTTTTCAGACTTTATAAAGTCTAGAATCATAATTTTGCCTAGCAGGCGTTATATAGATTTATATCTTATTTAAACATGTCTATTAAGTTTTTTATTAACATGCACTTGCTTTAGAAGCTCTATGGTGGATCTAGAATCAGAGTGAATAGAAATTGGAGGAGAGAATTTAGGGACCAAAGACAGTTTAGAGAGTAGATCTTTTAACCATTCTGCTTTTGTGCAAGTGGTATCAACTGCAATCAATTCAGACTCTATGGTGCTCCTGGAAATTACTGTTTGCTTACAAGATTTCTAAGATATACCTGCACCACCAAAAAAGAATACATACCCAGATGTAGACTTATACTGTTGGAATTCGTGACTGCAATTAGCGTCACTATACACTTCTATTGCTTCAGGGTACCCAGTGTAAGTCAAACAATATTCAACTGTACCTTTCAAATATTTAAATACTCTCTAAAGCAATCTAGTGATCTATGCTAAGGTTGCTGGTATACCGGCTCAGTCTCCCTACAGCATAAGCTATATCAGGTCTAGTATGGTTGGATATGTATAGGAGAGTTCCAATCAGTTGAGAATACTTAAGCTGAGAGACATGTTCACCTTCATTCTTCTTCAAAGATATAGAAGAGTCATAAGGTGTAAAGATAGGTTTAGAGTTATGAAAATTAAATTTGGTTAGCATTTTCTTAATACTATGAGAAAGACCCAAGGATATTTCTCTAGTGTCTCTAGTAATTTTCATTCTAAGTATCATATCAGCAAGACCTAAGTCTTTCATGTCAAAGTTCTTAGAGAGATAATCCTTAACCTTTAATATTACCTCAAGAGTTGTTTCAAAGATAAGGATATCATCAACATAGAGACAGAGGATGCTATATTCATTGTTTATCACTTTAGTGTAGACGCACTTATCGTGTTCATTCATAGTGAAGCCATAATGTGCAATGACTTTGTCAAATTTCTGGTGCCATTGTTTAGGAGCTTGTTTTAGACCATACAAAGATTTAACAAGTTTATAGACTTTATTTTCTTGACCTTTAGCAATAAAGCCTTCAGGTTGGTTCATATAGATTTCTTCATCTAAATCACCATTCAGAAAAGTAGTCTTGACATCCATCTGATGTATGATTAACTTATGAATAGCAACAAAGGCTAATAATACTAAGATAGTTGAGATTCGGGCTATATGAGAATATGTATCAAAGTAATCGATGCTATTTTACTGAGTATAGCCTTTAGCTACTAATCTTGCTTTATATTTGTTAATGGAACCATCAGCTCTAAGTTTCTTCTTGAATATCCACTTGCAACCAACAGGCTTACAACCTGGAGGTAAGTCGGTGAGTATCCAAGTATGATTTTCTATTATAGATTTTATTTCATTATTAATGACTTCTTTCCAGAAAGGAGATTCAGGAGAATCCATTGCTTCATTAAAGGAACTTGGATCACCTTCAACAAGAAATGTAGAGAAGTCTTCTTCAAAATCCTTTTAAATTTTACATCTTTTACTTCTTTGAAGTTCAATATCTAGAGGTTGAGAAGAACTAGAAGATGGTAGATCAAAAGGAAGAGATGATC